>NC_090937.1:907630710-907933741 GCF_040938575.1 Ambystoma mexicanum | reverse complement strand
AAAGGGGGGTTTAGTTCCTAAATATCCTACCTGGTAAAATAATAAGGCATTAAATAATAATAGAGTGCAGCCCGCTGGTAACAAGTGCAAGGGTAAGTGCAGACATCAGGTGTCAAGTGCTAGTAGGGGCTGTGGGGATGCAGAATAGTCCAGAGTGCAAAGATTGCCAGGGGGGCAGTGCAGGTGTGCAGCTGGCAGTGGGGGGACCTGGTAACCAATGCAGAGCAGAGGGTAGCCAGGTAACCAATGCAGTTTCAGATTCAGCCAGGAGATCAGCAGGGGAGAGGATGAGAGAAAGCAGAAGCAAAGAGGAAGGTTTTGAGGTGCTTCCGGAACCGGAGATGGTTCTCCTCAAGTTTCAGGGAAGCAGGGAGGCTGTTCAGAGGGAGGCCCCACCAGAAGAAGGAGATCTACCACCAACTTGCTGCTTGGAGAAGCGACTGACTCTGAGGACGTTGGAGGTGGATGAGCGAAGAGCTTGTGAAGGTAGATATTTAGGAAGAGAGAGTTGAAGGTATTGAGGTCCCAGGCCCCAGAAGGCCTTGTGGACAATGCAGAGGGTTTTGAACTTAATCCTCGCCGCCATTGGGAGCCAGTGCAGGGATTTCAGTCCTGGAGAGATAGCAAGGCTTGAGACCAAGGACAAGTCTCGCAGTCCTGTTTTGGATGAGTTGCAGAGGGCGGTGAGTGGAGGCAGGCAGATTTAGAAAGGGGCTGTTGCAATAGTGCAGTCTGGAGAGAACCAGGGCACTGGAGACAGTGAGCTTCTGGGGGAAGGAGAGGAAAGGAAGAATACCTCTGATGAGGTGCAGCTGGTAGTTTGACTTCTTGGAGATGTCAGAGATGTGGGAAGAGAAGGAAAGTGTGGAGTCGAAGATGGCCCGAGGTTTTTAGCCTCACAGGTGTGAGCAGGAAGAGGGCCAAGAGAGTCCGGCTGAAGAGTAACGGGAAAGGACGGTGCAGGTGTACCGATGAGAAGAATCCCAGTCTTACTGGCATTAAGGCAAAAATCATTGGCGGCACACCGCTCCTGGATGGCGGCCTGACAGTCGGAGATGAGAGAGCAGGTGAAGAGGTGGCCGAGGCCAGCCTGAAAATGAGTTGAGTGTCAACCGCATAGCACTGAAAGTTGGAGCAGAGTGCGGCAATGCGGTGGGCAAGAAGTGCCAGGTACTGGTTGAACAGCCAGGGAGAGAGGTTAGACCCCTGGGGAATACCACAGGTAGAGGTAGAGGTAGAGATAGAGGAGAGGAAGGACCCAAGTTGGACCTGGGAGGGTCGATCGGAAAGGAAGGAGGTCAGCCAAGCCAGGGCCTGATCGGTGATACCCAGGTTATCACGGAGACTGCTGAGTAGGATGGCATAGTTGATCCTTTCAAATGCAGAAGAGCGATCAAGTAAGATAAGGACACAAGGGGTGTTGGAATCGAGGTTGGAGAGCAGGTCTTCACGGATGTTCAGTAGAGCAGTTTCCGTGCTTCTGGCAGCTCTGAAGCCAGACTGATGGTCATGGAGACAACCAGCAGATTCAGAGTGAAGAATAAGCTGGGAGATGGCCAGTTTTTCCAGGAGTTTGCCTAGGAATGGAATGATGGAGATTGGGTAATGGTTAGCTGGGCAAGAAGGGTCGGCAGAGGGTTTCTTAAGAAGAGGGTGCACAAGGGAGTGCTTCAGGGCGGAGGGGAGGACTCCAGTGGCTTAGGAATGTTTGCCGAAAATCTTCCAGAGCAGGATGCCAGGGTGTCTATGTGGTCCTTGATGGTTTTGGAGGAACAGGGGTGAACCTGTTTTGAGGATGCTTTAATAGATCAGACTTGTCTAGAAACCTTGTCTGAGGTGAACAGGGGAAAGGCAAAAAAGGAGGGAGGAGAGGTGGTCGACGAAGGACCAGAGGAAGAGCAGGGAGAAGGAGGAGAGAGAGGACAGGATGTCCTGAGTTGTAGAGATGAAATGAGAAGCCAGGGCTGTGCAGAGGGTCTGGGAGGGGACAGGAGAGGTAGAGACTGCAGCAGGATTGACCAGCTCCTTGCAGATTTTAAAGAGTTTGGCCGAGTTGTTAGATGCCGCAGAGACGTGGGCTTGGATGTGGGCTCGCTTTTTGGTGCGGACGGAGAGCTGGTATTGCCTTTGGAGCAGTGGGCAGGCCAGTTTGTCAGAGGATGAACAAGAAGCATGCCGTTTCCTCTCAGCCACCCTGCGAGTGCATTTAAGGGTGACGAGGTCAGAGTCGTACCAAGAGTTGCACTTTGGCTTTGGGCTTCAAGCGGATCCTCATGACAGGGGCAAAAACATCGAGAGTATCAGATATGGCAGAGTGGAGCATGGAAAGGGCTGTGTCAGGGTGTGAGTCAGCCAAAGGGGGGGTTGAGAAAGTGGTGGCGAAAGCCTCAACTGACACACGCTTCATGGGTCGGATAACCGAGAAGGTAGGTGGCAGTGCTGGGTTTGGCTTGGCCTGAGGGGTAGAGAGGGTGAAATGGGAGGAAAGGAGAAAGTGATCACCCCAGGAGAGAGGAGTGGTGAGACGGAGCCACTCGGGATCCTGTTGTGCCTGGCTGTTACTTATGCGACACGATCGTTTGGACACTGTCAGTCCCGTTCCGATGTTAACGTTCCGCAGGTCTGATCTGCCATGCAGTCGCTCGCTGCGCCCTAAAGTTACAGCCACACTGTCCAACTTCAACAAACACACATTTGGATTAGTAATAGAAAGTTTCACTTATCTGCTGCTCGAGCAGCAAAGAAAGGGGAAGAAGGAACGTCGGAGCATGTTATATTAGAATAAGAACTACGATTAGTTATAAGTCGTCAGGTGGAAACAAGATCCAAACAACTACAATATAACTTCCAAGTTTAATCGGAATTGTAGTTCTGTTATCGTTTATTTTTTTATGATTGTGATGTTCGATATGGCTGCTCGAAGTGTAGAGTTTATTTATTGCATAATCTGAGCCTCTGAGTCTTGACATAGAATTCCAGGAGATGGTCTCGAGCCACTTTAATAGTGGAGTACGAAGGGACAACGTTTTGCCCCTAAAATCATTCAAACTGCTTTAGCGTGGAGTTAATCGCCACCAAGGACTCCAATTTGTCCTGTTAAATACCAGTGAGATTACATTATTTGCCCAGGATATCAGTTTGTTTAAATAGTTAAGCCTGGAATTGAGCCCATTCTACAATATGGGCACATGATCACATACTTTCTGAGCATTGGTATAAATATTTAAATTGTCTTTCAATGACTAAAATAATACTGTTTAATATACAAATTACTTAAAAATATAAGCGACCCAGTAATATGTTAATCATTGTGGAAACAATTTAGGTCAGAAGCATATAATTGTGGCTTTATTTCCACTTTATAAGTGGGGAAACTGTGATGCTGGAAATGCATGGGAGGGACGGGCCTCCGTATCCTTGTCCTTTACTGCTTTTTATCGTGTGTTCTGGCGTGTTTTCCGCGCAGGAGTTCATGTGGGACTCCTGGCGGTGCAGCTCTTTTGGTTTGGTGTACAGACCCAAGGGATACCCTTATGGCACCCATGGGTGGGGGTACAACCCTGTGCCCCTAGTGTATGTTTTTGGGCACCTGTGTGTGGCCCACAGAGCAGGGTATGGGCTGGTGGCAGCTCCATGCTGAATTTGACCGGTGCTCTGAGTATCCTCCATTTTGAGATACCCAGACTCTGCCATTGGGATCAGTTGATTCCTGATAGGAAACAAGATGGCCCCCGTGGCCTCTTGCTTTCTATTGCCTGTTACCTTGTTTACCCAAAGTCCTGGCAAGCCCTGACTCTGTCCCTTCCCCCCGACTGGCTGTTGGGTGGAAGTTCCATATATGGTGTTGTTGTGAAGTCCAGGCCAGACTGGCCGGAGCCTTCCCAGTGACTGGATGTTGTGGGTACACCCTGTGGGTGGGACCGCGTTGAATGGAGTTTGTGACGAATACGCATTCTATGTTGTGGGTGTCTAGTATCTGGTGTTTGACACAATGACTGAGACAGCCCTGCCCGAAACTGGTATGAATGCAGTGTGGAGTGTTGAATGGCTGGGTACTTGTCCCAATACACATAACTTGTTGTGAGTGTCTGAAGAGAAGTGAATGGCCTGAATGCACTATGCACCTGATTGGCTGCCTGCCTGCATGAATGCCCTTCTGACCGATTGGTTGCATAAGTGTGAACCAGCAAAATGAATGGGAGACCAACTAGTATATCTGGGGGCCTCACTGCTAGAATTCATGTTCAGAAGCTGAAGTCCACTACGAGTAACTGGAGTAACTGAAGCTTGACCTTGAAGCCCTGCTGGAAGACAAGAATTGCTGTGGCTCTCCTTCACAATCTGAAAGCTGCTGTGTCTCCAAGAACTGACCCAGAGAGGACCTGGTAAGGCGTCCTCTTCCCGAGCTACGAGGGGCCATCGTGCACCAGCAGATCTTTGCCAAAGCTCCCTGGTAGACAGACCTTTGACAGGCTGCCGAAAAAAGCGCCCGGACTGTTGTCCGCCACTGTCGACGGCCGCCCTCGGCGACCAGAGCCCCGTGCTCCCGTTTGCCTAAGAACTTAATTTGATCCAAGGACGCTCTCGTCCGCATCGTCGCCACTGTATCCTGCTGGAGAAGGCCTGACCGTCGATGCGCCGAGGAGCATACACCGGTGGGTTTCCTGCCACCTAAGGACCACAGACGCCGACGAGACTACGCCCTCGCTGGGCCACAGTTCTTCAAACTCTTTGCGGTCCAGAACTATCGACACCGAGGTGTCCTGCACGCCTCTTCCTTGTAGGGCGTTTACGCTTCCCCGTCAACGAACACCGCTAGAAACGAAGCTGCCACTTCACCGTCGTAGCTCACCCTGTTCTCCGTCGGACGTTCGACCCGTGACTCCTGCCTTAAAGGGAGGGCACTCAAGAAGGGCCGTCGATTCCCCGCCGAGGAACGCTACAACGCCAGGTACCTTTGAGTTGCAGAACTTTTGGGAAGTCTATTGTGAACAACATATGGACTGGGCTTGTATCTTTATTCTACAGGTTGCCCAGGTGGGGGGGGATCTCCACATAGAGCTGTGTTTAACGGTAGCAACCAGTATTCTGCCAATTGTTCAACCGTCTTGCTTTCCTTCCTCTCTCTCTACTGCTAGTTTCCTCTTTATTGATCTGTGTGACATTTTGACAGTATAGTTGATGCACTTTAATGAGATCTGATAATATTTGTGGTACCACTGTAGAACTGCATGTATTTACCATTGTTGATTTTCTGAGCACAAAGTGAGTTATTGTCATAGTGTACCTAACCTTCAATATTATATAAAGACTCTGTTTTAACCGATACAGTGTGCGGACATTCCTTTGTGGGTGCTTGGGGACTACACTGTACTTAAGAACCAGCCTGCATCACCTCCTGAGAAGCTAGGCCTTGATTGCTCAACTACGTTACCAATAATAGAGAATCTTGGCTGGGGTCCTCTGTGCCTCTCCTCTACCATATAGATAGCGGAAGTACATACACCCCCCTCCAGTCTTTACAGAAACGACCACCATCAAACGCAAGTTCAAATCCTCTTGTGTTATATGTTCTGTTCTGCTGACGGCATCTTGCCGGCTGGAATGTTGCAGACACCTTGTAGGGCGGAATGTTGGAGAGTGATAGGAATGTAGAATGCTGGAAAGGCAGTTGAGCCTGGGTGGTGGATGGAGGTGGAAACTGCAGTTGTAGTGCTGAATCTTATAGTTCAATAAACAGTGGAACTCTCCTGAAGGAGTCTCTTTTTTGAATCGTTTTTTTACATAACATCTATCACAAATTATCAACATAAAACAGTCAAAACATTGCAAAAAATGAAAATCACAGCATTTTACATAAAACTATGTACTGGGTGAGATTCTCAATACACTAAATCCCCAACAAATCAATTACATCTCTGAATTACCCACCCACCCAACAAGAACAATGGCAAGTTAAAATGACTGTAGAAATCGACCCCAAATTTTCTCATAGACCAAACTTACCAAGTCTCCTATAAAGCGCCCTCTCCACATTTGCCAAATCATGCATCTCAGACAACCACATTCCAATATTCAACGTCAAGGCATTCTTCCAGTTCTGCAATATAATCTTCTTACCAATCATTGCCCCTTTAAACAACCACTTCTTCTCACTCTGAGTGAGACCATCCAAAGGCTCATTGCTCCCCAATATAACCACTCTAAAGTCCAGGACAGGTAGCTCCACAATCACCTCACCATATACCCGTCCAATCTCACCCCAGAGCAGTCTCACCTGTCTACAATCCCACAGTAGATGTTCCAGCGTACCAATCTCGCACAAATATCTCCAGCATCCCTCTTTCACACATTCTCTCCGTTGTCCAATAAATTCGATTTAGAATTTTTATCCGTCTCAACCTCTCTGAGTTCCAACGAGCACAATTTCACATTCATACACATTCGTTGCCACAACTCCTCCGTGATATCCAATCCAATCCTCCTGGCCCACTCCTCCCTTAAAGAGTAATTTCCTTGATACAATCACTTTATACAGGTGACTGGCCAGTCCCCCTTCCGACACAACTGAATTCTTCGTAAACAGCTTTAAATCCATTTTCTCCTCAAAGTCCACATGACCTATCGCACGTTTAAGCTTCACAAAATCAGAAGCCCTGAAATTTTCTATGCCAAATTGTTGCTGCAATTCTCTCGGAGTCATCCATTGACCATCTTTAACCAAATCAGCCACCCAACGCACCCCACCCAAAAACCAATCTGCCCAAAAGATCACCTTGCCGTCTATTTTGATAGCAGGATTCAGACATACCGAAGCCCCAGGCTCCCTTAAAGCATCTCCATCGTGATAATACTGGCGATAAGATGCTGATGTGTTACCACTGCAGTGGTGACAGCGGCAGGACGACGGACCTGAGGCACAGATATATTGTAGAGTGCCGGTGACATTTCTGAAAGGCACGTAGCCAGTTCTGCCGTAAGAGAGGTCAGGCCCCAGCAGTAACCGCATGTGGAGCGTGGACGGAGGAGACTAGCACTAGCAGGAGGAGCCGAAAAGACGGCATGTACTGCGCTTCTGCATTTGCTTGACGGTGCAGGAAGACGGCGTGTACGGCGCTTCTGCACCTGCTTGACGATTGGCGAAACTGTGCTAGTGGGGATATTGGACAAGGGACATGCCCTGATAGGGATTGAGAAGGCCCCGAATGATTGGCAAAGGCAGAGCTGGCACATACAGTTTGGAACGGCTGCATCTTGAGAAGTCGTCCGCGCGCAGAGCGAAGAGAAGCGCAGAGTAAAAGGAGAGTCTGCCGTGCGTCCGCAGTAGCGTTGCTCACCTCCACTGTGGCAACCGATAAAGAATCTGCAAAAGCGGCTGTACTAATCAGGTCTGATCTTCCTTGTCGCAGGGCAGAGTAATTACCTGCTCTGCAGTTCACGGCCTGATAGAAAAAAGTGTAAAAAAAACAAAAGGAAATAAAAAGGCACACTGTGAACTAGTTTGGAGGAATATATACATATATGGTAAGCGACTGCCCAGAGATTGTGCAAGCACTGAGGTGATAGGCTGCCTACAAGAGTGTGCACGGCATACCATGGGGAATATTCCAGGTCCTGTACTTTTTCTGACCCATTGTGAAGGGGAGCCAGTGATCAGATGGAGAGATTGGAAAAAGGATTGGTTCAAATTTGCACTGCCGGTATATGGTCCGAATTATGCGGTGGAGGGCAAGGATGCTCGGTTATATCATTGCCAGGGGCATGGAGGGCAGGAGACACTCAGACTATCTGAACCAGTAATTGAAGATCGGATGGTGTTGAATGCATTTGTGAAGACACTAGCAAAACTTGACAGACATGAAGTTGATGAAAATAAAATTCTTGCGAGGTATCGGTTTGCAACCAGGTAACAGAAAAAGGGTGAGAAAATAGAGTTTTTGACGGTTTTGAGGGGGTTACTGGTGTAATGCCAGTTCAAGCCATGTTGCCAAAAAGAACATTTAAGAGATCAATTGATGATTAAATGTTCTAAAGATAAAGTATCTGAGGAACTTTTGGAAGGAGAAAGATCTGAATCGGGATAGGGCAGTGGAAATTGCCAAGCAAGTGGAACACACATCCTTGTGCATTAAAGAATTGTGAAGAGATGGAGTGAAGAAAGCAGATAAACCATCAGAGACCAGCTTGGTGTGCAAAGACAAATCGTCATCTAAGGTGCCACATAAAAGTGGAAGCAGCACAGCCATAGACGCACGGAATAAAGGAGTCGTGGACACAGACTGGCAGAACAGAGGGAGAGGATTTACAACCTACAAGAGAGGTGGTGTTGGAAGTGGACAGATCAGCCGATAAGTGAAACATTAGGCCATGCACAAAGAATGTACTGCTGCTGTGTAGGTTGTGTGGGAAGCGAGGGCATATTGCGGAATGTTGCAGGTTGAGTCCATGAGAGTGTGAGTAATGAGAAGGAGGTATTTGATGGGCTGGATATAGTGCAAGTAGTAAGTGCTATATTTGAGGTGAAAATACAAATACCCAAAGCAATGATGGAAGTGAATGGTGAGGCGATTGAAATGTTGGTGGACAGTGGTGCAGACTACACATTAATCAACAAAGACTCCTGGGAACAGAATTTATCGAGGTGTGTGTTGAAGGAAGCCAGAGTCGGTATGCATGCCTATGGAGACAAACCCATTGTGAGTATTTGAGAGCTCCGTGCTAAGCTTGTGTTTAAAGGAAAAAGCACTGTTAGTAGAGTATTTGTGACAAATGTGGTGGGCAATCTACTATCATTGAGCTGTCGATCCGCTCTTGGAACAACATTAGATCTCCATGCCACAGAACAGGTGCAGGTTAGGGTAGGTAATGAAGTGTCTGAGGTTTCTACACTTGGTGAAGTTGAGGTAGCCAAATTGGCTCCCAAAGGTTTTAGGGATGGTGTTGGTTGTCGCTAAGATTTTGTTCACAGAATTAAACTAGGAAAGGAGGCAGTCCCACACTATGTTAAAATCTTTTCCCATAGCGTACAGGAAGAGGTTGAAATGTAACTTATCTGCATGGTGAGAGAAGGTATCATTGAGAAGGCTGAAGCATCTGAGTGGGTTAGCCCAATAGATGTGATGAAAAAGGCCAATCGAGCAATCGGGATCTGTACTGATTTGAGAGAAGTCAATAAGAATGTTATCTTGAGATTTCCTCTGCCCAAAATAGATGAATTGATAGCTGATTCGGCAGGCTTAAAAGTGTACTCGTTAGATCTAAAATCATCAAATACAGATGCACTCTGCTTCTTACGTCATCCTCACATTCATTACGCATGTAGGGTTATTAATATCTGTTAGAATGCCCTTTGGACTGATTTCTGCAGCTACTGTGTTTCAGAGGGTAATGCACAGTATATTTGGGAATATAAGTGGAGTGTAAAGTATTATCAGGATGATATTTTGGTGTCGGGGTAAGGACTCTGGGGAATCTGAGGGCATCCTTGCTTCTTTCCCCAACATATCCTCCTCGCAGGTGGCCAGGGAAAGGCCTTTGCTATCGGATCCTGACCCTGGGTGTGGATATGCGAGGGAGGATCACCTGGGTGGAGGAGACTTGGGGTGTGGGGGATGAGGCACCCTTGGGTCAGACACGGTACCCCCTATAGCCCATTTCTCTTTTTCTAATGAATCTAGAATCCATAAGGCCTTTGTAGGTTATTACCAGTCCCTTTCCTATCTTTTACATAAACCATCTTCCAGTAACCACCACTTTGGTACTGGAACGAGGAAGGGACACACCAGAGCCATACATCCACTCTTTATTGATTCCCACACACAAACACCACTTTAATACTGGAACAAGGAAGCTGCAACAAAGACTGACTACAGAACTAACCCTGCAAAGTCTAGTTGCTGAGTGGGATATTTAAAGGCCAGTGCTGGAAGGAGATAGGATATGGCATTTATAATGCTCCTGTACACAGGTGTTTCAAGGCACAGTGTGGCAAGGGAGGGGGAACAGAGGGTGGACAGAGGCCATGATCTTACTGGACAGGTGACATTGAGATTGTGCAAGTGCAGGGTAGGATGAAGGGGAAACGGGAGGGGGCAGCAGTGCTGTACATGGGATCAAAACAATATTTAGAAGTGCGGCCAGCAGGTGGCAGGTGCAAGGGTAAGTGCAGACAGCAGGTTGTTAGGACAAACTCCCAGGCAGGTTGAGGGCTGCTAGGAGTTTAGAACTCATGGAAGGCCTAACTCCTTCCTTTCCCAAAAGGAACGCAGCCCCAGACAGGCAGCAAGTTCAAACTGTGGTTTATTACAGGCCAAAACCGACCGAGATCAGAACAAGGAACAAGCTCCTTGAACATCTCAGCGAACTCTGGCTCACAGGATAGTTTTTAGGAAAACCCACGCCACAATGACATCATAACCTGGGCCCCTCGCCAGCAAACCTATCGAGCAAGTGGATGGGGCACTGAGTTATAGTCCACCTATGGCAGACCCTATATCCGTTAGATTATCCACTCTCCCATGTAAGATGGCTGGCCTGGATCATCCCCGACAAATGCTACTTCTACAATGTTGCAGTGTGGGGGGGTCTTACCATTGGTTCTTGCCCGTTGCTACCCACCCGTTAGGTCCGGTACTTTGACTAGAGCTGTCAACCCCCAGGGCTGGGCCCAAAATCGGTTCTTAGCTCGAAGTGTACCTTTTCAAGATTATAAGATCAACTATGTGTCTGCATTGTAACGTGTGTGCACCACCAAAGACTATGGGAACTCCCGTCCATATCATGCAACATTCGGCTTCTTCTGTAACAACTTTGTTGCAAGTCGGTTTTGGTTAATCATCGGCTCGGCTGGGTCACATGTCCAGAGACTGTATTTTCGAGCTCCACAGCTCTGAATTAGCCTGAATTATGAAGAATTATTCACATTTACTGCAGCTGGTGTTACTGTAGTTCAGGGAATTAATGTCACTCGTATCTTGGTGGCCTTAGCAGCAGGCCCTGTCTCACACTCTCGCTCCTCTGTGCATCCTTAATTTGCTCTGTTCAGCTCCAGCCGAGGGTCTGTGGCCTGTTGTAATTTTCCTAAGCCATAACGTGGTTTTTACATTGTGCTATTCTATAGTACCCATAGGTTAGTTGTTTATGGCTATGTCAGGTCCCTCGGGTGCTACTGCAGTTCCATAGGTTTATTTGCATAAGCATCTGCAAGCTTTAATTACATTTTATAAACCATAAACGACAAATAACAAACTCCGTCATGATATACATCATTCGTTTAACATGTGTTCATCAACTCCAACAAATTCTACGTAACTCCCCCCCCTCCCCCACGTGGCCTATATAACCTATCCAGTCGTCCAATAGCACTTCATGCACCAACCTCCTCCAATTTCTGCTCAGTCTCCCTCCCCCACTTTTATTTGCAAACAATGTTACCGTTAGCGCTATCTATCTTTGTATATCCATTCCTGTCTCTGCATTTACCCCTGTCTATGCTATACACCATTTTTCCAGTTCCTTCCACCATCTGGTCACACTCGGTTCTCTCATGTCTTTCCACCCCATGGCTATGCTGCGTTTGGTCATTCTATACATCAGATCTTTGAGTTTGTTCAGCGATTTATCTTTCACGTTTTTCTTATATCGGCCTAGCATGCAAGCCTCCGGTGTTTTGACATCCAAGTCTATGCCTCCTTGGGCCACTTTATCCGCCACCTTCTTCCAGAAACCCTGTACTACTGGGCACTCCCAGAACATATGTATAAGCCCTGCTTCCTCTGCCTTGCATCTGGGACATTCTTGTCTGCCGGCCCCTTTAAAGGTTGAGATAACAGCAGGTGTGAGGTATGCTCTCTGTCTTACATACAGTTGTATTAGCTGTAGTCTGGCGTTCTGGAGACCTTCTTTTGATACAATTTTTATTTCTCTCCATTCTGTATCCTCAAACGTCTTCCCCCAGTTGCAGTTCTCATTTCCCTTTGCATTTCAGTTCTGTTCGTGAGGTTTGGCTTATCAAGATCTCGTAGACTCGGGAAACGGCATGTCCGCCCTCCGCCACTGTGTGAGCAACATCTCGATGTCCTCATTCCCAATATGCCCTTCGGTATTTCTTGGCCATCTACTGTGCAGTACATTCAGGACTGTTATATAGCAAGAACTGCCCTGCGTGTATACCCGTGCCCTCTTGCAAATCTCTTCCACCCTCCCTCGTTCTGAAGGTCCCCCACCATAGCCACTCTGCACATCTCCCCTGCACTCCTATAAACCGTGTTTCCATTATTGGCCTACACCCCGAACTACCTTCCAGGATCACTGCTATTGGTACCTTTGGTGAGAACGGATTCACTATCCCCATGACCCACAGGCCCTATGCCAAACCCGGAGGCCCAGTTTCACTAAGTAGGGGTTTCCATTATGCTTCTTGGCCGGAGATCCACAGGAGGTCTCTTGGGTATCTACGTCCTACAGCTGGCTGCATCAACGCCGTTTCCGCCATGGGGGTCATCTGCCATCCATTTCATCATGTATTGTATTTGGCACGCTAGGAAGGACAGCTCAAAATTCGGCACCCTTAGCCCACCCTGATGTAGTGTGCCTAGGGCACCCCTGTTCCTCCCCTCCTGCCACAGGAACCCCTTACACATCTTTTCTAAGTCATGAAAGTACCACTGTGGTATATCCTATGGTACATTCCCAAAGCAATGCATAAGTCGTGGCAGTGCCACCGTTTTTAACAACGCTGCTCTCCCCATCATTGACAGAGGTAGTTTACTCCAAAACCCCATGGACGCTACTTGCCCGGCTTTGGCTCGCACTGTGTTGGCTTCATGGTCTTGCCTAGGTTCATGATGGATATTAATTACCCACATATCTAAAGGAGGTCCTACTCCAGGACAGTGGAAGGTCTGGCAAGTCCTCCTCCGCCCACTTTGCAGTCGCTGCCAATGGGACCAAGCATGACTTTTTTCTATTTATTTTGATACCTGTTAATGTACTAGAATTGTCCAGCACCTCCAGAATAGTTGGCAGATTCACCTCGGGTCCCTCACATATAGCAACACATAGTCTGCGTACATGGATATTACGTGCCTCACCCCGTCTAGGTCTATGCCTACATCTCCATATTCCTGCCTCAAGTACACTGCCATGGGTTCTGCCGCTAAGATGTATAACATCAGGGACAATGGGCACCCTTGTCTAGTGCCTCTATATAGTTGCCACGCCTCCGAATACATACGTCCCGTCCTAACCCTGGCTATTGGTTTCGTGTCTAATAATCATACCCATCTCATGAACAGTGGGCCAATCCCCATCTTCGTCATTGTGGCATACAACCAGTACCAGTGTACTGAGTCAAATGCCTTTGTCGCGTCTAAGGAGGCCACTGCACAATGTGAGGCGTGATCCGCTGTGCTATAGATCACGTGGTGGAGCCGTCTAAGGTTCTCTGAGATGTTTCTCCCGGGCACATACCATGTCTGATCTGGGTGAATCAGCATATGTATTACCCCTCTATTAAGATCCTCACAGCCATCTTGGCTATCTTGGTTTAGCAGCAACAGAGGCCTGTAGGATCCGCTGTCCATGCATATTTTATCCAGCTTGAGTAGTGGCACTATCAGGGCTTCTCTCATGCTCCCGGGCAGGGTATTGTTTTCAAACGCCTCGTTGTACACCTTGGCCATCAATGGCGCCAGCGTATCAGTATAGGCTTTATAAAATTTGCTCGGGAGCCCGTCCGTTCATGGTGCTTTCCCCGTTGGCAAGGTTCTAATGGTGGCCACTACCTCCTCCGGTGTTATGATGCCTCCAGTGACTCCGCCTAGAGACATCTAACTTGGGCAGTTTTATCTGTCCAAGAACATCATGTATGTCCTCCTCCGCGCCTCCTTGGGGGTCTGCATATAATGCCTTATAGTATTCAGAGAACACCTCATTTATATCGCTTGCGTATGGACCTCTTCTGTATCTGTGTTCCTAATGGAGCATATCGGAGTTCTGGTGACATCACTCTTGCACAGCCATGCCAACGTCCTCCCAGGCTTATCCCCTTGCGCATGGCTTCTCTCCAGGTATTTTGCAACTTCCCCAACCTGTCCCTCTGTGCCAGTCCTGTCTGCTTCAGTGAGATTAGTTTGTCATGGTGTTCCTCGCTTGTCCAGCCCCCCCTCCCGCTTTTTCAATTCCTCCTCCATCTTCTCCAGTTCCCTTACGAAGACTTTCTACACCCTGCCCGATTCCACTATCATTACTTCTCTGATAACACTTGCAATGGTATATTGGGGACTATCCAGATGAGGACCCCCTTTGCATATATCACCCCTCTGAATGCCCCCACTAAGTTATTTTGCTTGTGTGCATTTAAGTGCGTTTCTTGCAACAGCGCTATCCTAACTTTATTCCTCCGGATATACATGCTCACTCTTTTGCTTTTCACAAAATTGTTAAGCCCCTTGCCATTCCAAGTCATAATTCTAATGGTGCCAGACATTCTAGTCAGTGTCTAATGTGTCAGTGGGGCCACCAGCCTGTGGCCAGCCTCAGTAGGAGTTTGATGTAGTCTGCATTTATTAGGCTCACAGTTTGTCCGTTCCCACCTCTGACCCCACACACTTCAAACTTAACTCGTCCCGCTATGCCTTGCACGCTGGGACAACCCTGTTTACGCTCCATTCAACCTGGTCGCTAGACTAGTCTCCTGGTGCCTTACGGGCGGGCCCTGTACAGTAGCCCTTAACCAACTGAGTGGGGGTAGCGGGTCTGCATTAGCCTTCCCTCTACCGGGTGTCGGTGATTCGCCATTATGCTCCCACCATTTGATCTCATCATATCGTTGCCATTGCATTCAGTTGTTCACTTATGTGGCATGGGCATAGCCCACTCTACTGCCTAGCTGCACAGTTTCTATATTATGGCATCAGCTCGTGCCTTGTCTATCAACGTTGTCCAGTTCCCTGGCTATACTCTGTTGCGTCTGGTATCTGTGTCCTGTCCATCCATTCCTGCGTTTCCTCCGGTGATTTGAAGAAAAGGCCTTTGCCGTTGTGGATCACCTTTAGTTTCGCCGGGTATGTCAGCATATACTTTAGTCCGGCCTTCCGTAGTCAGGCTTTCGTGGTGATGAAATGTGCTCTCCGCTTCTGGACTTGAAATGTATAGTCGGGGTACACTGCTATCTTCGTGGAGTCTTTGTATTGTCCTCCTTGACCTGTAGAAAGTTTTTGTTTTTCTTTTTTAATTTATTTATTGCGATCTTTAGAATTGAACATCTTGGCTATAACTGGTCTGGGTGGAGCACCCGAGGGCGGCCTCCTGATGAGGGAGCGATGCACTCTTTCTATTGTAAATCCTTGGGAGAGTTCACCTGCTACAATTTCCTTTATCGGTGAGTTTTCCACATGGGTGGTGGGGTCCGATCCTTCAATCCCCTCTGGTAGGCCAAAGATGCGCATATTGTTTCTGCAGGCTCAGCCTTCCGCTTCCTCCGCTCTGTCTTCGAATAGTTTCACTTTTTGCATGAGGACATCTGTGTCTTTTGTTTCTTGCACCCATACTTCTGTAATTTGTTTTACTTGCTTTTCCAGCTTGCGTGTGCGATCCGCAATTGCTCGGACATCCTGGCGTAGCAGTGCCACATCGATGGCTACAGCGTCTGTCTTGCCCTCTAGCGTAGCTTGCAGCATTACGATAGCTTCTAGGATCTGTTGGTTTTCTGGCTCCTTGTTGTCGGGGGGCAGTGCTTTCTCCTTCGTTTTGTCATCGTCGTCCTTCTCTTGTCGGGGTGTTTGGCCTGATGCAGAGTTTTCAAGCGTGGTTTCTTTGTTCTTTGCCTTGCCGCCGTTGGTAGCCATCTTGCTTGATGGAGCTATGGAGCTCTCGCTACGCAAGTGTTCTGAAGGAGTTTCTCATTGCCCAGGATCTTCAGGATTTGAACCTCCGGTGCCCCGCAGGGTGTGCAACACTATTATAGCGTGATCACCCGTCTCTTGACGGGCACCGCAGTGCTGTTTCCTTTCAATGAGGCTCTTTCCTAGTATATGCCCAGCAGAGGCCTGCGTTAAGATGTTTAATTTCCAAGGGACCTGCGCTCTCCACCACACTTCCTCTGCTCACATATGGGTTAGAATGCCGCTGTAGGTGGTGGAATCGTGAATCGTTTGTACTGTAGAGGGTCTCGTAGTTGTGAACATGGTGCAATGTCCTGACCGCCTGTGCTGTGCACCAGAGATCAATGTCCAAACTGCTGGGTGGAATCCGGGCCCATCCACCAGACTGTGCCATAATATCCCTATCAACCGCGTTTTATGCCTGGCTCTCTAACGCATCTTCCTCTTTGGCAGCCTCTTGTCATGCATGAGCTCCACCACTTTCCAGGGGTTATTTTCCAGCTGCTCCCTTCCACCCTGCGGCCACAGCGTTGCGTTGTTCCAGCGGTCCTCCTTGTATGGACATGGCTATGCGGGGGCTGCGTCTTGCGCGCCTTCTCTCCTGCCGCTGCTGCGCCAGCTCTCTGCTGTGTTTGTTGCTATCTGGGGTTCTCGGCCACCCAATTTGGTCACTTTTCCACTAGCACTCCTCTCCTGAGGCCGCACTCGCCAGATGTGGGTGGTGCGCCTCTCACCATGGCTAGCGCTGGGCAAATGGAGCAAGAATACAGCTCTCTGGCTGATGCTGCCTCTCTCGTGGCTGTGCTTTCAGTGTCCACTCTGTTCCAAGATGTCCCCCTCAGCCGTTGACCTTGCCCAACCCAGGCCGTTTCCCTGCTTCTGCCAGCCAGGCCAACATTCTTGGACCTATTACCCTCTTAAACTGTAGTCTCTTGCCCAGACTCTGGGAGTGGTGGGGCGGTTGGGAGCCCTCTTCCTCTCCAGGCGTCTCGGTATAGTTTATTTAGGGCCCCTCCAGCTCCTTACCCTAAGCCGTGTCAGATCGGGGAGGACTGCTGACCTCCCACCTCCATTCCTTCTGCCCCTCGTGTGATGGCTTCTCGAAGCCGGCACCCGCTGAGAGCAGCTGCTCGTCCCCTCTTCTCTGCTGGCTGTAGTTGTCCCAAGGTTGCGATCTCGCTGTGTTCGCCCGCCCAGCTCTGTGCTCTTCTGCTAGGCGCCGAGTCTCAGCTCCGTCAGCCGCTTTGCTGTGATGCCACGAGGGCACTGTGCATCCAATGGCAGTCCTCTTATTGTCTCTGGGGTTGCGCAATGTTACGATTCCCTCAGCTTTAAATCGCCACCAAATCAGCACCACCACCGCCTCAACGTTTATTTTGCAGCAGCTGGAGAGCCTATATCCAACAATGTCTTTTTCTTTTCCCCGTGTGCAGCTGTCTCCGCCCCTAAACGCTCCGTATTCTCCTCAGAACCACAGCCGTCCCAAATTAGCAGCCGCCATTTTCAGACCGTCACCTCGCTTCTTCTTTCACACAGTGTTTCACCATGAATTCAGCTCTCACGGAATGCGCCTTGCTGTATGGAGCTTCAACTGATGTTTCAGGCTTCTGTTTGTTTGTTTTCTTTCCATGTCGTTTGATCTGCTTTAAGCATATGTTTGCAGCGCATCAATTTTCAGACCCGGAAGCTCACAGAGCCCACTTCCACCTCACATGGCTGCTAGCCACGCCCACCAAGCATCTGCAAGCTTATGCACAGGATCTCTTGCTTCTTGCGGTTTCTGCGTTGCTGTGGTCAAGCTAATGGCAAAATAATAAACGTGAATACTGTATGTATGTGTCTCTGTCCTCTAATTTATAGAACTGTACACATGTTTTCTTTATGTATTCGAGTGAGTGTGTGATTGTGTCCCGATGTTTGGCGCTGCTGTGTCATGGTGTCTCTAACGACGTTATGCATGGCTTCTTGGTGCTTTAGTCGAGACTCTCAATGGAAGTATCCTTAATTGCATCCTGCAACTCCTCATCTACTCTGGGCAATGTTTGCACTACTCCTGGGCTGTAGGGGTTGGCAGAGTGGGTACCTCTCAACGTACTTGTCTATTATAGGGGCACTGGGAATCAGTCTGAATTGGTACGATTGATCATGGTTTCTTTTGTTCTTCTTCCGGGAGTGTGTCTGGTGTGACGGTGCCGGGGTTGGTTTCGACCCTCCCTCTTCAAGGTGTCCAAAACAGAAGGTAAGGGGACTGTAGGGCTACAGATACAGACCCAAGTGCAAAGGTTGCCAATACGCAGTGCAGGTGTGCAACTTGGCAGGCAGGGACCTGGGCCTAAAATGGGAGAGTAACCAGGTGACCAGTGCATTATCGGACAGGAAATCGGCAGGGGAGAGAAGGCAGAAGCAAAGAGGAGGGTCTTGAGGTGCTTCCGGAGCTGCTTCTCCCCAAGTTTCAGAAGGGCAGGGAGGCTGTTCCACAGGGAGGCCCCAGCCGAAGAAAGAGATGCTTGGAGAAGCGACTGACTCTGAGGGAGTTGAGGTGGAGGAGCGAAGAGCTCGAGTAGGAAGGTATTTACGAAGGGAGAGTTGGAAGTATTGAGGATGCAGGCCCCAGAAGATCTTGTAGACAATGCAGAGGGTCTTGACCTCTCAGCCACTGGGAGCCAATGCAGAGATTTCAGTGCTGGAGAGATACGATCCCTGGGCTTGAGACCAAGGACAAGTCTTTCAGTCCTGTTCTGGATGAGTTGCAGGGGGCAGAGAGTAGAAGCAGGCAGATTTAGAAAGAGACTGTTGCAGTAGTCCAGCCTAGAGAGAACAAGAGCTCTAGAGACAGTGAGCTTCTGGGAGAAGGAGAGGACAGGACAGGAAGAATACCTTGGAGGAGGTGCAGTTGGTAGTTTGACTTCTTCGACATGTCAGAGATGTGAGGAGCAAAGGAGAGTGTGGAGTCGAAGATGACCCCAAGGTTCTTAGCCTCACAGGTGGGAGCAGGAAGAGGGCCAAGGGAGGCCGGACAGAGAGTGACAGGAAAGGAGGGTGCAGGTGTGCCGATGAGGAGAACCTCCATTTTACTGTCATTAAGGCAGAGATCGTTGGCGTCACACCACTCCTGGATAGCACAGTCCGAGATGAGAGAAGTAGAAGAGGTGGCAGAGGGTAGCCTGAAAACAAGCGGAGTGTCATCTGCATAGGACTGAAAGTTGGAGCAGTGAGCGGCAATGCGGTGGGCAAGAGGTGCCAGGTATTGGTTGAACAGCCAGGGAGAGAGGTTAGACCCCTGGCGAACACCACAGGTACAGAGTGAGATGGAGGAAAGTAAGGACCTAAATTGAACCTGAGGGTCGGTCAGAGAGAAAAGAGGTCCGCCAGGCCAGGGCCTGATCGGTGATACCCAGGTTATCACAGAGACGATTGAGCAGGATGGCATGGTTGACCATGTCAAAGGCAGAAGAGTGATCAAGTAAGATGAGGACAGAGGGGAGATTAGAGTCCAGGTTAGACAGCAGGTCTTCACAGATGTACAGGAAAGCAGTTTTAGTGCTTCTGGCTGCTCTGAAGCCAGACTGATGGTCATGGAAACAACCAACACATTCAGTGTGAAGATTAAGATGGGAGATTGGCAGCTTTTCTAGGAGTTTGCCCAGGAAAGGAGTGATGGAGATCAGGCGCTAGCCGGGCAGGTGTTACGCTCACCTGATATCCCCGGGGGTGTCTGGAAGGCTCTGAGATCTGGAACCCTGGATGTGTAGTTGCCCAGTGCTGAATAATGAATCTTAGTTATTTGTAGGGTGAGCTATCCGTCCTGCGTTTCTTGTGCAGGGGCGCTTGACGTTTGTTGGCGAGCTGCCCGAGTTGATTCACTGGTGCAGTACGCCTTCCTTGGGCCCAGGCCTGCTGTGACCCCGAATCTGCTGGTAGGCAGTTAGTTTTATTAATTGTAAGTCTTTGTTCTGTTTATGGTGGGAATTTGTTAATTTATTATCTCCTTTTCAGGTGCGAAGGTCTTGATGCTGGCGTGCCGGATGGAGAGGCACATTTCTAGGTATGAGAAAGCGCGAAGCGCAGCGCCTTTGTCTTTTAAAGCTAACCTGTGTTTTCTTCTTCTCCTCACAGGCTGCTGTGGTGCTGCGAGTGGATGAGAGCGCGATGAAAAACGGGCCCCCGGAATCCGTTAAGGTAAGTACAGCGCTGTACGATTGTTTAATATTGAAGGCGAACCTGAATATTTCTCTTTTCCTTTGCAGATGTTGCTGTGGTGCTCCGGATGGAAGCTTGGCGTAGCGCGATGGAATTCAGGTAAGACTGATGGAATTCGATGTTTTGGAAGCGCACGTTCTAATATTGTTTTTCCCTTTCTCGTCGCAATGTTTGAACAGCAGCTGTGGTAGCGGTTCGCCAGAAGTCCTTAAGCTAGTCCTCACAGGTGAGTGATGTTTCTTCTTCTCTCGGTTTCCACAGATTGCAGCCCAGTTGATATGCTGAGTGCTGGATGGTGTTTTCTCAGATAAGACAGAATAATCTTGTTCTTGCAGGATTACAGGAAGATGCTGAAGACCAGGAGCTGGACACAGTGAGCGTCATGCTGCAGGTTGCAGAATAACACGAAGCGTGTTCTGCAGTCAGGGTGTGGTTTATATAGCCCAGGTAAAGTAGTACCAGGGAAAGTAGTTCCAGGCCTGCCACACCCAAAACACCAGACCGCATGGCTTGGTTCTTAGAAGTAGACTGTGTGGGTGCTTCCATGTTGGATTTAAAGGCCCATGTACATAAATGGGACCTAGTTTGAACAGCCCTTCCTTCCTACATATGAGCATGGTGCCAAAGGCGCCAGGAGCCCTTTTGCAGTGGTTTTAAGGCCCTCAAGGTTCTGGTGGGAGCCTGCTTGTGGCACAACTTGTGACCCCTCACAGTGGTCATGACAGCAGGAGGGGTCGGCTGAAGTTTTCTTGAGAGAGGGTGCACACGAGTACTTCAGGGGGGCAGAGAAGGCTTCAGTGTCGAAGGAGTGGTTGCAGAAGTCAGCCAGAGCAGGAGCGAGTGTGTCCATGTGGTCCTTGATGGGTTTTGGAAGAACCTGTTTTGACGAGACATTCATAGATCGGACTTGTCTAGAAACCTCATCAGGGAAGAACAGAGAAAGAGGAAGGAGGGGTGGCCGCAGGTAGAGGGGAGAGTAGAGGGTGGAGGAGCAGAGGAAAAGTGGGTGGACAGGATGGCCTGGGTTTTAGAGATGAAATGAGAAGCCAGGGCTGTGCAGCGGGCCTGGGAGGGGGCAGGGGAGGTAGACTGCAACAGGATTGGCCAACTCCTTGCAGATTTAGTTCAGCCGAGTTGTTAGATGCCGCAGAGACGTGGGCTTGGATGTGGGCTCTCTTCTTACTTCGGACAGAGAGCCGGTATTGTCTGTCGGGAAGGCAGCAGGCCACTTTGTCAGAGGATGTACAGGAAGTTAGCCATTTCCTCTCAGCCACCCTGCATTTGCTCTTAAGGGTGAGTAAGTCACAGACTTACCAGGAGTTGCACTTTTCAAGCGGATCCTCATGACGGGGGCAACAACATCAAGAGCTTCAGAGATAGGAGGAGGAGGAGGAGGAGGAGGAGGAGGAGGAGGAGGAGGAGGAGGAGGAGGAGGAGGAGGAGGAGGAGTCTGACCAGGTGACTGATAGATGGTAACCACGGTAAGAGAGTTGCCAGGAGAGAGAGAGAGCCTGCAGGCCAGGCATTCAAAAGAGGGGCAGGCCTGCATAGGAATGACAGAGGCAGGAATCCACTCCAGGAAGATCAAGGCTACACCCCCTCCAGATCGGTTGGATCCGGGCACGGAGAGGATCTTGTAGCCATCAGGGAGGAGAGTGTCAAAGCTTGTGACAGAGCTGGGCGTGAACCATGTCTCAGTGAGACCGAGGTCAAGTTCTTCCAGGAGGCGGCAGATGTCGGAGGAATGTTTGACAGCTGAGCGAGAGTTGAGAGCAGCAATATGGAGCAGGTTGCCAACATTGAAAGACTTCCAGGGAGGGGTACAAATCAGGAGTACTCCCAGCAGAGTTATAGAAGGCGCCTGAGAAGGGGTGGGGCGGGGGGGCAGAAGAGTAAGGAGAGTGCAAGGTAGCCAAGGAGCAGGCAGAGTGGGAAGGCAAGGAAGCTGCGGAAAGGAGAGCAGAGACAGCATGAGAAGAAAGGAAATTGATGAGGCGCAGGAAGTGTCTATCAAAGAGGAGAAGGTTGGCCTGAGGACCTTGGACCAAGACGGTGCCATTCAGATGAACATTAATGATGACCTTGGAGGAGTGGAAGGGGGCCAGGAGGGCCTCCCACTGGGTGCCACCATTAATGGGAGAAGAAGAGAAAGGAGAGAGCACATAGACCATATGAAGAGTGCATAGGTCAGGGCACGACAGAGGATGCCGGTGAGGGTCTGTCTGCAGGAAGCACTGGTATAGGTGTCGGCGATGGGGAGGCCTGGATGAATATCCTTTTTGAACTTCTTCCTACCAGACCTAGTGAGGAGAACAGGATAGTCGACAGAGAAGCAGTTTGAAAAGATAGGAGAAACAGAGAGCACCATAGTAGTTGGGGGGGGGGGGGAGGGGGGGTGAGGGGAAGAGATGAAGGGGAAAGGGAGGGGGAGAGGACACAAGGAGGGGTGCAAGCAGATGAGATGGAAAGGGACCAGACAATAACAGACAATTGACTAGTAAGACAGTCTCACCAAGAAGACAGTAGCTCAGGGGGAAGAGCAGGCAGTACAAATATCAGGTTACTAGGTCATCAAAAACGGAGCAGTAGCTAAAAAAGAACCTAGAGGAGGGTGGAGCAACGCAATGAGGATTGCGGGGGGCCTCGCAGGTAGGAAAGGCGCGAGCGATGCGAGGAGGCGCATGTGACAAGCATGGATAGAGGGGTGCAGATGGGTATGCAAACAAGGAATGTGAGGGGCAGTGCAAGGATGGGCACAGGGAGGGACAGGAAGGTAAGGTTCACAGGGGAAGGGTATCACCAAGCAGGGGGTAAGGGGTAGGCGTATGTTGCAGGGGAGGGAGGAACACACTCTGGGACGAGGCGCAGTCTGAAGGGCTCAGAAGTGCAGGGCAGGTGAGCAGACTACCCCCAACTTCTTACCCTGCGGCCACAAACAAGAGGGTAAAACAACCGCACTCACTGAGGGATGTGAATGAAAGAGCAGTCGTGTGGAAGCAAGACGTCCAGAGAAGCCGGAGAGGGGTGCGGAGCATGCGCAGCAGGAAGCCAGGTGGAGAGCAGGACGGCGCGAGAAAGCTCTGCCGATGAAAGTTGTTGCATGCCTCTGAACCAAAGAAGCATCTGGAGAGGCTGGGTGAGAGCCGAAGGAGCACCTCCGAATGATATGCAGCAGAGAAGGGGCTGGCAGAGAACGCTTCCCGGAGAGACCACCAGTGCTGCGGCCCCACACCATCCATCTGGCACACCAAGCAACACCGGTGAATCTGCCCAGGATCACTGGGACCCCCCTTCTGGGGCGTACCAACACAGGTTTCAGTGCGATATTTGCTATATATGACAAGCGGATAAAAAGACCAGATTGTAATTATGTAAATTCCTTTATTTAAGTCAAATTGGGGAAAATACAGAATAAGCACAGCAACGAAGTAATGAACTGTGATACAAACAGAGGAAACATTGATACCAGTGAAGTGAACTGGTTATGAACTGACGTGAAAAGCCATGCTAATAAACAGAGCCATGTAAGCGAGAATAAGTGAATGTTTGGGATGAACGTTGCCAAGAGTCAAGGGAGCATTGCCAAGAGTCAAGCAGATATTCTTGCACATTACAGACAGAAATGAATGGTTGAGGAAAAATAAACCTTTATGCAAGAGAAATCTGGCAAAATGGCGTTGGAGGTTTGGATCAGAAGACCTGAAACAGTGAATGTTTCCTAGCAGGTGAGTGCACTGGGAAGCCTATGCTGGTCATTGCAAGTGAAAGCTACTAAACAAGTGAATGGTGATAAAACAAGCAACACTAAAGCTTCCAGGGCACTTGAAAGGATAAGTAGTCAATCCCCACTGTGAAGCTGAAACTATTGCAAGACATCTATGAAACGTTCCCAAGTAGGTTGTGTTGGTTGTGTGACCTGTAATGGATGTACCGTGTGGTCCGGCTACTGCACCTAGACCGAATGCACCCACCTAAGGAAAAGCCACTTTGTGATTGAATATAGAAAAACTTGTGTGAATTGAAATTGAAGAACTGAACTTTATAAATTGGTGAAAGGTAACCAAACCAAAAGAGCTGGGCAGTATCTCATGCAACTGATATTTTGGAACTTTGAATATCTTAAAGAATTGTTATTTTGGAACATTGACTGACTTGAATGCTTGGGGAAGGGAACCCCTCTTTTGTAAAGTGAGCTGTTTGAACCTTGGGGAAGCGAAACCTCTCTTCCATCTGTGAAAAACCTGAGTGTTCTCCCAGTAAAACCTTGAGAATCCCTTATTCCGGTGGCCAGGACACGGCCATCACTGTTGGATCCAGTTCCTGGGGGTGGATCAGTGAGGGAGGATCACCTAGGTAGGGGAACACAGAGTTATGCTAGGGCGGAATACCCCGGTGAGACGCTGTATGTTACAGGGGAAGAAGACTGGGATGGCGAGATCCTTGAGACCTTTGTGGCCTGTGCCACATTTGGTCCCCTTTCTCCCATAAAAACGCCTGTATTAAAATCTACTAAAAGAACCCCATCTGGTAAATCCCCCATGAACACAAATCCGACTAGGGTTGAAAACCACATATCCCAGAAACCCTGCTTTCCAGTTTTCTACCTGAAAACTCTCCACCATTCTTAGTCACGTCCTTCTGATTATTCTTTTCCGAACACCCAGCCTTCCATTACAAAAAACTACCGGCCCCAGAATCCTCTGTGTTCATTTCATGATCCCTGTTATTCCTGTATACCTCACAAACCCCAATGATCTTGTCCCTCTGATTACCATTTTGCAAACTCTCAGTCAAATGTAACCAACAACTACCTTTCTCACAAACCCTACAAAACCTACCCTTCTCATATCCCCACAAACCCCAGTATGAGAGTTTTTCCTCCATGTAACACCTCTTTCCCTTCCGACCCAGTAGGCTGCCCGGAAACCCTATCACCCTCTTTTTTTCCGACACAAACATTTTTTCTCGACATAACACCAGGACCTGACATGTCCCAATACATGGGGTCCGGCAAAGTCAGGCAGTTAACATGAATGACAGCCCTTTCCTTTCCCCACGGGGATAAAAGGTGGAGCCTGAGAGCACGGTACGAGCAAGGCGAGCACGGCAGACAGCACAACGAGGCGGCTAAAACAAGGCAGTTCAAGAGAAGGAGAAAGGCACCAGAAATCGAGAGGCTGGCGAGGAGAGAAGTGACCTTGCCCTTTTCGTCCTAGACCCGCAGAACCTTCTTGGAAGAGAGCCTAAGACCGTGAACAATAGCACAAGTATCCTGCAGCAGATGTCAACAGTACACAGGGTAAACCTAGAACGATAAACGCGAGCGAGCAATGCTCCTGCGCCCGTGGTACCGGCCCTGACTCCAGAGAAGGCAACAGCCAAGCGGTTCATCGCAGCCGGCGAGTCGAGGGGAGAACTGATAAGAATATGGCTGCATTGAGTGAAAATCACAAAGTGGGAAGTCTTGAACCAAATATGATTAACTTTGAATGAACTGTGTGAAGGGGAGACCAGTGCAGAGGGAAAATAGCACCACGTGGGTGCTTACTCGAGAATCTGGTCATGCTCCATATGAGAGAAACTCCAGATACCAGAAGGCTGTAGGAGGGCTGGCCAAATAGGTCAAAATGGTCATACAGAGGGTTAAGCAAAATCCTTGTACAATCGAAAGGCTTTATCTACAAGCACTGTGAAAGAAAGGGAAGTGAATCCCGCAAACATTGAACTGTGTAAAAGTGAAACTGAAAGTAAAGGGGGGGGTCAGCGCCAGTGTTCCCTCTAAGCTGTGCGCATGTGCACTTGCCCAGCTTCCATCTGGGTGCTGCTCAGAAGAATTTCAGGAGCGCACACAGAGAATTACCACCTATTCAAAAAGATGTAATAAGGAACAAGCCACAGCAGCTACCCAACATTTGCTTTCTCTCAAAATGTAGATAAATTATACTAACTATTCTTGTCTAACCTTTTTACATTGCCCTACTATACAAGCTTGACCCTAAAAACCTAAAACCCCTAAAAACAGAATACAGCGACAATAAGTTAAAAACAAATATGAAAAAGTGGTTCCTTGAACAGAACATATAACTAAGATATGCCTGCACACTTCAACCATATTATCGTCCCTCCCCACTGACGACTCCTATACTTGATTCTACCACATGACTCGAACTCCGCCCAAGGCCGCATTCAGATATTACCAAACAACCTTGACTCTGCGTACCTTAGCTCTGCAAAAGGTTACCAGACTTCGATACTAGTCTTGTTTTATTTTTGTTATAATATGAATGATGTTTAGCAAAAGCATTACCCACACTATGTAACCCAAGTTTCAGCTCAAATATTGGATACTGACTGTAAGTAAGCATGCTACTAGGATGTACAACCTCATCCCATTCTTCCAATTCGTTGCACATATGTCACACGGGCACTTTGAAAGCCCCCCTTGCAAGTTAACGCATTATAGAACTAAAATATGAATTTGCCCTGTAGTATTTTGAGTAGGCAATTGTCATGCTTAGTGTCTCCTACTTTAGCATTGCTTACATTACCCTATAAGTGGAGAGCAACATTGCAGTATCATTTACTTGTCCTGCAAGGGATAATTGGTATGGACTCTGCCTGGCATTATTCGTATATAAAATTAGTGCAACAATATTCAGATAACTAGAATGTTTTTCACACAATCTGCAACCTTTCAAAATGTTCAGAGTTCCATGGAGCATAGGCCTTAACAAATTATATGTTAACTCGCTGCTATACAAGAAAGGTTTCACTGAGCACTTGTATAATCCTACCTAACAATTGAAAGGTGAGGTATGTTGCAAACAATCCTGTATGTACTTCATAGTAATTGTGCACATGCAGACTTATGACAGACATTTCCTAAACTCCACATAATATCATTGTGAGGCTTTAAATTGGATCTGCTTGCATTGTATTGTAGGTATGCAAATATCCCAGTGTTTTACTGCTGCAATCCCTCACTTTTTACAGAGTCCTGTCAACTAATATTGGAGGGTAGTACAGAAGCCGGGGAGGGTAACGGGTGGAAAGGAACAGGAGAACACTTCCTTGGGGTGAAGACCAAATCAGCAACTTTCAATAACCAAATCAGATGTTTTGGCAGTACAGTACAGTGAAGGAAATGTTTGTTTGCTAAAGAATAGGAAATTATATTAATAGTCTAGGAAACTGCACCTTCTCTTTCTGTCTATGCTCAGCTGCTAATGGCTTTTCAATATAATCATGGGTTTGCATTTATTGCCTCTAGCATCCCCATGCATCTTGTTCAACTGTTACATTTTAGAGAAGGAGTCCCTAGTTAAGGAAGAATGGTACTCAATATGTTGCACCTGTGAGCATTGCTACTGTTGACTTAAAGGGCACATCTATGTAGTGTTCTTCAACGGGGCACCAGAAGAAACCTCAGTAAGGCTCTTGTTGATTTTTGTCTAGGCTTTGGTGAGCAAGGGTGGGCAAAACTATAAGCTGTATTAGGTTCCCTTTAATTTCACTACCTATGTCAGGGTTACAAGCAGGGTTCGTATCCGATTTTACTCCATAATTGGAATCAAAAGATTTTTCAGGCAGTAAGGAAGTAATTAGCTTTTCCAGTAGGGATATTTCATGCTTATTAAAATGTTCCTTCCCCTTTAAAATTCCTCTTGAGATCGGGCAGTAATATTAGAGTTTCTACCAATGCTCTGCTGGTCATCGATTCAAAAAGATGTCAGTGGAACTTTGTGGGTAGACGCAGGGGTAAATTCCTATATGTTCATGGCTTCCCTTTTTTGTTGGGCATATTGCCCTGTTTTTAGGCAGTAAAATGGATGGTGTATATGCCTCCTAGCTGTAAGGCCAATTTTGAGTTAATATTGTTGTAAATCACAGACCAACATAATGTGGATAGTGAGCAGAGTCCCAGGAATTCTGATCATCCTATTCTGTGGTGCAGTTATTCTGATGCAATTGTCGTCCTTACACAAATTATGAGAGGCATTTTCTCCTGGCCCTTGAATTACTCCATTAAAGTGGCACATGAACTCTTAGTAGCATGTTTTTTGACACATTCCTTTCAGTTACAATTATTCAATTTTCAAAAATTGCATAATGTCTAAATTTTCTACAGCCACATCAGTGATTAGCGATACTTGTTGTTGTCATAAACAGGAGTTGTTTCCCAATGCCATTAAGCACTTTCTGTATCTTCTCTGAGCAGTGCTAAAAATTGAATAGCCACGACTAAACCTATTGTTTATCCTGAGCATGGCAAACCTTTTTATGCATACACGTTTTTCTCTGCACAGGAGTACTTTTGTTAGGTACTATGGCATATGTGGAAGTCTTGGACTGGTTGATAAGCTCGCCTTGTAATCGCATATAAAATAATTTTTATTTGGCCTATATTTCAGAAACAGAGTTGTAAGGTGCTCCTTTTACACTAATTTGTAAAGAATTGCAGTGGTTGGGAAGGGGAAATTGCCTTCCAAACTCTTAAGAGATGGTATCTCGCTAACTACGCATGCTCAAAAGGTGGCTTGCATTGTTATTCAGTTGCGCAAAGGGGAAAATAATGTGCGCACAAAGAAGATTCATTTCCGCACTTAGAGAAAAATAATTAAAGGGAACATTGGTCAGCGCGCAGAAGAGGGTGAGCCACTATTACCCTGATCAAGAGCCACAGTAAACCCGGTGAGTGGAAACTAAGAATCAAGAGGGGTCGGAGCCCAGCAGAGGGGGATCCAAGGGTCAAAAGTTGTTACCCCCAAGATTGCGAAAAGTGAAAGCAAAAGCTAAGAAACGGCAAGAGTGAACCTGAAGGAGGGATGCTAGAGAAGAAAGGTATGAGCCCAGCAGAGGGAGATCCAGGGGTGAAGCCATCACCAGAGTACCACCACATTTGTTAAAGGAACTTATTGTTTTTGTCAATGCATCAGGCCTCGGAAGGCAAGAGACTCAAGTAAAATGAGACTTGGCCATCAACGGCCCTGAGAACTGCCATTGGAACATGCTGGAGATGCCAGAGACTGTATTGTGCTCCAAGCTCCCATCTCGCCCTGTGGTCAAAACGTGGGAAGGAAGACCTAGGCTACTACATCCTGAGATATTCTATTACTTCTTTCTTTTCTTGGAAACTATCCGACACCCCTTTTTTGTATTAGCTGTAAGGTTTAGCAATAGGTTTCTTAGTATAGGCACTTTTTATTTTGACACAATGCCACTAGGAATGCCTTATTTTCCTTTGATGGTCGACACTTGCTCCCATCTTAGATTTAGAATGGGCGTTTTTTTTTCCAACCCGCCTACAGAATTCATTGTTCAACAATAAATGTCCTTGAACTGTGATCACTGGTGTCTGTCTTACTTGTGTCACTATGACTTTCTCGCACATCCAAGAGCTGGAAGAAGCTCTGAACTTTATTTGAACACTTCTCATTTGATTCTGACATCCCTACACGTTGTATATAATTAGATGGGAGGGCTACAGGTTTTGGACACAATATTTGCATTGGACTTCCTGACAGACTATCATTAGTTATATTTAGGTTGGGAAATCCCATCTTTGCGTAGGGCAAGTTGGGCCTTTTTCCAACCCTACTTTTTATTTATTTATTTAATAATGCACTTACAGCTTGGAGTAGCATTGCAAATAAAATCCATTAACATGGGTAATAAAAACAGAGCACTTAAAACACATTAAAATATCACATGGGATAAGGTTCTTAAAATGTCCATGCACTCTTCATAACATTTCACCATATACAAAATGAAATTACTATCATTGCCCTCAAGCAACCTATTCCATCTTATAGTTGCATCTTCCTCTTGATACTTGTTACTGTAAGATTTCATATACTGCATCCTGAGTCTATCTAAACTGATACAGTGACACAAAATAGGTTCAGCTGATTCAATCACATTCTCACTGCAGAGTCTACATAACCGATCTACACACGGAATACCAAGTTTAGCGCCCTTAATCTCCAGCACATCACTAGCGCTAAACTTAAACAAAAGATATATTCTTATGGTAGCACTATTTGGGAAGGCACCAATATACATCTGAGCCACTGTACGAGACATTATGGTTTGGATGAATGTGCCATTGTTAACATTGGTGGCCAGGTGTACAATATAGTTTTCCATACTGTGACTGTTTATCTTCGCTTTCAGCCACCTTTTCAATGTATCAACGGAAGGGTTTTTATTAGTTACATCATCCCTTTCGTCCATCCATTATGTTTCGCCCACAGATAACCAAGTCTACCAAATGATTTCCAGTTACTTATATTTCTATAGGCCTACATCACACCCACCATGATGGTGTCATTAGCAAGTTTCATCAGGTTCTCATAGCTCCTTACTAATTTATGGTCAACTCTTGCAGAAATTCTCATTACATTGAATTCCAATGCTAAATATTCGACCGATAAGGATTTGGGCATTCTAAACAGTATGTGCAAGATTTTGGCCTACAATCGGGCTATTTCACTACCCGATTTAGATCCCCATACTTCAAGCCCATATGTCATACACGGGACAATCCTGGTTGTGTATAGAAGTAAAATTGTCTTTATAGAGCAGCCCCCTTGTGTGCTGATAAAATGACATATCGCATGGTACATCTTCAAGCACTTAGGTTTGGTTTCTTCCCAATGTATAGACCACTTAAGTTTGTCGAGGTGTACACCCAGATATTTAGAACCGGCTACAACCTCTGTTTTCTGGTCCAATGTCTTTCAATTAGATTTCAGGTTCTTAGTTTTACTTAGGAAAGCGTGGATTTTAGTTTTTACTATGTTGACTTCGAGCCCATTATCTTTCGCATGGCAGCCTAGAATATCCAATTTTTAACTTGGAGGCCCATTGGTGTGTAATCAAGCAGTAACAAATCATCCGCATAACCAAGCCAGTCACATTTCAGCCCTCCAATTTTGACTGGACAAGATCTTGTGGCTTCAACCGCCTTTGCCATATCAGCCAGGTACAGATTAAACAAGGTAGCGGCTAATATGCAGCCCTGTTTAACCCTCAGGAAGTGGGAAATGGCTCGCTTACACGCCCTTCTCCATCCAATCTAACTCGCACAGAGGTTTCAGTGTATAGCAGCTTAATCATAGACAACGGGCCTGGAGGAATCTTCCATGCAACAAGTTTGTTCCACAGGCGATTCCTCAAGATTGTGCCAAACGCAGCACTGAAGTCTATGAAAGCACCATAAACTGGGAGTTGGCGACAATCTCAAGCATATTCAATGGCACTAACAAGAATCGTAAGGTTATGTGAAATACTGGACCTTGCTCTAAAACCTGTTTGATTAGGGGGAAGGATCTTATGATCACAGAGCCATTGATTCAGTTCTTTGAGTAGCACTTTCGCAAATATTTTCGGTAGGGATGTCTAGTCTTGCGATAGTTCAAGGGATCATTCCAGCATCCCTTTTTATGTATAGGGAGTATGATACTGTCTTTCCATAAATTAGGGACGTTCCCACAGTTGCCATTGCATGTAAAAAGTATACAACGCACGTAAGGGACCATTGCACTTGCCATCCAGGCCAACGGCCCGCGAAGTCAGAAGCAGTCCGATTACATTTGTAATTTCAGCCACCGTAGATTTGCATTTCCATTTCTGAGTTTCCATAGTATGCGAATCGTCTTCCGGGTCAGCAGTACCCAAGGTGTTTTGAATGTGGTTCTCCAAACTTTCGTCCCTAACACTATTAATGGGCAGATGTTTCTCAGCAGCTGTTGTTAGATCTGGCATGGTTTGCCAAGCGCATCCACAGCTCATTTTTATTTTTAGCCATATCACTTGAGACATTTGATCTGTACTGGAAGCTCATGAGCCAGCAGACAGTACCTCCACAATGTCCAGCCTCAATTTCTTCTTAGCAGCTTGAATTAAATGCTCCTATTTGGCTCTGACAGTTTGCCTGATTCCATTGTTCACTTAGTCTTATAGCTACGTTTATTAGCGGTTTCATCCTTATTTAGCATAACCTCTCTGGTTAAATCTAGTAGAATCACTTGATCCAACTTTTCTCCCAGATCACACCATTTCTCCAGCAGTTGGGGGAAGAGCAAGATCAACAATGGCTCTGGCATTTTCTAAGCTTTGTCGGGTTCCACATAAGGTTAGACCCGCTATTTATGTGAATGTCTCCGTTCATGTGAAACTGGATAATACCTGGGTTACTCGTTATTAAAATGCATAATTGTAGGTGATCACTCTCACCTCGAAGCAGGATGGCCATACCTAACACCAATTCAGGAGCTGCATCATTGACAAAAACATAATCCAGGGTAGAAAACAGATCCGGGCTTAACGTCAAAGTAGCGTCACCCGGACAATTACCATTTAGCATCATCATGTTATGGGAGCGTAGCAGGGCAGCCCTCCCTTTCCCTTGTTTGTTAGATTCTGGTTGGATATAAGGTTTGTTGGAGTCCGACCCTTCACACTGCCAGTCACAACTTCGTCCCATTATTGCATTGAAGTCTCCCACTACCATTCTAGGCGTTCCACTCATATGCAACTCTAATATTGCCATGGTTAAAAACATTTTAATCTTGCTAGCAACCGAGTTGGGAGGGTCATTGATGTTCAGCAACAGTAATGTATTTATTGCAGGAAGGTCACAATTGATGAGAACTACTTGGACCATCTTAGCTGACCATCGGGTTTCACAAATAGTCCATGGATGTCGTACTGAAACTAACAAACCTCCCTTCGTTCTACCAATAGGGCTCTTGCTGTGTACTGCATCCATCAATGTCGCAGGATTCAGTCGTCCAGATCTCCTGTAAAGCTGTGATACAAACTAGATCAATAAATGCCAACAATCCCTCTTTTGCCGAGTAGTCGGAGAACCCCCTAGTATTCCATGAGCAAATAACACTAGTGTCATCGAGCTGTTTTATTGAAATGGGCCTTAAAGGCCTTGGGTAGCTATTGCCAAAAGCCGCCATTATCATTTACTTTGTCTAGGTGTTGGCTCTACTGCCTTTCTGGGGCTGCGCAGAACCCAATTGAGAGAGGGTGTGTGGCTATATTTAACTGTCGGTATCTTCACCTCAGAGCAACAGTAACCAAGTTTAAAGAGCTCCTTCTCAAACTGGAGGATGTATTCTCTTATGGTATTCGATCGGCACAATATGTTTGACGTAAGATTGCTCGGATCCTCTAATTGATCCACAATTAAGATATCGTCCTTTTTTGGTGACTTGAAGAGGGACGATTTCATGGAATATTTGTAACACCACTGCTCAATTCAATGGGGGATGAAGTTCTATCCCAGCTGTAGACTTCAGTTGTAGAGCATGTATCGTAGTCCTATTAGGCGATACACTTGGCACCATACGGTATTAACTTATCTTTGGTGCCATTCATATTTACTACTAAATCATCAATGAATAGTGATTTAATGGCTGTGCTAACTGTACCCATGACATAACTTTGTTCTTTTTTTGGCGGGTTAATGATTACGGACTGACTGTGTGTCACACTTTTTCCAACATCTGCTTTATTTAAGTAGTTCTGAATATCATTCACACCATTCCTTTCAATATTACGTAACCCACTGGGTGCAGTCCCAGATAGGTGCACCTGAACTATACAATTCTTTGAGACAGCAGATATCGGGGGCGTCACCGCACTCTTAGTCCAAGAAGCCTCTTGTGCTGTTATCGAATCAGGTGTAGTTACAGACACAATAGAGTCCAAGTGTGCTACACAGCCATTAGAGTCTTTCGTTTTGCCTTTTGAGCTATACATAAATGCTTCAGAAACTACTTAATACTCTTTTTATTGGACAATTTTTTAGCTCCACCTTTCTTTATAGTAGAGACAGTATAGGAATCATTCAATTGTATTGTATCTACTAACTCTGTTTGAGCTTCTGCATCAAGGAAACTCTTAAGGGTGCTATTAGCTTTCTTACTAATATTGGGACAACTATCGCTATATAGTCGTCTCCCTCTGTTAATGCTGTTGTGTAACAGGATTGATTGCACATCAAGTTTACGCTCCATGCTCTCACATTGCACTACCAAAAGCGGCAGTAGATTTTCAAAAACTTCGAACATCGCAGAAGAAGATATACTCATGCTCAGATTAAGGTGCTCATTGATGTCTTGGGCTTCATGAGCTTCATAGTCAATAGACAACAGATTCATACTTGCACCCTGTCCGGGACTCGTACATCCTACTTCTATATTTCCTCCTATTGTATCATAGGAATCCTTTTTTAACATTAGCTCTACTATATGTTGTTCCGGGTTACAATTGCATACCATCTAAGGGGTTGAATCTTCATTGGATACAGCATTAACAGATACATCGTTGGTAACCATTATTTCATCAACTACCTTCGTGCCAATTGTGTCAGTACACTGAGTGGCGTTATGCAGAAGCTCAACCCCTGGATTGATAAGTTAATAAAAGTGTGCACCCCAAATACTATTCAGTTGCCCGTGTCTACTTCATGATTCGTTCACAGGTCAGGGCAGAGCATGACAAATGTTTTGGTGAAGTATTGAGGAGTCGTGAGGCAGCAGGGCTGACTTTGACGTTTGATAAATGTAAATTTGCCAAATCAGCTGTGGATTTCCTAGGTTATGGGTTGCCAGAGAAGGGTGCAAGTCTCACTACGGTCAAAGCAATAGTGGAGATGCTCCCTCCAAAGAATAGTTTAACTTTTATCCTTTTTTGGTATTATTGAATATTATGCCACGTTTGTAACGGGATTGGCCAACAAGACTGGCGATATGAAGGGTGTACAATTTGAGTGGTCTGAGAAGTTTGAGAAGGGGTTTGAGCAAGTTGTGACATTGCGCATGCACCTGTACTACAGGGATTCAGAGGGTGTTGAGACCGTAGTGTTTACTGATGCGTCGGAATTTGGTTTGGGGGCAGTGCTCACCAAGTAAGATGGGTCTGGGAAGCATACTATAGCGTATGGTTCCAGGACACTCAAGGAGGTTGAAAGCTGCTATTCAGTCATAGAGCAAAAAACGTTAGCGGTGTTGTGGGCTAGCAACAAGTTTAGAGTGTACTTGTATGGTAGGTCATTTGTGATACGGACTGATTACAAACCCCTTGTGGCGATTTTCAATATGCAGGGACTAGATGAAGTTTCGAGAAGGATTTCAAAATGGATGATTGCCAGGCTACAGGACTTGGACTTCAGAGTGGAGCGTGTACAGGGCAAATACAATGTGGTAGCTGATGCCTTTTCGAGGCATCCCATCGTGGACGAAGAGTATAAAGTGATGGCAGAGGGTGATGTTAAGGATAGATTTGTGGTGGAGGAGAGCCTTCAAGAGAAGGAGTAGTTGGAGAAGTGCCAAGCGGATGATGTTTATCAACAAGTCGAGCGCTGGACACAGTATAAAGGGAGTTTGGGGAATCAAGCGATGGATGAACGTTTGGGAGAATACAGAAGAGTCAAACTCAGTTTGGAGGGTGAGTTTGTTTGTCGTGGTTAGAAACTGTTGGTCCCAAATGGTACGAGAGAGAAGGTAGTAGAGCTTAGCCACAAGTCCCATATTGGCATCTGTAGGACCCAAGTCACTCATCATGTCGGAGTTCTGATGGTCATGCATGGAGGAGTTCATAGAAGCATGGGTCAAGGTGTGTGGACAATGCAGTGACGGTGACAAGGTTTTAGAAACTAGAGTTCCTCTCATGGTGGTTCCACAGGTTCCTATGGTGCCCTGGGAGTCCATTGCGGTGGATTTAATTGGCGATTAAACTTTTGTGGGGCCAGAAATAGTTATGTCATAGTGGCTATGGGTTTACTCTCAAAATGGCCCAAAGTGGGGGTGATGAGGGATATCACATCCAGGAATGTGGTAACATTTCTTTAAAATGTGTTTTGGAGTGAAGGGTGCCCAACAACCATTATCAGTGGCAATGGGCCTCAGTTTATTTCCAATTAATTTCAGCGGTGGATGAAGGATAATGTAGTGTTCCACAAGAGGACGGCACTTTATCATCCCCAAAGCAATGGGTATGTGTAGTGTTTTAATAGGACCATCATGGATGGTATTTGATTGTCTGTTCAGAGTGGTGGAGGCTGGCAAAGGGAGATGATCAAGAGTGTTTTTCAATACAGGGTGACTCCCCATCCTTCTAGTGTTGTGACTCCTTTTGAACTTCTGAGGGGTTGCAAACCCAATACGTTGCTTACGCCAAGATGGTTCGCTCGCTCCCTTTGGTCATGGTTATTGTTTGTTTTGTTCAAAGGGAAGGAAGTATGTTATATATTATGTTCTGCTGACAGCATCTTGCAAGTGAAATGTTGCCAACACCTTGCATGGCGGAATGTTGGAGATTCGTAGAAATGTACAATGCTGGAAAGGCAGTTGAGCCTGGGTGGGCATGGAGATCGTTTCAAACTTCCAGCGTGCTGTAATGCATGATGTTAAGAACATTTGGCTAGCCACATAAAAGAAAACAACCCGTTTTTGCATTTTAGGCTAGTAGGCATAATGGATGTAAAGTTTTACTCGCTTTAATTATTTTGGTGGCAGACTCAGATTTGGTTAGAACCTGGAGAGGTGTGGAGTCTTTCATTTTGAAATGTTCATTCACTGTGCCACTAACTAAACACTCATTAGAAAAGGTGCTGCCAGAAAAATATTTTTTGGGGAAAGACCATCCATATGGAGCCTTTTGTCATCTGCATTTTGTGTTCGTCAAAGCTCGGAAGGTGAGCAGGTCTCTTCAACGACCACAAATGGATGTGGCTGCAACCCTTAATGAAAACTGCTGCCCATTAGCAGGGCATTATTCTAAACAAAGAAAAGGTTGAAACTGATGCCAGAGAATGTGCGGCCGGTCAGGACACTTCTCCCAGCCACAGGCCACTCCTGAAGAGGTAGCAGCAGTAGAAAATACCCTGGACCTCTCTGAAATGTCATTTGATTTGGGTTTATGGAGCTCTGTGCAGCGGCAGCCGGCCCCTTCTGCCCGCTAAGTCAGTACGTTACTGGCCCTGGTAAACCGTTTATATTCTAGAGCTCTCATGTTTCCCCATTGTCATGTGAGAGGTCATTTTGGCATCTGTAGCATGGTACTGTCATTGCCCCAGGCCCCGTGCGGCACAAAGCGCGGCACGATAGAGGGCCTGGGGGGGTTAGGCGCGGGGTGGGGGAACCAAACGGCGCGAATTGCAAGGGGAGGGGCAGCCAAGCGGCGCCCCCACCCGCGGCGTTGCCGAGGGAACCCAAACACACATGGGGAAAGGTGTGAGGAAAAGCAACAGGGGGGCAGGAGGAAGTCCTGCCCCCCAGTAAGTACAACAATGGGCCAAGGGGGTAGAAGTACCCCAACGAAAAGATGGACAAGCACAACCAGGTAAGGAGCTCACCTCTTACGGGTAAGCTCCCAGGGCCTGGAAAAGGGGGAGAAGGAAACGTTTTGCCTCTGCTGGCTTTTCGTGTCTTTGGTTCTCCCCCACTGCAGTCAGAGCGTGAGCAGAGAAGCCCAGTGAAGGTGTGGGGCCGTGGAGCGCTACAGCAAACGTCCGAACGTCTGGAAGCAGGAAGCCGCCAACTGAAAAGGACTCACCGTCTTCGTCGGGGCCGGGAGCGGACAACGACCGTCGCCGGAGCCGTGTGGAGAAGATTGCCAGGAGCCGCGGGGGCCCGTGTCAGGAGCCGGAGGTCTGTGAGCGGCGGACGGAGAGTCGAGAGCATCTGTAGGTTGGCCGCGAGGGACCGCCAGCTGTAGAAGAAGCCGGCGGTGGCAACTAAAGAGGTGCTGGTCGAGGCAGCAAGGAGCGCGGAAGCAGCGGGCGCACATCGGGATGAGCCGCGTCTGAGGAGAAGGGGAAGCGGATACAGGCGCAGTACGAAGCCCGCGAAAGACAGGTAAACTGAACTGAGGAGCGGCAAGGAAGAGGCGTGGCTCATACGGGGCATACGTAATTGGAAGGAGCGGGACGCGCTGGGATATTAAAGAGACAGCACAATTAACGCGTTGTGCCTACAACGTAGGGGAAAGGCCCGGCTGAGCACGCAATCAGTGCGGAGCAGACGTGCTGGGAATTTTTGTAAAGATACAGGCGCCCGGGCAGCTAAAGGAACGGCAACCCATAAAAACGGAAACTAACTGTTTAGATACGCTGGGGGCCTGAGTTACAGGGCAAGTAACATATTTTTCAGCAGCCCGGTAACACAGAAGACCTCTGCACGTCCGAGCTGAGCAAAAATGAATTTTGGAAGCAATGGCTGAAGAAAGGGCAAGAAGAGCGCAAGAATTTAGGGCATGGGCTAAAAAAGCAGAAAAAGAATATGGAGCGCAGTGGGTGTTGGAGCTGATGCAGAAGGAGGAGAAGGCAAGGGCAATGTCGCCCTTGCTACTAGAGGAGTCCAGCAGCAGCGAAGAGGAGGTAGCAATACCACAGGGCCAGAAGAGGGCGGGAGAGGTGGCAGGGGGGCCACAGGAGCAGCCGGAGGAGCCTAAGAAGAGGCAAAAGAAAACCAACAAAAAAGGTAAAGAAAAAATTGATAACAACATTGGGGACAAAATTGTTAAAAGAATACATCACGGTTCAGGGTAAGTCACCCAGAACCCAGGTAGAAAAAGAAAAGAGACACAAAAAGCACAGGGCCGAGCAAGTGGCAGTGACATGCGAGGAGGAGGATAGTAGTGAGGACGAGGAAAGGGAGCACTTGAAGGCATGGCTGAGATGGAAGGGGGTAATACACAAAGATAAGCAGAAAAAGGCCAGGGCAGAGGGGGCAGGTGACGGTCAGGGGTCTGGTGGGCCAAGCCCAGCAGACAGCGGGGTACCCATTACACAAGGGGGGGGGACAAGGGGTTCCGCCAGGGTCTACTCCTCAGGGGGCGAACACCAGCATACCGGTGGCACCGGCCGGGTTTACAAGCCTAGCAGTACAACAACCAGCCACAGTGATGACAAAATATGGCAGCCTCACGGTCGGGAAAGACGCCCAGGGGCGTTCTATGAAGGCCCAGGCATGGTACATTAATGAAAAAGTGAAGGAAAAAATATGGAGGAAAGAATTTATAGATATCATTTCATTACTAGATGTACAAAAGAGAGGTCAGAATGTATCATTAGATGATATAAAGGAGGATGAGAAGGGTTTACTGAAAAGGGCACCAGTACCTAGGAATTTTGATAATTGGACAGCAGCTTTTCAAATTATGTCGGTTTATCACTGGTAACATACCAGCAGAGGGTGTTGAAGGTTTACAAAGCATTTGGGGGAGATGCATGGAAAGAATATGACCACAAATTTAGAAAAGAAACGGATTGCTTCCCAGATATAGGTTGGGATGAGGAGAACTTCAACCTGTACATATTTAATGTGCTAAAAGAAAAATGGGACGCCAGGGAACAGAGTAGTGCGGGAGGATATCAAAGGAGGCAATATTGGCAAAACAATTTTAGAAACGATTATAAATACAATACCAGAAGATATGAGAGCAATTATGACAGAACAAAGGATCAGAGTTTTCGGAGCAGGCAATACAGCTCACAGAGAAGTTGGCAGAACAGTATATTGCCAACAGCACAAGGGGGTGGTAGGGGAAACAATGGGCCGACTAGGACAGAGGCAGCGCAATGTAGAAACTTTGAGAATGGGGTACCATGTAGCTGGGGCAAGAAATGCAAATTCCGCCACAGATGCGAAAATTGTAGGGGCGAACATAGTACCACAAAATGTACCAGAACAGCGTCCAGCGCACACAGGGTACTGGAAAAACAGAGTTAAGAAAAGCGGTGAGAAAGGGGCCACGCCAGTTAGGGTTGAAAGAATGGAGAAGTGGCTACAGATTTTTCCAGACAAAGAAGTCGCAGACACGATCAGGAGAGGCTTCCAGGAGGGTTTCAATATCCCATTTGAAGGGCATGGGTCCCAGAATACCCCAAAAAACCTGAAATCCTCTTTAGAGAACAGTGTTGGTGGGCCAGAAAATCAAGAAAGAAGTAGAACTGGAGAGGATAGGGGGCCCATACAGAACCCCCCCCCCCCCATTTTTCAAATACATATGCTCACAATTGGGCTGGGCGCAAAGAAGGAGGCAGGCGAATTCAGGCTGATTCACCACTTATCATACCCTCCAGGGGCATCAGTGAACGATGGCATACCACAAGATGCAGTGTCAGTGACTTATGCAGATTTTCAGGAAGCAGTACAGGTGGTCAGGAAAGCAGGGAATGGGGCATGGATGGTGAAGGCTGATATAAAGTCCGCGTTTTGCTTGCTGCCAGTCAATAGGGAATAACAGAGGTGGCTATGCATGCATTGGGAGGGCGAATATTTTGTCGATAAATGCCTACCAATGGGTTGCGCCATTTCATGCGCATATTTTGAAAAAGTGAGTTCATTCTTACAGTGGGCACTCACAAAGGAGATTGAGGAGGCACAAGTAGTTCACTACCTGGACGATTTCTTATTTGTGGGGCCACAGGGTTCCGAACTATGTAGGGCTACCTTGAATACATTCATGGCATTAACAGAAGATTGGGGCTTCCCGCTGGCGGAAGAAAAAACAATGGGCCCAACACAATGAATCCAATTTCTAGGGATAGAAATAGACTCACGAAGGGGAGTGTGCAGGATCCCGATGGAAAAAGTGGCAGACCTATTGAGAACAATCAAGAGCCTAAAAGGAAAAAATAAGGCCACGGTTAAGGAATTGCAATCGCTGGCAGGTAAACTAAACTTTGCTGGTAGGGTTATTCCACAAGGCAGGATATTCCAAAGAAGGATTGAACAGAGAACAAGGGTGGCAAAAGAGGGCCACCACAGAGTCAGAATTGGCGGGGGAATCAAAGATTTGGAGGTATGGGGTGTATTCCTTAAATCATTCAATGGAGCAGTGATCTGGCGCTCACCAATAAACGAAGAGAGCAAGAGGGTGCTATTCACAGATGCAGCCGGGGGATTTGGTTTTGGCGCAATATTGGGGAAAGACTGGTGCGCAGAAAAGTGTCCAAAGGCATGGCAGGATGCAGCTTGGATGAGTAATATTACATTACTGGAGCTGTTTCTTATCTGGGTAGCACTGTGTGCATGGGAGGCAGAGCTGAATAGCAAAGAGCTAAATGTTTGGTCAGACAACATGGCAGTAGTGCATGTAATAAATAATGGAAGCGCATCATGCCCGGTGGTATTGGAATTAATGAGGGCAATAACATTGGGTTGTCTGAATAATAATGTGGTCTTAAAGGCGAGGCATATCGCTGGAGAAGCAAATGTGGTCGCTGACGCCTTGTCTCGTTTCCAGTGGGACAAGTTCCGAGAGCTGCGGCCGGATGCAGACAGGATAGAAACGCCCACGCCACAGAAGGCATGGGTCCCATTAGAAGCAATGGAGAAAAAACGGTCAGCTACAAGGTTGACTCAGAAGAGGAGGTACAAGGTCAAGTGATAGAAAGATTGGCCAGGAACGCCATAACATAAAAAACTGGTAAGCGATACAAGAAGCATGAAAATAATGTGTTAAAGGAAACTGGATTGCAAGAAGTGGGGGAGATTACAATCTCCAAAATGTGTGACTTCCTGGAAAAAGCATTTGCACAAGGGAAAAGAAAAAGCTGGGCGGCAGCACATTTGGCCGCAGTCGCATATACCTCTAAGGTGACCGGGGAGACAGATCCAACAGTTAGCCCACGGATAAAATATGCAATGAAGGGCTGGGCAAATTGGAGGGAAAGAAACCAGACAGCAGGAGACCCCTGAATTTTGGTAACATGGTTAAACTGTTACATTTGTTGCATAGTACGTGTAGCGACAGTTATGAGACAAGGCTGTTCAGGGCGGCATTCGCACTAGCGTATTATGGGGCTTTTAGGATTGGGGAGCTGGTAGCGGGCAACACAGTTGCAGGGGATGGGCTAGCAAGAGACGACATCAGCATAGGATCCAAAGGCATGTCACTAGTACTGAGGAAATCGAAAACAGACCAGATGGGGAAAGGTAGAACAATAGAGCTGAATTGCATTAAGGATAGGGAGCATTGTCCCAGGTGCATCACCCAGGAATTTATCGAGGTACGGCCAGAAGTCGGGGGCAGCTACTAATACACAGGCACGGCAGGGCACTCAGCAGATACCAGTTCCAAGCAGTGCTAAAGAAAACTATAGCTGAAGCAGGGTGGGATGCAGCAGAGTTTGGGACCCACTCTTTTAGAATAGGGGCAGCCACGTCGGCATGGGCAGGAGGTTTGGGAGCAAAAGGAGTAAAGAAAATCGGGGGGGGGGGGTGGAGGTCACAATGCTTCAAAATATATGTAAGAGAAAACTTGATATGATTTCTCTCCTATCCACCCAATGCAGATACGAGCCCCTACAAGTCGGCATGGATAGTCGGCAATTCATTTGTAACACGGGCAGGCAGGTGGATCGAAGACTTCAAAGAGGGCCTGCATTTTAAAAAGACAATAACATCCTGGTGGGGCCTCCCAGGTATGCATTGGGAGGACATTCACAATCGGTTATCGGACCTGATCGGGTTTAGGGACCCCCCGGAGTATCTAGTAATCCACCTTGGCGGAAATGACCTGGTAAAAACAAATAAGGGTGAACTGTTGCGCAACATGTGCGAGTCCCTTAGGGCTATAGCACACTGCTGGTGGAAAACCGAAATTTTTATGTCTGAGATAGTTACCCGCAGAGTCTGGTACAGTGCGCACAGGAGGCACGCAATCGAAATTGCAAGGAAAAAGCTCAACAAGGCAGTAGAAAAGTACTGTAGGAGTATGGGGCTTCAGTTTATAAAGCATGGCTTGTCGCAGAACAACCCAGAGATGTTCCACCAGAACGGGGTACACCTATCCAACAACGGGATGGGAATTTTTACAGATAACATTTTTAGAGCTTTAGCTGAGCGAGTTTGCAAGTTGGGACGCTTTTTGGGGGGACCTGAGCGGCCGAGGCGACACCCACTCAGGTGTGGCGGCACGTGTCCAGGAACAGAGGCCCCGGGAAACTAAGACTAGCCAAGGAGAGGGCTGGGCATCTACACCCCCTGGACACGAAGTGCCCAAAAGCGAGTTGGTGTCATTGTTGGTTGTCATGATTGTTTGGTGTTATTTTCTGTAGAAAATAAACAAGCCTACGGCCATAATTTTTCCACGAACAAAAACCCTGTCTGTATTTATTATTGCTGTATCAGGGGTACCAGGGTTGAAGAATTAGAGCGAAGTGGAGCCCACACTACTCAGCCTATTGCCAGGTTGATTCCGTACCCCCATACATGCCAACATTGTCCATTTGGAAGCTGCTAGTCCAGTCCTAGTTTTAACTTTGCATTTTGGGGCTTGTAGTTCTGGATTTCCTGATAATAAATACAGAACCGCAAGCCCCAGAATGAAAAGTAAACACCAGGACTGGACTACCACTTCTGGAATGGATAATGTTGGATTGTATGCATCACACAGTTTGGATTGGAACGTAGTGAGGCGATTGTAAGAGAGAGCTGTGAAGTGCTGTGATCAGTATGTCAGTGTTACAATCAGTTTGAATAAAGATACCCATTAGCAATTGCAACACCTCAAGCTTCTTTTCACTGGGGGCGAGCCTGGTGGTGCTTGGTGTGCATAGCTGCTAAGATTCCCTGTTCCATGAGGAGCATGCTGGAGAGGGACCGGCGTAGAGGACACTGTGTTGCCAAGGGGTGAGAGAGGCACTGCGACCCGAGGGCTGTGTGAGGGTCAGAGCCACTGCAATCCACTGTGCCGCGTGAACGACTTCAAAGGTCGCTGCAACAAGGTTCACAGATGGCGAGCGCTGCTTCCTGGAGCTCCCAGTCCGTACCTGGGAAGCGGGTAGAAGCCGGAGAAAACTCCCGAGATATCAGGAGCAGCAGCTGATCACTGGTGATTGTGAGCGGGAACGCTCATACCGGGGCACTTCACAGGTGGGAATTGGACGTTTGCAATTCATGTTCAAACAAACCTCTAACAGTGGGTTTGAAACCCAAATGGAAGAATATTGAATACTGAAAAAACTGCCAAGTACTTTTTAAAATGCAACAAGATATATTGAATACCGAACTAAAGAGAAGATGTGGAAAGCGAATCATGTACAGTTGTGAATGTAGTGAAAACCTGTTCGAAAGCATTTATGAACAAAGTGAAAGTCCATAATGAGTGCTTATGAATTAGTGGAAAGCAAGTGTGAAATACAAGTTGATGAACTTCAATGGGCGTTGTGAAGCAAGGTGTTGAAAAAGGAATAACACCACAGAGTGGCTTGAATACAAGTTGTTGCAAAGCCAAAAGACTGCCAGTGTGAAAACTACAGTGAATGTGGATTACTGACAACGGTCCAGGGAGAAAACCTGTGTTGGCCAAGGAAAACCAAGAGCATTACAAATCAGTTGCAAGGCCTATAACGGGTGGACTGTGTGGTCCGACAACTGCGCCTAGATCGAGTAGCCCCTACTTGAAAAAGAACCAAGGAAAGACACGATCACGATACAAAGGCTCAGTTGCATAATAGGTGCTGAAGTGAACGAAAGCATCCGTTTGAACTATTCTAGAGCCTAGAGGATTACGAAGTTAAACTGGAAGTATTCTTTAAAGTCAAGAGACTCGTAGCAGTTCTGTTCAGGAGGTGGCTTCTTGGGGAATGGAACCCCAAGACTTTGTAGTGTGTTGAACTTGGGGAAGGAAACCCTGAGACCTTTTGGAACTATTTTGAACTTGGGAAAGATGAAGCTGAAAACAAGCCAGAGCTGGAAGAGGCTCAGAACTTTATTTTGAACACCATTTCTTTTAGTGCTGACATCGCTACACATTGTCTATCTTTAGTTTTGAGGGCAAGTGTAGGTTTTGGATGCAGACAGATTTTTGAGTTGATCTTAATGGCACAGACTGTCCTTACTTTCTTTATTCAGGGATATCCCACCTTAACTTGGGGCAAGTTAGGCATTACTCCATCCTTACAATTATGCAAAATAAATCCTTTTTAAGAAAAGTGAATCTGTTATGTGTCTTGCTTCATGATCCTTCACAACTGTTATCCCTTGCTTTGTGTTACTTCTGAATTGCATTCACCCCCCTGTGACGGTATACATTTCCCTTGGCCCACGTTACTTCAAAAGGCAAAGGAGGTGTATCTTTTAACTGCATCTGTTTTACCATTTATGATTTGGATCACTTTTGGTTTGTAGACTTGTCAGGACTGAGTAGGTGGTTTACTTACTACTGCAGAGCAGAAGTATTTTGTCGTAGCAGCGCTTATCTTGGGAACAGCACACACATTTGGCGCCCCCATGTTTTTTGTGGCAGAGAGGAGGTCCCGCTTCAGGCTTCCCTGGTATGGGGAAGCGTCCTCAGTTGCCATAGGGATGCGTTCCCTGCATGCCGGTTAACGTCACGCCATTACCCCTATAATTGCCTCTAAAGCTTCATTCCTTGTGGGTCTTAACGCTCCCATGGTGTGGTGCCAGACCAGTCCTCGGTCCTACACTTTTGAGGCATGTCTCTCTTCCTTGTGACCTTGGCTCCTTCCTCTTCTTGCCAGTTCAGCCCATGCAGTCTTTCCTAGTTCCTTCTTGTCCTGCTAGGTCTCCTTGCCTGGTTTCATCTCCCCTGTCTATCTTGTCCCATTTGCTCCATTTTTTATGGGCATCCAGTAGTGTCTGTGCTAATCTGCGCTGTCCTCCTATTCATCTGCTGTCACTTAACTCCAGACCAGTACATCTATCCTGCAAGAAGGCACCTGCCATTTTTCAACTGCTTCCTCTGCCAGTGCTAAGCACGGTTCCTGCATCCCGTTAAATCAGAGGACATGGTGTTATTCCAGGAAGGACACGCTTTTCAATTGCTCAGCGAACCCCCTGGGCAGGCCCTCGGCAACACATTGCACACAGAGCTTACCTCAAGTAAGGGGAAACCTCCCAAAAGAAATAGTTGCAATCTACTCGACAGGCAAAAAGTGATTTAACCCCTCAGTTCTACACATGTTCAAACCACATAATTCCGTACTTGTCAAAAGCCATTTAACACTTGCCAGTGGCTAGCTCACATTTTGAGGTCTGGTAGTACATTGAGAGGTGAGTTGTATGAGGTGGAAGAAATCACAGCTAACTTGGCCTCAGGCAGGCTTTGCCCAGAAAATGATTTACATAGGGGAATCACCCACTTGCTCCACCTGCCAGTACACTCGCGTGGCGGGTTCTTCATTGGTTGCACAATCCCTCGAGTGGATCATGGAGAGGAGCAGTACAAGTGCATGTGGGGGTAGGGTTGCAGGCAGGGAATACAAGTATAGCACAAAAACTGATTTCATTGAATGCCATCTCGAAAGGCACAGGAATGAGGCCATTGTGATACTTGAGCCTGACCCCAAGATGGTGGGCCCATTTTGAGACCTTGAGCTGTGGGGGCTGGCAACTAAACCAAATGTAATTATTAAGTGAGACTTCGCATTTGATGACACAGAAGGTGGAAACATTTAACCTACACCATCACATAACCTCATAAACCAGAGGATTTTGAAGAGAATTAGAATAGCCGGCTGAGGGCTCTGGCCCAGACCCCGGTGGTAGCTGCAAAGCCACCAACAATTCAACGTTCTGTAACCTTGCCAACCTGAACAGGAGGGAGATATTTGGCTAGAGGATTCTAATTACTGCAGGCTGAAATGGACCCAGGTGGTTGGAGGAGAGGGCATAGAAAATCCTTGCCAAAGAGACCCCTCGGCTAGATGGGGAGAAGCTGCATAGCCACGTCCCCGTATAAGTGCATCACACAGCTACTGAGTCCTAGAGGACGGCTCATCTGGAATATCTGTGGAGACCAAGAAGAGCAGTGTGCTGGGATACTTTAACGTACCCTGAGAGACTGAGTGCATTGATGGATGCTTTCCTGGGAGTGGACATCCCGAAATGTGTGTGTATATTAGAAAAGCGATTCGACATTGGACTAAGGGGAGTAGATCCTCTTAGATTAGGCCTCTTTGAATTGATTTGTCTTATTCCTCCATAGCTTTCATCCAGATATTGTTACCAAAATAAAATCCCCCCCCCCTCCTCCGATAGTCCATCAATCCCTCCCTCCAGAGGGCAGGGGTTAATGGTTGAATGATCCCTCTTCGTTGCATTATCTGTTGTATCCACCACTAACTCCTCCCACCATAAAGATAATAAGATGTGTCTTAAGCACTGCATTAGACAGAAAACATGAATTGACGTTATTTATGCCGTATTAATCAATTGAACTCTAGCAATTTTGTACAACCTACTCCATATTACCCCCTTGCGGTTAGTACAATGCTACATTTCATTAGGTTTACCACCAACTAATTTCTTTGTATGACTGTTATTTCTATATTTAGTTGACAAGTTGGAGATGCAAGCCCATATGATACCGCACATGCATATCGGAGCACTTGTTATGAGTTTCTATTGTTGCTTTTGCGCAGATGCGTGTGAGGTAGGAAGGGATGCTGTCGCGGTGTGGAGATGATTGCTGAATTGTCTGGGTCGTAAAATGAACAATCCAAAGAGTGAACTGTCAAACCCTTCTTATGCTAATGGCCGGAGGAGATTACCCAGAGGCGAGGAATTCCCCTTCGTAATCAAGATTGTGTTAAGCAGATTGTTATTGATACCATGAAGGCAGCTGAGATGAAAACAAAAAAGACCGTCTTAAGCCATTTATTGCTCCTACCATACTTTCATCCTGGACCGTGGATGCACCCCGGTAGAATGCAGCTCTTACGTCTTTTGTACCGAACTTGAGAAGATGCTACATATGGGTCTCATTACGAGGTTGGTAAATTTTGTATTTCCCGATAACTGCCTCATGCCTTATTTCTGGGAGTCCACTTGTTGATTACAGGTATATCATATCTAATGGATATATTGTGAAAACCACATGAATTTGTTTAGAATGTTTACTTGCATTATTTAAAACAATAAATATCAATTTCCACACTTTATCTTGGGGCTGGAAATGCATAAAACCGCTACTGTACTGTTAAAACAAAAAAACACAGGTTTCATGAACCTTCTATGCAATGCATGGCAAAGGTAGTGAGGAGAAGAGTATCTGAGATATCCCCTTTAAATGTCCAAACACAAAATCTTAGTTTCCGTTATTGAAGGGAGGCACTTGCTTCCTTCTAATACCTTGGCAGTTACTGCATGTGGTAATTTCACGAGACCCATAATAACGCAAGTAATACTTCCAGTAAGTTCCATGCCTTAAAATGGACGCTTGCCGCTACCCAACAGCTAGTGATTGTTTCTGTGCAAATAAGAAATGGTGTGCTGTGTGTATGTGGAAAATCGAGTGGCCAAGTGACTTTTAATGTGGTCTTGTAGCTTGTAACTTCCTATATTTACCCCTGAAATGCCATTGGTGCCGTACTATGTGCCTAAGGTGTTCAAGGAGCAAATTGGAGGGCAAATGCCTTTTTCCTTCTTAAGCATTTAATTTCTTTTAATGTTTTGGCATGAATTTTTCCTGTCTGGGACGTGGGGCCCTCCTTATTCGTAAGGGCACAGACAAGGAAGGGTCGCGTTAAGAGTAATGGGGATAATCCATAAGCAATCTGTGCATTCTCATTAATGAATTGTAACTAATCTTACTATATTGCTTGCTACCACAGTTTTGTAAAGTCTTATGTTTTTTCCAAGTCCACATGTCCCGCTGTTCAATTGGAGTGGTCTAGATTCAACACAGCCTTTTGAAATTGTTTAGCTACCATTAGTTGATGGTAGTCGACGCCATCTCCCCAGAGGTTCACACTGACCCTGTAAAGGAGTACCCGTTTTTTTATAATAAAAAGTTGCTTAGGCTATGGCTCTCTCCCTCCAATAACCTATTCTTAAATGTCTGTTCCAGGAGTGGATCTGTCCTCTGACGGACACTGATCCCAAGTGGCCTTGATTGTGGACCCTTTCTTTCTGCACGTCTTATCATTTAATCAAATCCTTCCTCTTTTCTGTTAGTGAATTCAAGGGTTTCCATGTCTTCGATTTGATGGATCATAATTGTTTCACACGTGTTACTGGTGCTGCTTTATGACCTATGAGTTCTTCCAGAGGTTTAACAGAATTACTGTCAGTTCTCCTCTATAGTCTGTCAATAGCTGCTGCTCCAACTTCCAGGGAAGGCTTGTGGGCCAACCCAGGTTTTGGGGCCACATTCCCACAAGTGAACTCGGGTACAACGATCCGTAACTCGATCCGAGCCATGGCTTTGCTCTCTCGTTGAGGTAGCTTCTACTTTGTCCCCATGCAAGTCACATCCTGCTGTACCCAGTGTTACTTGAATAGGAGTTTGAGCTGTGTTTGTCAGCCCTACTACTCTTAACATGCTGGATGACTGTGGTTGACCTCTGTATCTGGGGGATCCCACAATGACCCCATATGCCACAGATGGCTGAAACACTCCCAACGATCAAGAATGGTTCAAGGGTTTTTATTGTACACTTCCTACTATCCATCTTCTAACCATACTTTCAAGCACTCCATGCAGTACCACGTTCACTCCCTAGCCATTACCTCAATCTCCAGAAATCGCCTCCACGTTCTGCTGCTCCTTCTCCGTGCTGGTCTCTTGGTCTTCCTCCTCCTATGACCTCATCCGTATAACCCACAACTTCCTGTTTCTTGATGTCCTTTTATGCCCCCCTCTCCCTCGTCATTGGATCACTGGTCCTGGCCAATCTGGCCCTGTATTTCCTGCCCAGGATGTGTTGAGGGATGCCATGGTTACAAGCAGTGGGCTAAGCCCTGCCCACTTCTCCACAGGGGGGCCACAGCGGGAAGGTTATGGTGGCATGGGAAGCTGAATGTCCTCTTTCATGTTGGGAGGCTTTGTTCTCGATTTCTCCCTACCCCTAAAGCCAGTCGAATGGTTGTGAGGGTTTAGGTTCCCCATTTTAGTCCCCTGTGATCTAAGGTACTGGGTGGTGGCTGTGTGTTTGCTGCTTATTATTTTGTAGCATGGGCTCTTTCTCTCATGGCGGCAGAACGAGGAACATTGGGGGGCTGTTTGCTGTTGATTAGGTATTGGTCTTTCTGAGGCTGGTGTACGGTGCTGGAGGACCACTCCGTCTCTGATGCGTCTCACGGTTTCCCTTGTCTGATGTTTCTCCACTAGGAAAAAAGCAGAGATAATGCCAAGCATCTTGCTTAGGAGGTATGGCATGAGACGCAGCTGGACTGTTCTGAAACAAACTGGCACTGTGAGGGGGAGGGTACAGGAATTGGGGGTAGGGGAGCCTCTCAACTTCCACCTTTGCCCTCTGGTAGGACTCTCTGGATTTCTCCTTGGTAACCCCCACACTCTTTGACTGAAACTGGGTTCCTGTCCCCTCCTAACAGGGCTTGGGTACTGGCTTTGTCGCAATAGACCATATGTATTGCAAATATGTTCCAGGCAGTGTTGTTCATTAGCAATGTAATGAGTAGGGGGGAAACTCCTGAGGTGAAGTATCCTATCCACGTTTCAGCATGAATCTTCAGTGCTGGTTTTCCACATAGAGGAACAAAGGTTCTTCAGGTCCTGAGCCACTTCAGTGACCAAAGATTTCCAGTTGTGTGTTTGGGTGCTCTTCTGGGAGATGCACCCATCGGCGATCTACAGGCCTTTTGTAAATACACCTGTTGTGAGAAACCGGAAGCCACTCTCACATCTACTCCCCAGGGATAATCTGTTCAGGTGGCCAGGGAAGAGCATCGCTCTTGGATCCCGACCCTGGGGGTGAACTAGCGAGGGAGGATCGCCTGGGCAGAAGGTCCTTGAGAATTGGGGAGAGAGTGAGACACGGTATCCCCCCTTTTTCTGACAGTGATATAATTGGCCCTCCCATCAGCTTTTGTAGGATATTGTCGTTCTTATCCTACTTCTCCCCCTAAAGTGAAGGCCAGTATTGGGAAGATCATCCCAAGAGTAATGCAAGGTTACCTATTAAGAGTGCCATATAGTACTGGGATGAAGAAGTGGGAGCCTGAGAGTTACATATCTGAATGTCAGGCATGCCAATAATTGGCGTGATCGTGGTCTGGCAAACTAGGAGAATTGTGTACACCTGCAACCTCTTGAAGAGGCACAGGTGTTTAAAAGGAGAGGCTCAAGTTTGAAGAAAAGAAGTGAAGCAGGCGCGAGTGCAGCAGCAGGAAGGCCAGTACAGCTCGTGGAAAACCAGAGGAGAACTGGACGCTGAGATAAGATCAAGAAGGGAGCCTTGAAGTTGGGTGGTCTCTTTTTACTCGGTCAAGAAGTGCTCCGTCATCTGAATGGAGGTGTCCTTCAGGGATGTCTGAGGGGCAGGCGATTGAGACCCTGACCTCCAGTCCCAGAAAGCTTCTGACCACAAATAACTTGGCAGCAGTGAGTTTCAAAAGCTTGTCCTGAAACCCAGTGCGCCTAAGCAAATTGAAGACTTTACAATGTATCGGGAGCGCTCGCGTGCAGTCGGCACGTCTTTAAAAGCCTACAATTGGGAGAAAATATTAAGATGCTGGCAGTGTAAATGTGAAGCCGAAGGGAGCCATCGAAGTGGGAGCAAAATACTGAAAGAAGATTTGGGGAGAGAGAGAGAGACTTCTATCTTACAGGTTACTGTGAACCTTTGGGCTTAAAAGAATTGGCAGGTAGTGGGGCAAGGACTACTGGTTACTTGACCTGTAATGTGTGGGCCGTGTGGCTCATAAACTGCACCTAGACCAGGCAGCTCCCAGCCCATCCAGAAGGAGGCTACATCCTGGGGAAGGGAAACCCTGAGCCCTTTGACGTTTCTGTTATGAACCAAGGCGGGAAGCTTAGGGAAGAGTTAACACGATTGCAGTTAAGAGATAATATTCATGCTCAAATATCCATATTCATCTGGTGAACCATATATCCAAGACAAAGGTTTTTTGATGTCCAAAAACTTAATTTGTCTAATCTGTAATGTTCATTGAACAAAGAGCGCTGACCTGTGTTTCGACCAACTCGGTCGTTCTCAAGGCTGTTGAATTATCATCCATTTTCACAATGTTACAAAACAGTTAAGGTCAAGCACAATAGTGCAAAAACACAGTCCAAAATAATACAATATGAAGATGAAGCAATGTAGAATTTTCTTTTCACATACCACACCTCATGTTGCACACGGAGGAAAACCGCATAATGGATCAAAAATTAAAAGAGATGATAAGATGCATTCAAAACTTTGTGCGTGTAATTTGCCAAACCTTAATACTAACATACAAATCCTGTTGTATTGTACCTGGTAAAACATTACAGAACATCCAAAAGTGTGCATTGTTAATTAGGACTTCACAAGAACCATTTCCGGTTGGGGTAAGCCTTGGATCAATAGTAACAGCATTTATTTTGCAAACTTAACACCACTTTTTCAGTGTAGGGGTGAAAACGCTCAAGGCCTCCTCCTGTAGAGGCGCTCAAAGCCTCCTCTTTGGCGACACGTTCGTCAAAGAGATGAACAAATTCGTAGGCACCTACACCGCGCTCGAGAAAGCGCAGGCCTCAATACGTAAAGTGTTCCCTGGACAGGTTTTTGCAGGGGCTGGTCGCTTCAGAGGTCGGTCGACCGGCCGCTATAACTCCAATAGAAGACCTCAGGGCCCGAGAGCCCAATACTGGGAGTCGCGGCAACAGGACGCCTTTTTCCCCAATAGGAGCAGGGGATTCAGAGGTCGCCGAGGCAGAGGATACTTCAGGCAGCATAATAACACCTCAGGTGAGAAAGCGAGCAGCGGCATATCCCCCAGTAGGAGGGAGAACCTGGCTTTTTGTGCACAAATGGCAAAGATCTTTCGTCAGACGCGTGGGTATTGCAGACTGCGCAGGGATTCCACCTAGAGTTCATAGAAACCCCCCGGCAGGCAGACCCTCCACAACGCATACACACGTCACAGGCAGAGGTGCGTTTATTAGACTTGGAGATTCAAGCGCTAGCGAACAAACCAGCGCTGGAGAGAGCTCGGAGTCACTCAGCAGTTTTCCTAAGCAACATGTTTCTAGTGCACCACAAAGGCAAGGTGCAACTGGTTATCAATCTGAAGGAGCTGAACAGCTGGCTCATATACAGACACTTCAATATGGAAGGAATCCATCTTCTAGCAGACCTCTTGCGGAGGAACGATTGGTTGGCGTGCATAGACTTAAAGAACGCCTATCTAACGATTCTCATAGCGACCCAATTCAGGCGGTTCTTGCAATTCAGCTGGAGAGACGAAATATGGCAATTCAAGACTCTGCCGTTTGGCCCAGCTCCTGCCCGTGGGCCTTTAGCAAGCTCCTGAGGCCTCTAGCAGCTGTCCTGCGGGATCAGGGTATTGGGATGATCATCTATCTGGACGACATCCTATTTATGTCAGAGGACAGCGAAAAACTGCACAGTCAGGTCCAATGGGCAGCGTCACTAATCTCAGCGCTGGGATTCCTCATCAGCATCGAGAAATCCTCTCTAAAGCCCTCCAGGAGGTTGGAGTTTCTAGGCTTTACTATTGATACCAAGAAAGCCACATTAGAACTCCCTCCGAACAAAATAAGGGCGATCAAGAAGGATTTGAGAATGGCCCTAAAGAAGCCAGTTATATCATTTTGCAATCTAGCCAGGATAGTGGGTCTCCTGGCAGCTTCCATTCAAGCACTTTTTCCGCGCCCTCTACATTATCGAGCCCTGCAGAGGCTCAAGATCAGGTACATACAAAAAGGATGGAAATACCATCGACTAGTAACCCTAGACGAGGACAGCAAGACAGAGCTACGCTGGTGGCTCCACAACATGGAAGCCTGGAACGGCCGAGCAATCTTCGGAGATATGCCGGAAATGACTATAGAATCGGACGCCATCAGATCAGGTTGGGGAGCCAGATGCGGTCACACAGAAACCGGAGGGTGGTGGTCCCAGGAGGAGTTAAAACTCCACGTCAACTGTCTAGAACTCCTAGCGGGTTCCTTTGCAGTCAGAGCCTTCACCAAGGACACAGCACAGTGCTGCATCCTTTTGAGGATGGACAATGTATCGGCGGTGAGGTACATCAACAAGCTGGGAGGAACAAAATCCAGGATGTTAGCAGAGCTAGCCAAAGATTTTTGGCACGCCTGCCTAGAGAGGGAAATGGCAGTCAAGGCAGAATACTTGCCGGGAGTGAAGAATTCTGTTGCAGACTGGAGCTCCTGATACCTGGTAGACTAACGACTGGAGGCTTCACAGGTCAGCCTTTGACAAGATTCGACAGAGATGGGGTCTGTTACATACAGATCTCTTCACATCGAGACTGCGCAGCTGCCAAGATACCTCAGCTGGAGACTGGACCCGGATGCAGTAGGGACGGATGCGTTCCTACACAGCTGGAAAGATCACACCCACTACGCTTTTCCACCATTTGCAATGCTGGCGAGGACATTAGCAAAGGTGCGCAGGGACAAAGCGGAGCTGGTGATAGTGACACCAGAATGGAAGTCGCAAGCGTGGTTTCCAGTTCTGATGGAACTTTCCACGGATTTCCCCCAGAGGATTTTTCACAGACCGGATCTCCTCCTAGATCTGAAAGGAGCGCCTCACCCTCTAATCCAGGATCAGACACTTGCTCTCCTAGCCTGCAGAATTTTTGGTGTAGATGGTGCTTGCCAGGCCTTTCAGAGGTGGCTACAGACCTTATCAGAGTTTCATGGGCTCCGTCCACAATCAGGAGCTATAATTCCGCTTGGCAGGCATGGGGAATTATGGTGCAGAGAGAAAGGTGTTTCTGCCATTTCAGCTCCTATAGTTCAAGTTATAAACTTCCTAGCATCACTAACCCTAGTGGAAAAGGCCTTTAGGACAATAGGAATGAACAGATCAGCGATCTCAGCTGGCCATGAGCTAGTAGACGGTGCACCAGTGGGAGAACACCCACGCGTAGTAAGACTACTTAAAGGCGTGAAAGTGAGCATTCCTCCTCTCCCAAAGTATTCATCACTCTGGGATGTTAACAAGGTACTTCACCTGTTCGAGCGGTGGCCCAAATTTGTTATCGCGTAGACAGCTGTCAGGAAAACTAGCCACGTTGCTATGCGTAGTATCTTGTAGAAGAGTGTCAGATGTTAAAGCGCTCGAGATTGACAGGAAAATATTCTACCCTGAGGGAGTGGCATTTAATATCGCGCAGCATACTAAGAGCAATTCCAAGGTTATTACCTACCCTTATTTTCCAGATAACAGCAAGCTTTGCGTAGCTAAATGCATATGAAGCAGTGACCGCGAACATGAGACCTGCAGGGTTAACGCAGCTACTTATAGCGTGCAGAAGGCCTCATAGAGCAGTAGCGCCTGCTACCATAGCTAGGTGGGTGAAGGAAGTCATGGAGCTAGCAGGGATTGATATTTCAGTGTTTGGAGCTCATTCGGCCAGAGGAGCAATGGCTTCCAGAGCTTTTGCAGTAGGAGTTCCACTGCATGAGATCATGAAAGCGGCAGACTGGTCCAGTGACTCAGTATTTAGAACCTTCTACTTTAAACCAGTGACAAATATTGCATCAGCGGTTATTGAAAGCTTTGAACAAGCATAATGCTCGCCTCCGGTCTTGTAATAGAATGAAGATTACCCATGCGGATAGCGCAGGAAGTCTTGATTCTATTAAATACACGGAGACAAGCATTATCCCACCCTCTGGGAATTCCAATATTTATCAGTTGCTGTGTTAATATAACAGAGTTGAATTAGTGTATAATGTTTTGTATTATAGGAATTGTGACGAAATCCCCTCCCTTACACTGTTGATCTCTTTTCACATAGGAGAGGAGCAGAAGAATTCCCAGGAATGAGATTCTAGCAAGAATCAGGGATCATTAGAGAAGACAGAATAGAAGTCAGTGTGATCGTTATCAGACTGTGTTATAGACTATTCTGGTTGTGGTGTTAGTAATTGAAAGACAGCCAAAAGAAAAGGAAAGTACCTACACTGACAGTGACTTATACTAGGGAAGGAGCACTCATTGGTACACAGGATCGAGGCTGGGACTACTAGCCAGGACGAGGATCATGGGACATGTAGGATCTCTTCACTGTCAGTTATGTTGTTTTTGTTTTATTGTTTCTAAGCCAGTTGGGCTTGTAAAAAAATAAAAAAATAATAATGTTTATATACTAAAAAGAGAAGATTTGAAATGCTGTTGTTAAGCAGATTAAAGGAGAATAAGCATAATGCTTGCCTCCGTGTCTTTAATAGAATCAAGACTTCCTGCGCTATCCGCATGGGTAATCTTCATTGTTTTGAGATTTTCGCTGCCATCACCTTAAAACTCTGGATATTGGTGAATAGCGCACAGTTATCTAACCCATGTTCTATAAGCTTAGGGAAGAGCCCTGAGCGCCCTTGGAGCTTAGCTTGGAGAAGAGCCGCGTGTTCTTTTGGAACTGTGTTCATTGTGCATCTAGCTTGGCCCTGAGCTCCTTTGGAACTTTGTTCATTGTGAGCAAAAGTATGGTGGCTCTGGGTAATTGCGCTAGCCTAAAAGTAGTTATCTCTTGTTGAGATTAAGATGATGGACTTCAATCATTAACCAATTCCAATCAACACAAGTATCCTTTGCTTGATGAGCTACAATTTTAATTCCAGTAAATCACGCAAAGTATCCTTTGCAGCCTACACGTGTTTCAACAGAAATGTCTTTGCCAAGGTGCTTGTAAAGACCTGATTGGTACAGCTAGATAGTCCCGTAAGAATAATGGGTCGCAGTTACAATAAGGAATATCAACTATATAACACATTTCGGCATAGTTGCGCAGGTACGTTTATATATTCTGGGCACAGTGGCTGTGTTGCAGTATAAATCCCTAATGGGAGAAGCAACGGCTTGTCTCTAATCTTCTGTCACCCTGTGTTCATTGTGCAGCCAGCTTGAGGCAGGGCCCCTGAGATCTCTTTGAACTGTAAGAATTGTGCATCTGAACTTGAAGCTTGGGGAAGGTGTGCCTGAGCCTCTTGAGAACATTGTCCCTTTGAGATTGCTTCTCTCTAGGCTGGATTATTGCAACAGCCTCTTTCTAAATCTACCTGCTTCTACTCTACACCCTTTGCAACTTATCCAGAAAAGGACTGCAAGACTTGTCCTTGGCCTCAAGCCCTCGGATCGTGTCTCTCCAGCCCTGAAATCTCTCCACTGGCTCCCAGTGGCTGGAAGGATACATTTCAAGCCCCTTTGCATTGTCCACAAGGCTTTGAGACCTGGGCCCAAAATACCTTCAGCTCTGCTCTCCCTCTGTAAATACCTTCGATCCCAAGCTCTTTGTTCCTCCACCTCTAACTCCCTCGGGGTCAGTTGTTTTTCAAAGAAATAAGCTGGGGTTAGATCGGTCTTCGCCTGGGGCCTCCCTCTGGAACAGCCTCCCTGCCACACAAACCTGAGGAGAACCATCTCTGGTTCCGGAAGCACCTCAAGACCTTCCTCTTTGCTTCTACCTTCTCTCCTCCTCTGCTCATCTGCCGTGTCTCGGCATCGTGCACCTGGCCACCCTCTGACTTTCGGGCCCATGTACCTGCTCACATTGCCACCCACCCGCACTGCCTCCTGGCAATCCCTTGCGCTAGGGTCTGTATCTGTAACACTGCCCCCCCCTTCTGCTTTCTGCTCTTATCAGACACACCCGGTCTGTTGCCTTAAACCTAGCACTTGCTGGCTGCACTACCACTGTTTGTTGCTTTTATTTATGTTTTATGTTTTATATATTCCTATTCCTTTTGCTCAGCACTTTCCACCTCTCCACTCCCTCCCACCCCTCCATGCACTTTCCCTTTTCCCTCTCCCATGCACTTGCACGTTCTCAATGTCACTGGGCCTAGTAAGATCGTTGTTTGTTCTCCCTTGTTCCCCTCCCTTGCCTCATCGCGCTCTGAAAACCTTGTGTATGAGCGTGATACAAAAAAATATCAATATTACAAAACAGAGAAATTCCAGGCCTTGCACACAGGACTGCACCACAATAGCCCATCCTTTAAAATGTCATTTTGTTTTCTATCCCACAGTAGTCCATGCCCCCCTGGAATGCGAGGCACTAATCAAACACATGCTCCTTATTCCTATTGTGCACAACTCAAAGAAGCTCCACCGCAATATGTCTGTTAGGTGCCATGTAGATGCTAGTCATGAATGTCACCCTGCTCTTGTGTGCGTTTTTAAATAAATATATTTCTCAACTGTAGGATGTTTTATTCGGGCGACCACTAATTCAGGGGAATTTTCTACCCACCCCAAAGCAGGTGAGCACAATTTTCGTTTATTGAATACAAATATTTTTATGAATCAGGGTTCCCCAATTTCATAGCAGTGATTTCTTACATGTTCCCTGCCCTTTTGGGGCATGCAACAGGGTTGCATCAGTTTGAAGATAAGCAAATTGTTTCCTCATGAAGGGCCAATGATAAGAAATAATCACACTATTAATTTTCAAAGCTACATTTATAGAAATAGAAACCTTTGTGACACATAACACCATAGTTGGCTACATACATTGAATTCACCCTAAGTGCACATGCACCATGGATTGAATGAATGAGACACCAGGTGGAATCTTTCACTTGTGAAAAACAACAAATGTGTTTAAAGTATCCCTGCCTACCCAATTCCCTCTACTTCCCCCTTATTCAAAATACCACCCCCCCCTTACTCATACATGTCAGAATTTCAGCAGTATTCCAAATATTCTATTGCAACAAACTACTAGACCTTTGTGTATGAAGGTGGCTGGTAGAAAAGTAAATGTATGTATGCTAGATTCCCTTCAATGATGATTCGATTTAATTACTGTGTAAAAGTGCCCAAGGGCAACTTAAAAAACTGAAAAGTGTAGCTACTAGTTGTCCTCTTGTTTAACAACTGAGCATTAACCTCAATATTATGCTTGATGGTATACCCAGGAATTACTTCAATTATATCATATTTCTAGGTATGCCAACAGTAAGATTTCCATTTAACTCCTGTGACAAATCTCGGGGTATTCTCACTGCTTACATGGGTGAACCCACTTCCCATGAGGCCAGGGATGAGAAGTTGCTACCCAATAGTCTCCTTGAGGGTGGAACTCAGCGGGTGGATCTCACCGGAAGGGATGCTCCCCCACCACGGGACCAGTGATGATCAGCTTGGTAGAGCACCGTTTTCCCCACCTTCCTTGCACTCCCCTCCTTGCTTTCACCCCACTCAGTGCCTTGTGGTGCCGCACACATCACATCTATCTATGTAGAGTTGAGGAATCCAAGTCACCTAAAAATACTGAGATGAGAAATATACTGAAATATGTGGTGCTCATCAGTTCAGTACAGGGACGAGGAGGAAGGATGGGGCAATGAGGAATACTTATAAGAACAAAAACATACTGTCTAGTTGTTGGAGACTGCTCATTGGTTACCCGGCATACAAGTTCTAGGAAGGACTAGACCATTTGTCAAGCCTGCCCTGAGAAACCGAGAGCAATGTTTGAATGCTGAGGAGGGGGAGAAGCTGCAGACCAGCAGCACAGTGACACTGGGCCATTGTTTGTGGAAGAGCTACCAAGAACAGGCAGACCACAAGAAACCAGAGAATAAGTGCGCAAGAAACTTGGGACACCTCACGGGAAGAAGCCACACAGCCAAACTTGCCGAAACCAGAGCAGGGATGCGGATGTCAGCGTAAGGTGGGAGAAGGTCTGGAAGACTGCTGAGAGAGTCGGAAGAGCCGGAGAAGGACGCCACGCAGCGGAATCCCAAAAGCAAGGTACGGGTGCTGCCTGGGACCATGAGGGTGGCTGCGAACCTAAAGGACAATCCAAGGAGGGTCTGGCACTCAGGTAAAGAGGCTGATGAAACGTGGGCCAAGACCCTAACCAAAATATAAGGACACAGATATACACTGAATCTGTAAACACCTGGCAGGAGAGTAAACAAAGTGCCCTGAAACGTCAATACACAGGGGGTCTGAGACCAACAGCAAATTGAGGCTGATAACATACAACCCGAAGCCTAACAGAAATATAAGGAAGCAAGAATATGCTGCACCGGTAGACACTTGGCAGGAGAGTAAACCAAATGACATGGAAGACGGACACAAGAGAGTCTGAGGCCCTGAGAATATCAAACAGAGAAGGATATGCTTGGCAGGAGTCAATCCCCCAGGAGAAGGAAAGGGATAAGAAACTCATCAGAAAAACCGGAATAAACATTATAATGTATCCTATGTGGAGCAGTACCTGGCATGAGAGTACACCCGGTCTGTTCAGTTGGATATGGAGTGGAAACTGGGTAGAAAACCTGCATCCGCAAGCAACCAGGGTCAGGGGCCCCAACAAGAGCGAAGAAACGTATTCCCAAAGGGCAGAGGCCCAGAGCAAGTCGGACTCTCAAGAGGCATCTGGAATCTGTGGAAATGAGAAAAATAACTGCAAGAAGTTGAAACCAAGGGTTGTGTCAATTGACTCCAATCAAGCAATCCCACTAAGTCAGTGCCTCGTCTGGGACGCCCAAGGGAAGCCCTTATTTATATATTTGTATGACAAGTTATACTCTGGATGATAAACCCTTATATAACGCCCCTCTCTTTGAATCAGCCTGACCTCACTGAGCCAAGAAGTAGGTGTGTTTTGCAAGTTAAAACATTTATTGTAAACATTAAACAATATATATATATATATATATATATATATATATATATATCACACTTTTATGATAAATTAATATTTGATATCACACTTAGGCATATGAATATAGTGTTGATCGACAATAGATAATCTGACACTAGCACACTTCTTTACAATCAATGAGAAGTTAGTATAGGAAGGATAAGGTAACTGAGAATGCTTTTATGGTTTCAAGGAAAAACAATGGTGGAACGAATGCAGTACAGAAATAACTGATAGGGTTTCACAAGAGATAATATGTTCACTTTTCCCCTGGTGGCAATTCACTCCCCCCCCCCCCCTATGCAAGATAAGGAGATGGAAGGAGAGCACACAATTCTCAGGAATACAAATGCAATACAAATTTCCAGTTCCCCCCCCAGGAAAACAGGTGTGATTTTTAAAGCAGGCAAGATCCTTTTAAATATGGTGGCAATGAAGTGAAAAATATGCTGAAAATGCTTTTAATTCCCTCTAGTGGTTCAGGGTGAGTGAGAGATACTTTAAATCAGTTCAGGTCATCCCTACCAATGATTCAGGGATGGTTATCAGGTTGAAAATGGGATTCAGTAATGGAACCAAAAGACAAATATTTTTACACGTGGTTGAAATGAAGCAAACTGTCAATTCGCGGCACTTTTTTCCGAGTGCGTCGATCGCGATTACGGCGGAATTATAATGAGTAGCAAGTTGGTTTAGAGCTTGTTGGAAAGCTGGGGATCTTAAGTTCTTAGGTTCCAAAGATATGGACGATTTTATGAAGGTAGTTTTTCCGAAATGAAATAATGATTCAAAATTACACTTTACAGGTTTAAAATCGGAGAAGGGACACACGATTCTATGATGCAGTTCTGGACAGGTTAAAATGGTTTGAATCAGATTATTTTAAACTAAGAGATTGGTTCTGACACAGTTCTAGCTGAGTACTCGCACTCTAAAGTTGAACTAGGCCGTCAAGGTCTGGTCAGCAGGTTGGACTGGACTCTGGGCAGTTTCTGGTCTGTAGTTCTGCTGTCGACACTTCTTTCTGGGTCTGCTACCGGTTCTGGAAAAAGTTCTTGGCAAAAAATCCAACAGCTCGCCCGACTGTAGAATAGTTTGGTTGGATGGCTGGATTCTGAAGGCCTGCTGAGAAGAGTTCTCAGCTTGTGGGTTAGGCCTTTGCTTTAAGTTCTGTAGTCTATCTTCTGGATCTCTGGATGTAAAGTCTGGAATCTGGATGTGAAGTCGTCCGTCAAAATGCTCTGCAAGAAAGTGGAAAGTGAATCCCTTGCCTGTCCAAGCCATCTCTTTTTATGTGTTTTGAAAGTGGGTGGGTCAGCTCATTCTGCATGCCCAACCCTCTCATGATTTGATAGGTCAAGGATTCTCTGTGACCTCATTTGAGAAGGGATAGTGTGTCGGAGTGACTCAGAGTCTTAGTCTATTGAAGAAACGCCCCTTTGCTTTTACTTAGAAAATGAATTTTTCATAACTAACAGGTTTCCCAGATACACCCGTCGTGGAAATTACATACACATTTCACAGATTAATTTAAGATACACTCTCGCCCAACTCTGATCCCCCTCAGAGCCTGGGTTCACAAATGGCAACATTTTGTGCTTTTTTAGTGACTGTCGCCATATTGGTTTTTCCTCAAAATTTACACAGACCTGCACCCCTTCCCTGAGCATATTACTGGAAATTACTATGTCTCTATCCTAATCACAGTGTCTGCAATATTAATAAATAGCGGGGTTTGGTCCCAGAACACCATACAAAGTGGAATTTGGGCTCAAATCGTGAGGGCATTTTTCATTTTCAGGATCCCCAAATTGTACATTTCTGTGAGCTTAATACAAGATTTTAGAAGCATTTAACTTAAACATATATTTGCTGCAATATGAATCCAGTCCTGTCTGGCCCGCCCCTAGGAACTGGGGGAGTCGGGGATCACATGTCTCTCCGTTCAGGCAGAGCTCTGTTTACAGTCCACACCCAAAATCAGCATACTCCATTCAATTGAAAGGGTCTATTGTGTTGGGTCCAGCAGGCTGCAGGGAAGTCCCCTCCCTCTCAATCAACAGGGCCATGTGATATCCTCCCTCCTGGGGTGTTAAGAGTTCTCAGGAAAGGCCAGTCTTTTGAACTTTTAATTACATAAGACCCCCTTCTGTTCACTGCACAGTTCGGCAAGACAGCTCTCCTGTCAGGATTTATAGAGCGCCAGCGCCGGTCATTGTCCAGTGCCGGTACTGCACCTATTTTTGTCAGCTGTCTTGAATTAATACATTTCAAAAAGAAAGGATTTCATTTGATAGTATATGATCCTTGCTTGACATGGCACTGATGTGGATCTGTAGTAGAGTAAAGTAAAACACTCAACCATAGTTGAATTTTTGTTTGGTGGTTCCGGGCCCATGATCTTAGCAATTTTTGACATTAATAAAAACGGGTTTTGAACAGAACCATCTTTCTTTGCACTGGTGGGTGGCAGGTCAGGGGACCATTTTGGTGTGCGCAAAACTGCACGGTTCTCCTGGATTCTGGCGCAAATGTGGGCTTTTCCACCATCTTGGATTTCCTAAGCCCACAGCACCAAATGTTGCAGCATAATAGTCCAAACGTGGGTCAGGACACCCAACAGTTGACAACCTATTGCCAAAGTAAGAGACATTGTCGAAGTTGCGACAGCCAAGCCTGCAAGGATAGTGCACCAGACGTGGTGCTACAATTTTGTGTTGAAGGAAGCAACCAGGGAAAGAGACTCCCTCCACCCTTCTTTTGATACTTGAGAACTGTGTTTTAAAGAAACCTTCATTTTGTTTTCACCCTACGAACTGAACTCTAAAGGCCCATATCCAGAATGAGAAAAGCCTCACTCTGGATCAAAAAGACACCCAGTTTTTCCAGTGTCCAGTGAAAAGGTTGCCGCCAAAAAGACTGTGGTGTGACCCGGTAAATGTGTCCATTATACCGCACAAGAGAAACAGGGGTTGCCAGGGTGTCGTCGTCGTCCCCCCCCCGCTTCCCTTGAATGGTATAATGGGTTACATGGATTGCGGGGGCCACACCGCTGCCTTTTTGCCGCGATTATTTTGACAGTGAACTGTTTTTCCTTAATGGATGAAAATACATTTGGACATAGGATAGTGGACTTTATACATTACAAGACATCCTGACTGCGTCCATATTGTTTTGTTGAGGCAGGGCAACTCCTCATAGAACTAGGACAAGAAAGGTTTCTTACAATTTTTTTAATATAATATATATATATATAATTTGAAAGTTTTTGCCCACAAGCATGTCACCACTGCCTCGCTTGTACTTCTGCACCCTTACACTCCCATAATTATTCTTCCGTGCTCGACATCATCACATTGAGAAAGAATCGGAAGATCTCACTGTAGACCAGTGGTCTTCAAACATTTTGATGCCGAGCCCCTCCTAAGAAAAATGTACAAGGCTTTGGGACCTCCCCCCCACGCCCCTCGTACTGTACAATTGTAATCGCTTGCCAACGGTTATCGCACGCTGGCGTAGAATGGTGCCCCAAATGGAGGTGTGGGTGCCAAACACTGAATGCTTTCAAAATCATATTGCTTGCAATAACTCAAAATTAGATTGGAGGACAAATATATGTGAACACAGCATTCTGAATGTTTTGCTAGAAGAGTACTTGACTAAAAATAGTGTTGGATATTTATTTCCCACAAAACAAAACAGACAAGATTGCTGTCCTACAGTAATGTTTGATATGCAAGTGATGTACTTGAGAAAATAATTGTTACAACAAGATTACCATCAGTGCTGTCACTTGGAAGTTGGACAATGGCATATTGGAGAACTAGTGTGAAGGGTAGCCAGCCTGTTCATATCGGTTTACGTTTTTGCGACATCCAATCTCCACCTCCAGCTTTGGCTGATATTTTGTCTTTCGAGCTTTAAGTGCAAATCCAGTCTTGCAAAGGTACAAGGAGATATTGACTGCAAATTTGGATAAAGTAGAACGTTATCTGAATTGGCTTTCCAGTCTGCAGTCACTTTGAAGCTCCATTACTTCCTCCTGGAGTTGTATTTGGAGATGGGCCCCTACGTCTGCTAGGAAAGGCTGAACCACCCAGTCATTGAGGTTACAATTGTCCTCTGGAAAGTATTTTTCAAGACTGCCTCTGAGAGCATTTAAATGGTTTCCTATTATTTCAGCAACACATTGTAGAAAGCCCACTAGATGCTCACACCAAGAGAAAAATACAACCCACTAGGGAAAAAGGCCCAATACACCTCTTGCAAGGATAACTAGTTTTACTTCCATAGAACTCTGCGGCCGCGCAACATTCTGATAAAATCTGCATGAGCAGCACTTAAGAAGGTACATAGCACCATCAGTGACATAATCACATACAGTAGAAACGCACGCTTCTGGTTGGTGAGACCCTACACATAGGCCACCTGCTCCATAGGGGATGCCAGGCCATTGGTCACAGCCTCGTCCGTCTTCCACGTGGGCGATTTTGCTGCAGTCGCCCCTGATCAGCAGACGCCCAAATAACAAATATAGTACTAACTAAGAAAAAAAATCTAGCTCTTTGAAACAGTGCACCTGGTACGAACAGACATGGGCCCAGGGGGAAAGACGAGGCTTTGAAATCCCCTTTGACCCATGTTGAAATAACTCTTACCTGAGAATTCAGGTACGAACTCCGGATTGCCCATAACCGGGGTGTGCAGGCCCAACCTACAGACATCACACTTCTCAGTGATGTAAGCAACTTGTGGTGGCAACAGTAAAGGCAGACACAAGTGATCACAATTCAAGGGTTTAGTTTTGTTTCTTTATTTATAAAACGCGTCCGAACCCTCAGGTAGCTGGGCGCATAATCATGTCCACAACAGAGTTACATATCGTTACACAAACACATTAATACAGCAGTAAAAGCAGGGTGCATACATTAGTCCAGGCTCTGAACAGTTGCATACAGAGAACCGAGTGTGCTGAATGCCTGGTGCAAGATAAATTACAGTGTAAAGTGAGGACCGAGTTACAGGGTGGTCCTGAATAGGATTTAGATGGGGTAAACATTTCTAAATGCTGGAGAGAAGCGGCTGGCCGTACGTGTAGGTGAGAGACTAGGTGTTTAAGCTGATAGCCATGATTTCACCATGGCTCTGAATGGCCAGAACGAGTCTTCCGATCTGATTGCAGGAGGGAGAGCGTTCCAGCATTGTGCTGCGAGAGCTGGGAAGCTGGAACCTCCTGCTGTTTTTAGGTTGTAGTTAGGAACCTTTAGTTGGTTCAGGTAAGGGGTTCTGGTGGGTCTATTGGAGCAGTGTCTGGAGAATTTGTCTGAGAGGTAGCATGGGACAGTGAGAGAGACAGACACTTATGGGTGATGACAAGTGTTCTTAACTTAATTCTGTCTCGGATAGGGAGCCAATGGGCTTCTTTGCTAGCCGTGGATATTTGTGCCTTGGGCGGGAGGTTAAGGGCACATCTTAATACATTATTTTGAAGGATCTGGAGCCTGTTCAGGTTTTTAGTGGTGGTGCCTAGATAGTGTGTTGCAGTAGTCTAATTTAGACAAAATCAGCGCTCTGCATAGGGTGAGGCAACTTAAGGTGGAGAGAAAGGGCCTGCAGGCATTGATCAATTTATTGGTGTAGGTGGTGGTTGAAATGGTGACGTTTATTTGTTTTTTTAGTGACAAGGTGGAGTCGAGGTACACACCTAGTGTTTTGACCTCTTTGGAGACTTTTATGATGCCATCAATGGTAAAGGATTGTTACCTGTGGTCCAATTTGTTGAGGCAAGCCTGGGAGCCTACGATAAGCAGTTCTGTCTTATCGTCATTGAGACAAAGGCTGTGTGGCCATCCAGGCTTGGGTTTTGTTAGGCAGAAACCTGTGCAGTTCCCTCTGGGACCACTGCAAAAGATTTAGGACTACAGGTGTTTGGCAGTAAACCCACTTGGTAGCAGCCTGTACCACACAGATTCACTTGGGAGCTGTGGCTGAGCAGTCAGACTTCCCTCAAGAAGAGTTAGGCAGTATACAGAGTATTCACAATAGGTCAAGAGCACACAATAGAACAAGTAAACACTGACCAGGGCTTGGTGTGAAAGAGATATAATTATTTATTTAAAACCACATCTAGAAAAACACACGCACTAATAGTAAGCAATTCAAAAACACGGTCACTAAAAGATATACACTCCCTTAAAAGAATATTAGACCAGTCTTAAGTAAAGCCCCACCTATTTTCTGACAGCGGTGAGCGCTTAACGTAGATGGCACTCTAATAGTTTGTTTTAAAAAGGGAGAGAAAATCAGAGAACAAATTGAAACAGATCCCAACACTTTTTCAAGAACACAACAAGAGAAGAAGGCAAGGTAAAACCGTGAAGTTAGAGTTCAAGAGGCCGGATCCACTTTCAGAGGATCCAAACGAAATGTGTCCAAGGTCACACGGTTGCAATGCACAAAAGTCTTGTAAAGGTTCAAAAAGGAGTTGGACCACAGAAAGGGACCAGTTAGAGGGTCAAGGCGGCCAGCCCAGTCCAGAAGGTTAAGGAGTTATTATTACCTTGTAGCAATATTTAGAAAGGGAGGCCTGGCGGACACAGTACCTTAAAGTGGTGAGAACGCTCCAGCGGGGGCAGTTGTTCCTGGCAGCGGGTGCAAGTCGGTGCTTCGTCCGGGGGAAGAGAGGATCTCGTCGTGGGGGAAGACAGGAGTCAGTTGCACTGCCAGGGAAGAAACCAGCCGCAGAGTTTCTCAGGTACAAGGAGCGGTCCGGTGATTCGCGGTTCAGTGGTGAGTGGCTAACCGGCTGCCGGGGTGCTTGGCACGGGCAGTTCGACCACAAACCGGGCTGGGGTGCGAAGGAAGAAAGGAAAACTGGCTGTGCCCACCAGTCAGGGGAAGAAGCCTCTCCAGCCGGGGAGATCTTCTCTGTCGTCGGGAAGTGGTGAGTCGGTTCTGCAGGGCTCCACCGGTGGTGTCGTCGTGGTAGGTCGGCTCAGCTTCTCCCTCGTCGGATTCTCAGGTCCTGTGGCGACTTCTGAAGTTCCAGTCCCCAAAGCCCTGCTTTTATGCAGAAAACACCATTTCAATCAGCCTAGCTGTCACTCAAACATGCTAAGTGGTGAGGCGGCCGGCTCACCACTTGGGCCAATCACACAAGAGTGCGACCTGAGTTACCAAGGTAACTCGTTCCAGGGTGCCTAAACCCCCTCCCACACCCCCTGTGGTACCCAGAGTGGCACCACTTTTGGAGGCTTCTGTGGAGAAGCCCGCCAAAATAGTGGAACCAAAGGGCTTGACTTGGGTTGGAGTCACAGAAGAGAACACAAACGCCATTTTAGAATCGAGTCGTGGCAAAAAATACCAACCAGAGAATTAATATTAATTCAATAAACCGGCGGTATGTTCGAGGCTATGAGAATTAAATAATTAAAGTTGGTAGCCTCGAACAATGGGAAAATCCCATAGGAAAATATTTGCAGTCGAATATAAAAAGTAGTTTCCACTGCCACCAGCCAGAACCCGATCAGGGGGGACGGAGAGGTGCCCCCTCGACTAAAAGACCCCAGGGCAATCGAATTGCCCCAGCCAGTACGTCCACAATATGATGGTTTGTACTGGTTTCTGTTCATAATTTGGGACTAGTAAAGCCAATAGTGACTTTACATGCCCTGGGAGACAGTCGTCAGTCCGAGGGTATGGAGTCTATGGTGGGGTGTCACTGCACTGAGGGTGCTGTGTAACACACATAGTAAAAACACATGAGACCCTATGGAGTAAAAGACCCCATAGCCCATAAAACACATTAACAGTCAAAGGAACCCCTCAAATCATGTCCAAGAGTGTGAGGAAAAGAGACTCACTCTTGGCAGGAGAAAGAAACAAACTCCAGAAATCCAGCAAAGCTGCTGGGGGACTCACTAGGTTAGGAAATTCAGCCTAAAGAGAGAATTCTCCCTAACAGGTTTCTAGGTAGATTTTATTAAGCTTTGCAACATCTTCTTCGTAGCTGCCTGTGAGAGTGATGAGGACCTGAGTGTCATCCACGTAATTAGTGTAGCTGACACCCAGATCGTCAAGACGGTCAAAGAGGAGCTTAGTGAAGATGTTGTAAAGTGTGGGAGAAATGCAGGAGCCTTGGGGAACTCCTCATCGGATTGGGATGGGGTCCGCAGCCGCGGAGTGGGCAAAGACCCTAGTCGACCTGTCCAGAAATGACTGGATCCACTTAATGGCATTCTGTGAGAATGCTGCAGCCGAAGAGGTGTTGTGTGATGATCTGGTGGTCAACCAGATCAAAGGCGGCGGAGAGATCCAGCAAGAGCAAAATGGCCAGTTTGCCCTTGTCTTTGGCATCATCCATTTGGATTTTTAGATCCAAGAGGGCAGTTTCGGTCCCATGCCTTGGTCTAAAGCCGGATTGTCGCAGGCCTAGAAGGTTGTTGTCTTCCAAATGTTGTTGTATTTGGAGGTAGGCAACCCTGTCCAAGATTTTGAGGAGAAATGGGACTGTGGTGATGGGTCTGTAATTTGTGGGGGTGTTGGGGTCTAGGTTCGGTGTTTTTTGAGCAGGGGGAGGACCCATGCTTCTTTGAGGTTGATGGGGACCACTGAGTTTTTGAAGGAGTTAATCAATGAGGCGATGAGAGGGGCTAACTCATTAGCTCCATCTTTGATGACGGAGGCGGGACATATGTCGCCTTTGCAGTTGGATGGTTTGAGGCTGGCGATTATCATGACTACTTCCTCCTCTGTGACTGGTGAGAAGTGTAAGGCGGGGCAATTAGGGGTGGGGTGGTCTATTTTATTGTTGGGGCTATCTTTGGTGGCAAGGTTGGCTTTTTTAGCTTCTATCGTAGCTTGGAGGAGGGCAATTTTGTTGGCGAGGGCAAGCTGGATATTATTGCAATAGGCCTTGTCTTTAGTGCAGTCCTCTGTAGGTGGCAGTGGTGATTTGAGTTCCCTTAATATAGAGAATAATTCTTTAGTGCCAGATTTGCCGTTTTGTATTCTCGTGTTATAGATCTTTTTTTGTTGCATTTAGAATGGCAGTTTTGAAGGTGGAGGCTGCTGAAGCGAATTTCTCTTTAGTGGAGAGAGATGGGGCTTTTCTCCAACTAGTTTCTGCAGTTCTTTTGATGTTGCAGAGAGCCTTTAATTCAGCTGAGAACCATTTGTTTGAGTGGGCAATAGGTTTGGCTTTTTGTTGTTTAAGAGGAGCTATCTGGTTGAGAGCTAGTTCCAGAGTGTTGTTGTATAGGTCTACAAGGGCTGATGGGTTGTCATTCTGCGTGGGAAGATTAGCTTTATTGATCGGCCCGAGAAGAGGTCTAAGGTTCTCTATGATGATGTTGCGGTTATTTCTGGAGATTATTTGAGGTAACCTAGTGGGAAGTGTGGTTAAGGGTATGGATCTGGGAATAGAGAAGGTAATAAGGTGATGGTCAGACCAAGCACAGGAAGTGATGTCAGTGAGAGGTTGCAATTGGCATCTGCAAGCCAGTCCAGAGATCTTCCTTTTAAGTGTGTAGGTTTGTTGATGTGTTGGGTGAGGCCTAGTTGAGTAATGGTGTCATTAAGAGAGGTGGCGTGATGGTCGTTGGGGTCATTGAGTCCCAAATTGAAATCCCCTAAAGTGATGATTTGTGATTTAGGTTTCATGTTAGTAGTGAGTAGGAGAGATATATCCTCTTCAAAGGTGGAGAGGGGGCCTGGAGGTCTGTATATAATGTGGAAAAGGATAGTTTGAGTGTTAGATAATGGGAGTTTGATGGATAGGAGTTCGGCTGAGGGTAGGGTTGTGCTAGTTACTTCTCTGAAGTTTAGGGTGGATTTAGCAATAATTGCTATCCCTCCTCCAATTTCATTTTTTCTGTCAGCTCGGATAATGTTGTAGTTATCCGGGGTGGCTAGAGCTATTGTGGGAACGGCTGCTGGGTGGAGCCATGTCTCAGTGATAGCGATAAAGTCTAGGTGGTTGGTGTGGTTGGTGGAGATAATGTCGGTGACATCAGTGGCGTGGGCTACCAGTGAGCGTGCATTGATAAGCGCACCCTTGATGGAGGTGGGTGGTGGGTTGACATTCGTGTGTGGTGGAATGTGAGGTGTTATAGGATTGTGGCTAGGAGGTGGGTCAGTTTGTGAAATAAGTTGTGTGGGGTTCTTGACGTGATTTGTAAGCATTCTAGTGAGTTTTACGACAGTTGTACAGTGATTAGTATGACGGCTAAGTCTTGCGTTCCTAATCATAGTTGGTGGTGGAGCTGCGTTCAGGAAGGTGGTGGTGGATACAAGAAGGCGGGAACCTAGTCTTATATTTCTGAGGGGTGTGGGACAAGGTATGAAACGTGTGGGTGGTCGGGCAAATCTGTTTATCCAGTCCACTGGAGATGGTAATTCTGGGTAGAGTGGTGCAGTAGTGTAATCGCAATTCTGTGGCGTGATATTCTGGAGCAGTGGGAGAAGTGTAGCCATGGTTAGAGTGACACCTCTAAGTGTGGCCGTCATGGGTTGCTTGACTTTCTAGGGGGTAGAGGCAGTGGGTGGCAACGAGGTTTAACAGATTGGGGTTAGTTAGTGCAATTGGTTAAAGTATATGGTGAAGGTAAACATAAGCACCTACTCAAGTTGCAGCAGGCAGTGGGCAAAGTGTCCCTAAATGCAGGGTGGAAAAATGCCTAACCTAAATCTAAGATGGCAGCAAGCTTCGACCATCAAATGAAAAATAAGGCAGTCCCTGTGGCATCTTGTCAAAGTAAAAGGCCTATACTAAAAAATAACTATTCCAAACCCTTACAACTAATTATAGAAAGTGTGGGATAGGGTTTTCAATAAAACAGTGTTCACAAATAATGTCAGGATATGATTGCCAGGAGTCTCCCTTCCCCATGTTTTGACCACGGGACAAAGTAGATCTCCTGAGCACCGCACACGCTCGAGCTTTGCCAGCATGAGCTGACAGTTCTGTACCAGCTATCAGGTTCTTTGTTGGTTAAGTCTCTTTGCAATAAAAAGTCTCCTGCCTTCGAGGGCCTAATGTATTCAACAACAAACCGAGTTCCTTTCTGAATGAACTTTGGGTGATGACTGTTCACCCCTGGATGTCCCTCAGTCTGGCTCGGACCCAAATGACAGAGGGCACAATTCGCCTCCCCTGTTTTTGCAATACTTCTTGCTTTCACAAATCGTAATGGCTTTTTACAAAACTGTCCACTGTGGACATCCCTCGGTCGGGTTCACTCCAGTCAACACATTGTTCATAGGGACTTCAGGTCTCACCCCTTTTTGTTAGCATCCCTCTGCCGAGTTCACTCTTGCTAACCTTTACGACACACCGTTCATGCTCTAATTTCACCAAGCAGGATTCATCTCCCTTTCCTTCACAATCATCTTTAGGTCAAAGACTTTCGACCGTACAGAGGATTTTACAAGAACCTTGTATGACCACTTTGACCTCTTTTTTTACCTCTCCTCAAGGTCTTCTGGTTACTGTAGTTTCTACCATTGGGTAATCGCCCAGAGTTTCCTGCGTGAACACCCATGTGGTGCCGGACTCCTCTGTTACTGGTTGTCCCCCTTTTCCATCAATAGTATCTTCAAGCTTTTTAAAGTTCAAATTAGCTATTGACTACTTTTCATTCAACACAGTTCGGTTTCTTATCGACTCTCCCCTCGACTCACCGGCTGTGACAAACTGCTTGGCTTTCTTTCTCCTTCGAATCAAGGTCGGTACCACGGAGACCAGCGTGTCTCCACAGCTTGGTTATCAGTGGAGGAGATCTTGTGTACCGTAGACATCTGTTGCAACACATGCTGGCTATTTACGGTCTTATGATTCCTTCTGTAAAGGATTCACAGGCCTTGGTCGAAAAGGGCAAGGTCGCTTCTCTCCTGGTCACCCCCTTGGTATGCACAGTCTTTATCCTCCTCTTGAACTGCCGTGCTGAGTTAGCTCTCACATCGTGCGGTCTGCCTTACTCGTCCTGTGCTCTTGTGCGCCACCTTTTATCCCTGTGGGGAAGGGAAAGGGCTGTCAGTGTGTGTGATTCTGGTCTATTGCCTGACTCTGCCTCACCCTTGTATTGGGATATGTCAGGTAAACGGCTTTGGTGTTAGTAAAATATTCTTGTGTTGTGCAAAAGTGTTTGGGTCGGAGAGGGGGGGGGGGGCAGTGTTTTAGAATATCCTACGTAGTAGGATGGGGAAAAGGTGTTGAAACAAGGGGGGATACCGCATCTCACCCATTCGGTGTCCCACTCCCCAAGGACTCCCCAATCAGGTGATCCTCCCTGACTGGTCCACCCCCTGAATTGGATCCAATAGCGATGGCCGTGTGCTGGCCACCTGGATGACAGATCCCTGGGGACTAGCCAGGGAGACACTGTCGGGTTTCTCGCAGTGTCCTCTGCCAACAATATAGAAAAACCTGCATCGAGGTCAATAAGCTAGTAGTGCGAGAGAGGTTAGTGTGATCAATAAAGGGCAAAGATTCAAATTTGCATGGAGAGAACGTCTGTTTGACGGTGACCCATTTGTTTTGGGTAGTGGGGTCCCTTCATGAGAATACACGAGAAACCTGAGCAGCTAGATGATGCCTAAAAAGGTCTGGAGCCCCCTTTTGATTTTAACCCGCACCCCCACGAGAATCTGGGGTTTCTTTCCTGCCCATATATAGTGTTGAACCTTGCACTGTAAGGTTTGACAGAAATGTAGGAATCATGGTAAGAGATTCATCTTTACGGCCGTGATACACCCCATTAAAGACATTTCTTGCTTACTCCAACAACGAAGATCTGCCAACTCAGGCCAGCGAAGTTAACTCGATAAACCCATTGGGAAGACCCAGGAATGCGAACACCCATAAACACCACCAAGCCACATTCCATGCCACCAGACACACAGCATGCACCATTGCCATAACATTGCTAGGTATTCGGACCCGTAGGGCTTGTGGATTCCTGATAATTAACTGAGAATCCGGAACCCCCGCTCTCCCCACAACAAGCCCAAGAGAGCCCAGGAGATCCATCAGTGTGGGGGACTACCCTTGCTTTAACAACAATACAGTAATGACCTTGCCCATCGAGGGGTGGGGGGTACCAGTCCCTGACGGTATAAGTTAAACAGTTAGGTCGGGGGTTTAATCAGCTTGGGCTGAAAAATCTTTAAAAAGGAGGCTGAAAATCCATCTGGCCCAGGGTTCCTATTTTTTAAGTGAGGTGATGGCTGCGGCCATCTTCTCTGCCATAATGGGGGCATCCAATGTCTCCCGGTCATCGACCCGGAACTTAGGAAGATTTGCCAACCGGCAATAGGCAGTTGGGAGTGGGAGACCCTGTTGCCATTTCCGCAGCAAAATACCTTTTAACTAACTCCACCTTGCCCTATTTAATTGACCCATCCCCTTCTGTCAGCCCTGTGATAGTATTCTTAGTCTGCACTGCCTTTAATTTGCATACCAAGTATTTGTTTGCCTTATTACCCATGGCAAAATAAGATAGTTTGGTGCGGACAAGCGCCTGAGCAGTGCGCCCAGCCAATTGAGCCTCAAGCGTTTTCCTTGCCAAATGTAGTTGTCTCATGGCTTTTTCTGAGCCTGACTGCTTATGGCTTATTTCTGCATCACAAACCTCCCCCCTCAAGAATCTCTTGGAGAGTTCTGTCTCTTAATATGTGCCGCAGTGTGAGCTATAAATTTCCCCCTGATGACTGCTTTCATGGCATCCCACAGAGTCGCCTCAAGGACCGCAGGATCAGCATTTTCTGCAAAGTAGTCAACAATGGCCTTCACAATGGCGTCTCTCAAGGCCATGTCTCCTAGGACCAGATTGTACAGTTTCCAGGGTGGTCTGTGGGTAGGAGAAAGCCATTGCACAAGCAATACCAGTTCAATGGGGCATGGTCCAACAGGATACGGGTGGCAATCTGTACCTCAAGGATGTTGGTCACCAATGAGGGAGAGAGCAGGAGGAGATCAATCCTTGTGAAGGTCCTGTGTATATGTGAGAAGCATGTATTCACACTCCCTGTCATGCAATACCCTCCAAAGATCATCCAGGTTCATGTCCCTGAATCGCTTCAGTACGTACGGCCAGGTCATGCCAAAGTTAGTGGGAGGAGGGGGAGTGGGACTTGTCTAAATATGAATCAGGGACCAAGTTGAAATCCACCTGCCCTCCCTAATAATCACTTATCTTTCAATAAAGGTAACCAGATAGACCAAACCCCAATAGGCATAAAACGGCAATTGACTAGACTTCAAGCATATGTCCATTCTAATGGTTTAATGTAAATGTTTCGAAGTCAAAGATACCGATATTATAACCAGGCGGCCTTGGCTGTAAAAGGAAGTTTAAGTGATTTCTGTACCAGGAACCCTTACAAATGGTAAAAAGCTTCTCATATTTAGGCATGTGTTGATTCTAACATATCTGATGCCCCTAGTGTTAAGGATATTACAAGCAAAAATAAGAAACCTGGCATCTCAAGATGTGGTGATTCACGAGCACTATGGACTTTTTTCGCTATCGCCTATAGTCTAATTTTATAAACTAAAAGCTTCTACAATTGTGACATACAGTGCAGAGGCCTCGTTCAATCCATCGTACAATATATGGTCGCCATGGAAGCTATCTTTTTGAAGATATTATGCCTTCCTAAGGGTACACCAATTCAACCGATCGGATTTGAACTAGGTCTGATATCACTGTATGGGGTGGCATGCTGAAAATCCTTATCTTTATATCTAAAATGTACAATGAAAGATATGCTACTTGTAGTCCAATTATTAAAATCAGTATTGGAAAATGAAAGCATGGAGTCTATTGAAATGGAGATGTTCTTGTAAAAATACATTAGAGATGTTAAACACAACAGAAGAAATTTTAATAGCCAACCCAACCTCCATTAAACAAATTATGGAGGCAGAATTGGATGCGTATTTAAGAGGAAGCAAAGAATTAAACATTATTTTATCATTTTACCCAGGAGACTAGGGCATATAATTGTTTACCATCATGTTTATGTCAATTTCCCAACCCCTTTTACCGTTGTAAATTCATGAGACTTTGTTCGACTTTATACCATACAAAGGAAGTTTCTGCTTTTTTCAAAGAGGTGCCCAGAAGTTATTTAATCTGTAGGTTCTGTGAGGAAAAGGAATCATTGGAAAATTTGAAGCACCTATTACAAACTGTTGGGACGTTACATCTAGGGAATGTCTTTGCTGATTTATATACAGTTACGCTAGATTTATTTAATTTTTTATTGGTTATTGATTGGTGGACCATTTTATTTGTGGTGAAAATGTGTCTATGGTTTTAACAAATTTACAATTTTTAGAAGATGTATTTAATTGAAAACCTAAGTGCGTCAAGATAGCTCAGACTAAAGACCTCGCCAAATCCAGTTTTGCAAAAACAAGTGTTTTATTTTGTTGAGTTTGCCCTTGTTGATGACATGTGTTTCGGCTATATTGGAAAGCCTTTTTCAAATCAGGGCCTAATCACGCTTTATACAGATTTGAAAAAAATGTAATAAAAACATAATTAAAAAAGATAATAATATTACATAGTACAAGTTGCCAATTCCAAGACCATGGCATGACATCAATCAAATGTATTTCAGTATTATGTGTTTTAAACCACCAAAAAAAGGAGATAAATCAGGGTGAGGTCATGAGAGATAGGGATTGAGAGGAAAGAAAGACAGAGAAGAGAGTGAGGGGAGAGAGTTAATGATAGGGTTATACGATTAAACAGGTTTTAAAAAAGTATTTAGGAAGGTCAATTTACAAAGATTATAAATAAGGTTCACACAAGTATTCAATGTACAAGGATGGGTATTTGGGAGGATCCATCGGGAATATTGAGCAATTAAATATACATATTCCAATGCAAAGAATAGGAAACAGAAGAGAGAGATTAGCAAAAGTAGAATTGAAGATTAACACATGTATTTCCATGTTTTACACAAATTTGTTTCATTCTTATGAGCAAGTTAAGTGTTACCTTAAGGTTAGTTGTTCCCATATGTATATCAGTCTATTGTTCACAAATAAGTGGGTTCAATCCCTTTAAAAATAAATACAGCATATTGGTACTAGCGTGAAGTAATACAATTTAATGGAATATTTCAATGCCAAGAAATAACATTTCTTTCTGTTACGTTTTTCTCTGCATTTTCGTGATTGATTATGCTAGAGTTTGAAATGGTACCATATAATGGCATTTTTAAATGCTGGGTAATTGCACACTTAGCTGTGCTTATATTAACAATGCCACAAAGTTCGCCAATCAGAGATTCTACTCATTCTCTTACTTCTAAAATGCATAATGCAATGGACGTAAAGAGTAGCGCAACGATCGAATATCATAGGCCCATTCATTCTTTTTAAAGGTGACACGCGTAATGCATTAGTTTGCACTGTTTGCCTCGTTCGGCCCCAAATTATCTAGCGCGCCCAAATTATCTAGCGCGCCCACGTGTTAGTCACGCTCAAAGCCATTTTTTCACGTTGCATATATTGTATGAAGTTTCCCCTTAGTCTGTATAATACTGCTATTTATTTATTATCTCTTACCAGTATCAGTCTTTGCTCGCGCTCTCACGCAGCAGTCTGCTGTTCAGAGGCTCCGGGCTCACGTCTGTGCTCAGTATTTAATGTTTCCATTGTCGTTATGGAAACAGTCCCAAATAGTCCTTTTTCCTTTTTTACCACCATGTTACAGCACTGCGCCATCTTTTGGGACCGCTTCGCCGTGTTTCAATTGAAAGCAGGGCTTGCTGTACCCAATTGTCATATATGTAACGGATCTGTTCATCTGCTTGCGAACTGTCAGCTATTTCAAATGACGGCTCAGTATATTCTTAGGTTGCACCAATCCTACCGTAATCAGGTGTCCGATTCATGTTGTCAGTTCCATTAATTTAGAAAACCTATGTTAGTTAGTGCTTAGGTAACGTAACGTTGATGCTGTGTGTCATCATAGACTATAATCTGTTATTAAAATAAACTGTCTAATGTGTCCACCATTTTAGACCATTCTATTGGCCAAGTATTCTAACAGCGCATTAAGCGAGTCACTCTTATACGGATTTTATTAACCGTATTGAAACCCAATATTTCAAGGGTGTCCCAATGTAAGGTAAGTTTAAAAATTGCGGCCAGATTTCAGTGATCTAAAATACTTCAATATTTTCGGTTTACGGTTTATATGTATCCGTATTAAATAGATATATCTCTATAACCCCATTTAGAGAATACTGTTCATTTGAGAAGTCTAGGATATTCTTTTAGGTTGGGAAATTTTTGTACAGACATTAGACACTTCTTGTAATTAGCGGAAATGCATGTATATTTATATGAGTCCACTTCATTTATCAAAATATAATTATAAGAAAGACACCATTTCATTGTCCAAGTTGAGACCCCGAACAGTCGTGTTTAGTTTGCAGATTATTCCCACCTCTGCTTGGCGTAGTTTCTTCTCCTTGTTGCCTTCTCTTCTGCCCATTGTAATTTTCTTTAGCCCTATAAAACTCATGTCAGCTTTGGTTTGCCATTTGATGTTTTTCTTGCCAGTGGCAGGACAACAGCAGTCTCGGATCTTGACTTCAAATTTTAGCTAGATGTTCTCGAATACGTGTTCTCAATTCTCTGATGGTACTACCCACGTAATTTAGATTGCATACGCAGATAATACCATACACAACAAATCTCGTTTTACAATTAATTGATTGTTGAATCTTGATCTCATTATTGAACAAGTCCTTGAACATATTGTTTTTTTCATGAGCATATTTGCACATTGTGCAATTCCCACATATCTTGAATCCATCACTGTGGGGTTTGTAGCCATTTTGCAATCTTTGGTTTTTCTGAGTCGGGTAGTAATGATGGACTCAGCTTATTCTTTAGAGTCCCTGCCCCTCTGAAAATAATTCTTGGTTTATGGTCGACATCATTCTTGATCCAACAGGAGAAGCGACAAACAACCACTATCAAGTAATGAAAGGAATTACATCTCTCTCCCATATCAGTGAAATCTATGTGTAAATCATGGAATGGACCAATTGGGCATGGCAGAGTACCTTTTACTGGCTTCAAAGTGTGTCCCTTACTATAGGTTTGGCACACTACACAGTTGGACGTAAACAGGGATAACAATTTCTGGATATTAGTGTCATGATGCCCGCTCCCGGGGAGCTGGTTCAAGCCCTGCGTGTCATGATGCCCGCTCCCGGGGAGCCGGTTCAAGCCCTGCGTCCCCGAAAGCGGACATCCAGTCCCCAAGGAAGGACCCAGCAACCCCATATAGGGGCCCTTTAGACAGTGTCCTGGCGCCATAGGCGCCAGGCTCATTATGGGAGTGCTTGGGTGCACTTACCTGATGCAGACCATGCTGCAGGATCCCGTCCTCCTTGAGGCCTGAAAGGAACTACTTTACCTGCGGGACTAATTTAACATCCGGGCGTGGTCGGGGAAGGATACATACCTGATTGGTGGAAGGATACATACCTGGAACTTCTTCCAAGGCTATTTAAACCCCACCCGAACAGCCACACGTGCTTCGCGTTGTTCTGCATCTAGCAGCTGGACGCTCACCGTGTCTGCTCCTGCATCCTGACTTCTGCCACGCCTGCCAGCATCCTGGTTCACCTGCAAAGGAAGAGAAGAAGAGAACAGAAGAAGGAAAAGTCCTTACCTGCTAAATCCGCATCCCGGAGACATCTCGCCGACAATCCTGAAAAGGAAGACTTTTATTTAAAAGCTCATCGCGTCGATCGCTGCAGCGCCGCATTCCACTCGCCTGTACAGGGCGCCTCCATGTTCAGCAGCGATCATCCGGATTCGCAGTCACGCCCCAGCGCCTAGGGAGAAAAAGACCAGAACAAAAGGTGAGAGAGAGAAGGGAATAAGGAAAGCTAAATCTCTATGTTAAGACTTACCTGTTGATTCATTCCCTCTTCATTTCGGGTCCGCGCCGCATCCTGGCATTTCCGGACCCCGGCCCCTAAGGGGAAAAAGAGACATCAGCGTTAATGAGCGAATGAAAAGACATTACCAAAAAACGCTCATTAAAGACTTACCTGATTTCTACAAGGATTTCACCTCTCAACTCGGGTCGGTGCCTGTTCCCCGGCATTCCGTACCCCGGCCCCTATGGGGAAAAAGACGCTAGCATTAGTACATTAATGCATGGACACAAGGGGAACCTCTTATCAAAAAACTTACCTGTAAGCCAAGCAAGTTTGGTTCTCACCAATCCGAAAATCCAGTGAAGTAACTGGATACCAACGCGCCCCTGCATCAGAAGCAAGATGGAGAGCTCGTCCTTCCAGACCCTAAGGTGAGACGCTACGAGAAATCACAGAAGGGTTTCGAGGAGGGTGAGAGGGGAAAGTGGGAGGCCGATTGCATTACCCCGCAGACAGTTAATCCCCTATTTTCGCCTACAGAAGGATACTTCTGCGACCCAGACAAGCCAGATTTGGGGGCCCGGTCCAGTCCGTCTTCCGAACCCTGCGCATCACCTTAGAAGAGGTCACAGCAGCGCGAACCAGGCCAGCGCCTCCGTGGGAGTCAGGTGAGCATAACAGTGGGCATTGCAGACTCCAGAGAATTCTATTCCCAACTTGTTAATATTGATGCGTTTTGTGAATTCAGCAAATTCAAGTTGTGAGCCTCTCCAGACAATCGAAACATTGTCCATGTACCACATCCATTTGGGTAGTTATTTCTGGTATGCCTTGTCCTGATAGATGACGGTGTCTTCCAAGTAACCCATAAATAAGTTTACTATAAGCCGGGGCATATTTTGTAACCATTGCTACACCTTTGGTTTTTCCATAGTAGCAGTCATTGAAGTTAAATATATTACATTCAAAGGTCAGTTTCAACATATCCTTAATCATTTGTACCTGTTGGTATAGTGATGATGAGTCCCCCTTAAAAGTATGGTCAATAGTCTTGATCGCCCACTGATGTTCAATGGACGTATAAAGTGCCTTGACGTAGGGGCGTGGCCTGGAGTCGATGGCGTGCAGAGGCTGATCCGCCGAGCTCCGGCCGAGATGCCGTTTCCCCGATCCTTTTTCACCGGCATAAGTGAAGCACCAGCCCGCGGAAAAGAACGCAGTGGTGGGAGAAGCGGTTCCTGTCAAGATTTGCTTGAGGGTTCGGGTTATCGGACCCCCTGGATGGTAGCAGCGGCCCCGGAACGCACTCCCTCGCCACGCTCGCATCCAAGATGGCGCCTTGCGCAGCAATAGCGGAGCCCCCGTGCGTGAGTACCTCCACCAGCGTGCTTTTGGGATTCGAGAGAGGAGCGGAGAAGAGGCATCTCATAGGGGAGTGGCCCCCCCCTTGCGACACTCGACCGGAGTCGGCACCAGACTTGCGAGCTCCCGCCCCACTCCACTCCCCCTTCACTGTGCGAGGAGGACTGCGCCGGCTGGTCCTACGTGCCGGCACTGAACACAACACGCGGGCGCCGCCGCATCCGCGGGTGGCCCGCTGAGGGAGAACACAGTCTCCGGAGCCCCACTCGAATGCTACACGGTGTGTATCCCGCGGACAGGGGTGCACGGGAGCAAAACACGGCGATACTACCACCCTCTGGCTCCTAGGAGCCACACCTGATTGCTGCGCAGCCACCCTTTTGGAAGCAGGGTGAACGGAAGAGCAGTTGTAGAGACACTTCAAGCCTCTGGTTCATCCAACGGTCCGGAGCCTGGACAAGAAGGCAGAGGCGCCACGGAATGCTCCAATGACAGAAGCCTAAAAGATAAGGTGCGTGTGACCACAGAACACCCGCGAGCGGGACCCCTGTTACCGCCGCCCTCCTGCATTTGCCTCCTTGGCTTGACTAACTTGGGTACCTAATTGGACCCTTACAACAAGGGGCGACAATTCCCACCCCCCAGACACAATCCACTGCTGAGCCACAAGGGCTACATTACCAGTAAGCCCGAAGCCGAGGGGCAAAATATCGGCGCCTAGCTGGGGCCTAGGGGATCACACAACACTAGTGAGTAGCACTCCTGATCAATCCCAACTATTGGCAACGAACTCTCTGGGCACAGCTACCCCGGGATCCTCATTTCAGGCCCCACATAAGCAAGTGGCCTCAACTTTCACCCCCAACGGCAACCCAGCTCCTGAGCCCCAGGGCAACTGCTACTGCTATCCCAATATGGCCACCAAGAATAAAGCTAGAGCTGCCAACATGGACTCCTTTGTTTCCGCCAAGGCAAAGACCCCCACCCAAGCCAGAACAAGCCCCTCCGAAATCACCCGGCCAAATGAGGGGGAAGCCACTGATAACCACTTTCAAATATTGGATGCTATTGCCTCATTGAAAACCCACATAGACTCCAAGATCGATGAGTTTAAAATAGACATACAACTCATTTGCCAGGAAGCTCGCAACTTAGCTGAGAGGGTGAGGACCCTTGAGAATTCAACAGAGGAAACGTCCGGGGCCACCGCAGCCCTACAGTCCGAAGTCTCAGACTTGAAGAGGAAAGTTGCTTTCCTAGAAGAGAGGGCGGAGGAGGCCGAAGGCCGGGCTAGACGGGGCAACATCAGGATCCTGGGAATCCCAAAGGGAAGCGAAGGTTCGAACACCACATCCTACATCGAAACCTTGCTGCTATAGGAGATTGGGGCCGGAAAGCTGACACAGGGATTCGCGGTCGAAAGGACCCACAGGTCCCTCCAGAAACGCCCTCCCCCCGGCTCGCATCCACGACCAATAATAGCTAAGATACTGAACTTTCAAGATAGAGAAACTATTTTAAGACATTCCAGGGAAGAAGGTCCTATTGAACGGGGGGGACTCTAAGATCACCATATACCCGACTACACTCAGAAAGTGCAGAGAGAGAGGAATTCATTCGTCCCGATAAAAGCAAGGCTTCGTCAATTGAACCTCAAATACAAGTTGCTGTACCCGTCGCGCCTAAGAGTCCTTCATAATGGGCGACCGATATTCCTTGACAACCCAGAGGCAGCCAACATGTGGCTAGAAGATAACAACCTCGCTGACGGCAAGGACGCCCCACGGAAGGAAGACTAAATCCTTAAGACCTTTCATATTACCCACACGCAGCCATAAAGAGCACAGGAAACGCAAACACCCGGACCCTAGAAAGTAATCCATTCAACAGTTTGCCGTAAGGAAACGGCCCTCGTTCGGCCCCGCCGCCTGGCACCAGCCCTACCCCCAGCGAAAAACCCAATCGGGCCAGTTTACCGCCCGACCCAACTCGCGCCTGATTCCCGGATGGGTTTAGACGGCTCGAGAGCGCCTGAGCACCGCGACAGAGTTGTAGTCGCTGGGCGCACCAGTTTGAGTTATGTTATTAGTTCCGATAGTTTCAGTCTTCGTTTCACTGATGCTGAAGAAATAGGAGATGGATGCAGGATATGACCCAAGAGTGTTTGAACCAGTAGTTTCCCGCCTGCAGCCCGCTAACCGCGGATTGACGTTGCACCAAGCCCAAGGGATGGAACCTCATACCAAATTCGGAATACTGATCCAATGGCGTCACAACTCACCGTGATGACGTGGAACGTGAGGGGAATGGGCTCGTACCTCAGAAGGAATCGCATAAAATCTTACCTCAGGAGGAAGAAAGTCTCGATCGCACTGTTACAGGAGACCCATCTTACGGAGGACGCCATGTCCAAACTAGCAGACCGATGGGAAGGGACTGTGAGAGGGTCCCCATACTCCAAATATGCGAGAGGTGTGCTTATATGGGTAAACCCGAACGTGCCCTTCCAGTTACAGGGGTGTGAATTCGACAAGGAAGGAAGAAACGTAGCACTGTGGGGCACCATAGAACAGACCCAGATTTGCCTGGCTAACTCATACTTTCCACAGCATGGCATACCGTCACACCTCAGTGCAATGAGCGCAAAGCTGGCACACCACCGAGGTCGAACCTTCATATGGGGTGGAGATTTCAATTGCGTCATGGACACAACTATGGAGAGATCAATACCTCCTCCCCAACCAAGCAACCCCGCAACTCGCACCCTGATGGAAACACTTGAGCAACTTAACCTGGTGGATATCTGGAGGGTGTATCACCCAGCTGACAGGATCTACTCACATTATTCAGCCCCACACAGCGTCCACACAAGAATTGATTATTTGTTCATCGACAAGGAACAGGTCCCGTTGGCAACAGCCACAGACTACTTGAGGAGATCTATCTCCGACCACTCTCCGCTGATCATGCAATGGCAACTAAAGGGACCCAAACCCCGATCCCCATGTGGAGGATGCCCACCGCGGCACTAGATGACCCGGAGTTCAGAGAGGACCTCGCTGAGAGATTAGAGGAATACATCGAAATCAACAAGGGCTCGGTGTCCACCTGGAGCACATTGTGGGAAGCCATGAAGGTGGTTACCAGAGGAGAAATCATATCAAGAGCTGGCGCCACCTGCAGACAATTAAAGTTGACACTTGAGGCTCAAGAATCAGAGATTACACGTCTGGAGTCTACCTCTGACATCTCCCCAGAGATCGAAAGGAAGCTGAAAGAAGCCAGCAAAAAATGTCAGTCATCTTGGGACAGATTGGAGAAATTCGACTTTGCAACATACACCACTAGATCCCACAAAGAGTCAGACAAACCGGGTAGATTGCTGGCCTGGCTGTGCAAGCGAGAACACCCCAAACACCTCCCAACGGAGATAATGGACGAAGCAGGAGTATCCCCCAAGACGCAACTGGGGATCAACGAAACGTTTGCTAAATTCTATTCCAAATTGTACGCCCATGAAGACCAGATACCTACCGCAGAATTAATAGACACCCTGGAGGAGATAGGCCTCCCCCAAATATCCAGTGAGCAGAGAGACGAACTGGAGTTGGAGATCACTGCCGAAGATGTGAGAGGGGCTATCAGGTCGCTCGCCACCAGCAAGGCCCCCGGAAGTGACAGCCTTCGGCCTGAGTTTTATAAAACATACGAATCTATTCTCACCCCAATCCTGCATGAAGTTTATCAGGAGGCCTACACAAATGGGGTCTTGCCCAACACCATGAAAGAGACTATAATCGTCCCCATGCTCAAGCCGCACAAATCACCCACTGATTGCGACTCCTATCGACCCTTGGCCATGCTAAATTACGACAGCAAGATTCTTGCCTCCATACTTGCAAGCAGACTTGCTAGAGTGGTGGGGTCCATAATTCACGAAGACCAGAACGGATTTGTCCCAGGTCGCAATACCACAGCTAACCTGAGAAGGCTTCAACACTTCATGGCTGAAACCTACGAGAGTGAGGAAGACCTAGCGGTATTGTCACTTGACGCTATTAAGGCCTTCGACTCATCTACTGGGAGTGGCTGGTGGAGGTTTTAAGGAGTTTTGGTTTTGGAAAGGGCTTCATTAGATGGATCAAGGTACTCTACAATTCTCCAATGGCTAGAGTTAAGACAGGCAGAATAGTATCAGAATCCTGGGAAATACAGAGGGGCACGAGACAGGGGTGCCCACTCTCGCCCATGTTGTATATACTGGGCCTGGAGCCAATTGCCATATACTTTCGGCAACAGTTCTTCTACGCTGGCATTAAGGTGGGCAATGTCTATAAAATAATATCATTATATGCGGACAATGTCCTTCTATACTTGAAGAATCCCGAGGCCAATGCACCAACAGTACTGGGGGTACTTGATAACTATGTGAAATACTCTGGGATACAGTTTAGCAGACACAAATCCTCCGCATTCCCCCTGGCCGGACTGCGAGGAATGGCAGCGAAGGACCTCCCGCCTATAGGGATAAAGTGGCAACTCGACAAGTTCTGATACTTGGGAATTAATGTGAGCCACACTCCGCAGCTCACACATGAGCACAACACTGAAGTTGCAATCACTGGCCTTCGCCGATCTATACAATTCTGGTCCAAACTCCCACTGGCAATGGTAGGAAGAGCGGCGATTGCCAAGATGATAATTCTCCCCCGATTCCTGTATTTCTTTGTGAACATTTGCCACTACGTTCGGCCGCCCTTCTTCAAGAAACTAGAGGCAATCATCAAGGACTTTTCGTGGGGGTCCCCATAGGCACAAACTAACATTGGCCACAGTATCTTTGCCACATAAAGAGGGAGGAATAAAACTTCCAGGTCTCCAGCTGTACTATCTAGCTGCCCAGCTCAGTCACATAACGAAGTGGCTATCAGATGAACCTTCGGCCGAAGTGGGGCTACTGAGGCAGTCACCTACCAACATAATCCCCAAGGAAACCCTATGGCACCCTTTCCGGCAATCTTCGGAAACCCCTCTGGTCGTTGAGCTTGGCAGGCAGATATGGGCCAGGACCTGCTACATAAGGCCGGTGAAATATCCGTACTCTCGATAATCCCATATTGGTGGATGTGTGCAAAACGGAGGCAGAACTACCCACAGCAAGGAGGTGGGAAGAAGCTGGCATATACACGTTGGGAAACCTGTTTGAAGAAAGGGAATTTAGGGACTTCGAGTCGCTACAGGCCAATGAAGGACTATCTAAGGGTCAGTTTCTCTGGTACCACCGGCTCAAACAGACCGCCAAGAAGCAATGGAACAGTTGGCCGGAGGAACCCACCCCGGACCCATTGCTACAGGAAATGCACGACCTTTCAGATGGATGGAGACCAATCTCCAGGCTCTACAACAAGCTTAACGATAAACCTAACCCCAAAGGAGAGGCGCTGAAGGCGAGATGGGAAGCAGATCTTGAAACCTCACTTACTGATAAGGAATGGGAAAGAGCATTAATATACCCCAAGAAAGTGTCGAGAAACTCCAGATTTGGTCAGATCCAGCTGAACGTCCTTTATCGGACATATATGGCCCCCCATAGGGTCGCTTCCTTCAACAAAAAGGTCTCCCCGGCGTGCCCATGGTGTGGGAATGACAAAGCGGACATGATCCACATGTTCTGGACCTGCACTAAGGTGATGACACTCTGGTCCAAAGCTAAACAGTCCTGCACAGACGCCGGAATGGGAAGGTACGACTGGACACCCGGAGAATGCCGATTAGGGACTTACCCCAGACCAAGCAAACTCAAACATGTTCTAAAATTGATGCACATTTCATGTATATTAGTTAAAAGGACCATAGCGATGGCCTGGAAGACACCAGCAGGCCCCAGACATGAACGATGGTTGAAGGAAATGGCGAGATGGACGACTGCCGAAACCAGGGCCTGGCAGGACGGAACCATATCCAGTGGAGACGTGGCAAGCGGCACCCTGGACTCCTGGAAGGCCCTCCTGAGCGACATGCGCTTCAACGCAGACCACAAGCCTCCTTGACAATCCACAGCGTTTTGTAGTAACGGATTCCTTGCACCAACATAGAGACGGTGTTCCCTGAAACTGTTCCCTCTCACTTCTTGAGATACCAGAACTTAGTTCTAATGGACCATCCCGAATGCCACATGCAGTATCCTACGAAGACTGTTGTTGTTTTTCTTTGTTCTTGTTTTAGTTCGTATGTTTGTATTGTTTTGTTCTCACCGCAAAAAAACAATAAAATACTTTTAAAAAAAAAAATAATAAAGTGCCTTGACGTCCAGGCTTACCATAGTTTTCATTCCATTTGATAGTTCTGAGTTTTAAGAATTACGTCTGTGGTATCTTTCAAGAATGCTTTCAGTTTGCTTGCTCTTGGTCTTAAGATGTTGTCTAAATATTGTGAAATATTTTCCGTTGCCCATCTGATGCCACTCAGGATAGGCCGGCCCTCAGGGATTACATCGTAGTTCTTATGTACTTTTGGCAAAAAGTGCATGGTAGGGATTACCGGTTCCTTAATGTACAGGAAGCTCTTTTCCTCATCTGTCAGAAGACCATTTTTATGCCAAATGAGTATTTCTTGCTCCAATTTGTGCACATTTTGTTTTTTAGGATTAGTTGGTAGTACCTCATAGCAACCTGGTGTTTCTAAATGACGTCTAGCAATTTCCAAATAGTCACGTCTTTCCATAATCACAATGTTGCCGCCCCCTTATCGGCTTCTTTTATTACTATAGATAGGTCGGAGGCTAAATCTTGTAACCCTTTTTGTTCTTCAAGGGACAGATTGTGATCTAAGGCTTTATAATTGTTACTCTTTTTGAGTTTGTAAAAGTCCTCTGTTACAGCTCTATAAAAAGCGTCTATGATATCTGTTGGAAGTTGAGGCACAAATTTTGATGTGGGCTTCAGGTCCTTATTTGGCAGCATGTCTGATTGTATGTTAAGGTCTCGAAGGACTTGTGGTATATCGAAGTCCTCTGATTCTTCAATTGATCTGAGGAGGTGTATCTCTTCAATCTCTTGGATAGTGAGGTCACTTTGTTCCACCTGTGTGGGTTTCTGATAGCTTGTTCGAGCCTTAGTTGCAAAAAACATTTTTAGTTTTAGCTTACGCACAAACTTGAATAGGTCGATGTGAATATCAATATCATTCAAACCGGTAGTTGGGGCAAATGAAAGTCCCTTATTTAATTTTTCTGCTTTAGTCAATATTGTCTTTGATAGGTTAATAACAACATCTTGTCCTATCTGTTCCTGTTGTACTCATTCGCACTTGCTCCGGTGAATCTTTTGTTTGCGTTTTCTTGTGGTTCTTGATTTGTTGGGTCTTGTACCCCCCCTCATTCCTCTCCTCCTTGAATAGGTGGCATTATTGCCACGTTCGTTGGTATTAAAAAACGGACCTGCTTGGGCATTTGATTCCTATTACCCTTCTTGTAGCATTTTATTTGATTCATGTAGCCCAAATGGTTCTTATCTTTTGGTAGGTCTTCTGTGTTCCTTTTGTCAATATCAGTTACTTCGCCCTCTGAGTCCGCATCTGAGCTGGCTGTAGATGTATTAGGGGTGCTAGTTCTGGATCCCACCTTCATGTATTAGTTGTATTTAGTTTGAAACGTATACACTCTGTCTTCTGTATAATCTCTTTCGTCTCTGTAGTGCTTACGTAGTTTCCTTAGTTTTATTTCATCCTGATAGCTTTTCAGGATTTCATGCATTGTTATAATTTTCTTCTTTGGTTGCCTCTAATAATTTTTTCTCAGTTATTTCACTCTTGGTCTTGTCCATTAATGCCATTATTCTCTTGTGTTCCCTCGTGGCATGTTCTATCAATATTTCTAGCATTTTCGTCGAACTGCAATTCAAGTTCTCTTCCCATAGATCCGCAAGATCATTGGTAAATACGTAGTCCTCTTGGAATAAGTTCACTTTTGACATGGTTTTCCAATGACACTATTTCCCAATATTTATCGATTTCCTTCTTGGAAAGTCTCTCTCAGTTTGAAAAATAGTGCTCTCAAATCTAATTTCTTCTTAGTAGAGTTAAAGAATGCATGGGTCATATTACCACTTGGTGTAAAGAGATTGGCAGTTTCTTCTTGTTGGTTTCGAAGGTATTCTGCCATTGCATATACTTGTGGTTAGTGTCAGCCGCAGACCCGGATCAAAATCAGTATGTATAAGTAGTTTTGGCTTTTGTGGATCCGGTCTGTCTAGGCGACATATATAACTGGTACAGTTATGCTTTGACCCAATATAGTAGTGTCGCGTCTTGCTGAGGTGTGGTTGACATGCCAAGTAAACCACTAAAAAGTTGTGCTTCAATGTGCAAATATGCTCATGAAAAAACCAATACGTTCAAGGACTTGTTCAATAATGAGATCAAGATTCAACAATCAATTGTAAAATGATATTTGTTGTGTATGGTATTATCTGCGTATGCAGTCTAATTTATGTGGGTAGTACCATCAGAGAATCGAGAACACACATTCAAGAATATCTAGCTAAAATTGGAAGTCAAGATCCGAGACTTCCATTGTCCTGCCACTGGTAAGAAAAACATCAAATGGCAAACAAAGCTGACATGAAATTTATAGGGCTACAGAAAATTACAATGGGCAGAAGAGAAGGCAACAAGGAGAAGAAACTACGCCTAGCAGAGGCGGGAATAATCTGCAAACTAAACAGGACTGTTCGGGGTCTCAACTCGGACAATGAAATGGTGTCTTTCTTATAATTATATTTTGATAAATGATGGGAACTCCTATGTATGTACATGCATTTGCACAAATTACAAGAAGTGTCTAATGTCTGTCCAAAAATGTCCAATTTATATTTGAACATAACCATATCTGGGAAACCTAAAAGAATATCCTAGACTTCTCAAATGAACAGTATTCTCTAAATGGGGTTATAGAGATATGTATCTATTTAATACGGATACATATAAACCCTAAACAGAAAATATTGAAGTATTTTAGATCACTGAAATCTGGCCGCAATTTTTAAACTTGACCTTACATTGGGACACCCCTGAAATATTGGGGTTTCAATACGGTTAATAAAATCTGTATAAGAGTGACTCGCTTAATGCGCTGTTAGAATACTTGGCCAATAGAATGGTCTAAAATGGTGGATACATTAGACCATTTATGTTAATAACATGTCTATGATGACACACAGCATCAACGTAACGTTAGGTTATGGTACCTAAGCACTAACTAATATAGGTTTTCTAAATTAATGGAACTGACAACATGAATCGGAGATCTGATTACGGTAGGATTGGTGCAACCTAAGAGTATACTGAGCCGTCATTTGTAAGTGCTGACAGTTCGTAAGCAGATGAACGGATCCGTTACATATGACAATTGGGTACAGCAAGCCCGGTTTTCAATTTAAACTCAGCGAAGCGGTCCCAAAAGATGGCGCAGTGCTGTAACATGGTGGTAAAAAAGGAAAAAGGACTATTTGGGACTGTTTCCATAACAGCAATGGAAACATTAAATACTGAGCACAGACGCGAGCCCGGTGCCTCTGAACAGGAGACCGCAGCGCGAGAGCGCGAGCAAGGACTGACACTGGTAAGAGATAATCAATAAATAGCAGTATTATGCAGACTAAGGGGAAACTTCATACAATAGACGCAACGTGGACAAACGGCTTTGAGCATGATTAACACGCGGGCGCGCTAGATAATTTGCGGCTGAACGAGGCAAACAGTGCAAACTAATGCATTACGCGCGTCACCTTTTAAACATAATGAATGGGACTTTGATATTCGATCGTTGTGCTACTCAATACTTAGCACAGCTAACAATGAAATACAGCGCGTAACAAGAAAAGATGACATTTCTTGGCACCCGTTACATTATGCATTTAAGAAGTAAGAGCATGAGTAGAATCTCTGATTTGCAAACTTTGTGACATGGTTAATATAAGCACAGCTAAGTGTACAATTACCCAGCATTTAAATATGCCTTTATATGGTACCATTTCAAACTCTAGCATAATCAATCACGAAAATGCAGGGGAAAACGTAACAGAAAGAAAAGTTATTTCTTGGCATTGAAATATGCCATTCAATTTTATTACTTCACGCTAGTACCAATATGCTGTATTTATTTTTAAAGGGATTGAACCCACTTATTTGTTAACAGACTGATGTACATATTGGAACAACTAACCTTAAGGTAACACTTAACTTGCTCATAAGAATGAAACAAATTTGTGTAAAACATGGAAATGCATGTGTTAACCTTCAATTCTACTTTTGCAAATCTCTCTTCTGTTTCCTTTTCTTTGCATTGGAATATGTATATTTAATTGTTCTCTATTCCCGATGGATCCTCCCCAATACCCATCCTTATTTTTCTGTGACTGTACATTGAATACTTGTGTGAACCTTATTTATAATATTTGTAATTTGACCTTCCGAAATACTTTTTCAAAACCTGTTTAATCGTATAACCCTATCATTAACTCTCTCCCCTCACTCTCTTCTGTCTTTCTTTCCTCTCACTCCCTATCTCTCATGACCTCGCCCTGATTTATCTCCTTTTTTTGGTGGTTTAAAACACATAATGCTGAAATGCATTTAATTGATGTCATGCCATGGTCTTGGAATTGGCAACTTGTCCTAAATTCTCATTTTTTAATATTTTTTTTATTATATTTCTTTACAAATCTGTATAAAGAGCGATTAGGCCCTGATTTGAAAAAGGCTTTCCAATATAGCCGAAACACTTGTCATCAACAAGGGCAAACTCAACAAAATAAAACAAACACTTGTTTTAGCAAAACTGGATTTGGTGCTGTCTTTAGTCTGAGCTATCTTGTAGCACTTAACTTTTTAGTGGTTTACTTGGCTTTTCAACCACACCTCAGCAAGACGCAACACTACTATATTGGGTCAAAGCATAACTGTACCACTTATTTATGTCGTCTAGACAGACCGGACCCACAAAAGCCAAAACTACTTACACAATTTAATTGAAAACGTTTTTTTATCATTGAGGAAAACCTGCTGCCTTCATTTGAAGCGTAAAGGGAGAGATTATAGCAAACAAGCACCCAAACAGGCCTTTAACCACCACAAACCAGCCCCCTGGGTTACGCCTGAGCCCTAGTTCCACAAATGTTATATCCCTACCAAACAATATCCTAGTCCCACCCCATCTTGAAGCCAATAGATGCCACATATTGAATGGGGGTGCGGGGGGAGTCTGTTTCTCAACTACCAACATGTCTCCTGAAGCAAGGCAATCGAGCAACCCTTATAATGAAATCTTTGCAAAACCAACCTGCAATGATTAGGAGAATTAAGTCCCTGTAAATTGATGGTAAGCACCCTAACTCTGGATAGGGCCAAATCTACTGCACTATCCGCCTCGAAGAAATCCCAATTGAAGTCATAACCATGCCAGCTGCAAACATTTTGGAACAATGAAAAAGGCAATTGTGACCCTATAAGCATGGAATCCAATTTTAACCCATCTTACAATAACCAAAAATAGAATAAATTAAAATCCAACAAAAGAAAATATTCAACTAGAGATATTGCTATCATAGGCTAATGTCTGCTATCGCCGGCCCGATAGCCATTACGAAGCTTCAAGCTGAAGCACCTCTCCATAAACGGCCCACGCTCAACTGTGAAAGATGGATAACAGTCAGAGTTCCCACTAACGGGAAAGAAAGCCGTCCTAGCAGCTGATCGATCCAGAGGGCAGCACATGGCATAGCACGTCAGTTTGAACAAAACAAAGTTTCTAACCTACTATCACTTCACCCTGTAGGGACTGGTAGGCTTCTGAACCTTCCCCTACCTTGGGCCACATCCTCCTCTGCGGCTTTGCATTACCCCTGGTGGACAAGGTAGGCTAGGAGGAGGGTGCCTCTGGGAGGGGATCAGCAGATCATCTTGAGAGAAGATCCTCCGCTTCCAGAGACGATTTGATCACACACTGTGTCTCCCCAAGCATTAAAAAAAAGTCAATAGGGAAACCCTATCTGTAGTGGGTGCCCTCCTCCCTGAGCCGAGCTGTGAGCAGGCAGAGCATCCTTTGCTTTTGCCAGTGGCCAGATCCTTTAATATTTTCAGGGAAGTCCCCCCTAAAAGTTATGTTTGGCTCGAGTCCGGTCACATCCATAATTTTCAGCTTTAGGGAGAAAAGGTGAACTCGGCTGAGGACTGTAAAACTCATGGTGGCAACAGTAAAGACCGACACAAATTTCACAGTTAAACGGTGTTTATTAAACTGTACAAATGGGTGAGAAAAACACCTAATCGAAACCTAAATCTAAGATGGGAGCCAGCTACGACCATCAAATAATTATAAGGCAGTCCTAGTGGCGTCTTGTCAAATAAAAAAGGGCCAATACTAAAAAAACTATTTCCAATCCTTACCGATAAGTTACGAAATAGTGTGGCATAATGTTTATCAGAAAAGAAAGAGGTGTTCTCAAAATAAGCCAGGATGGTATGGCTGGGATCTCCCTTCCCCACTTTTTTAGCACAGGACAAGGCGGGACTCCTGAGCACAGCACACTCCTGGGGCTCGCCAGCATGGGGCTACAGTTTGTTTGCAAAATAACAGGGCCTTCTGTGGCCAAGACTTTCACACAAAGTCTCTTGCCTCAGAGGACCTGGAGTATTACAATCAACAAAAACAAAAGTTCCTTCAATAAGTCTTCATGGGGTGATTACTCTTCACCTTAGAATATGCCTCTGCTGGGCTCTGATCCCAGTGTCCAGTCAAAGGATCGACTGAAAAGGATCGAATGACAAAAGGGTTGGACTTTTTAAAAAAAAATTAAAAAATGTTGATTATTTTTTTTTAAAAAATGTATATTTTTGGGGGGATTTTGTATAGGTAAAGTGGTCTTTAAACCAAAAATGGGGGTTTGGGGAGGGGATACCCCTCCCCCAAAAAAAATTAATTCAACCCTTTTTTCGGTCCTTTTGACTCGACCCTTTTGTCATTCGATCCTTTTCATTCGAATCTTTGACCTATAACCTCTGATCCCTCGTACGACGTGGGCCTCCCTCTATCGGGTTCACTACGGCCTTTCACAGTATAAGAGTCCAAATGTCTTTTTAAACAACCATTCTCTGGACAACGCTCAGCTGGTTTCACTCTTGTTGAAACAATGTTCTGACGTATTACTGTTCACCCCAAATTTGCAGGCATCCCTCAGCCAGGTTCACTTTTGCCAAATGCACAGTTCACTTTGTTTTCTCACAATGCAGAATTCACTTCCCTTTGCTCTCCTTGTCAATGTGTCAGAGACTTTTGATTGTACAAGGGGTTTGACTCGACTCTTGTATGACCCCTCTGACTCCTCACGTCGGCCTCTCCTAGGGCCTTCTGGTACTTATAGTCTCAACAAAGGGGACCAGCCAGGGTCCTTCGAATGAGCGCCCACATGGCGCCTGACTACTCTGCAGCTGGTGCTTCACTGGACTTTCCTTCAAGCTTTCACACACATGTTTTTTGTTCAAAACTTCATACAATGTTGTAGTTCGCAAACCTTGGGCTCAACACAGTCCGGTTTTCTATCAGCTCTCTCTGACTCACCGGCTGTGCTGAACCTGTTGGTGTTTCTTGCCTATGGAGTCCAGGATGGTACAACGGTAGCAAGTGTGTCGTCCTTCCTTGGTTCTCAGTGCAGGAGGGCTCCGGGCACCGTTGACATCTGATACACCACACGCCAGCTGGACTCCCCGGTCTAATGATTGCCCTTTCAGAGGCTTTGTGGGTCTGAGTTGAAAAGGGCTAGGGCAATTCCCTCCTCGTCCTTTTAGGTCTCGCCTTTCTCCTCCATTTGAACTGCCGGTCCGGAATAGCTGCTTCCTTGTGCGTACAGCCTTGCTCGTAGTGTGCTCTCGTGCTCTGCCTTTTATCCCTGTGCGGAAGAGAAAGGGCAGTCGGGTGTGTGTAATTATTGTCAATGTGTAATTATTGTCAATTACCTGACTTTGCCTGACCCTTGTGTTGGGACATATCAGGTAAATGGCTCTGGTGTTAGTCCATTGTCTTTCATGGTGTAAGAAAGTGTTTGTGTGGGTAAAGGGGAGCAGGGGAGTAGAGCTTCTACATATCCTACGGGGTAGGATGGAGAACGGGTGTTAATGGGAAGGGGATACTGCGTCTCAACATTCGGTGTCCCACTTCCACTCCCCGAAGATCCCCCATCCAGGTGATCCACCCCCAGGAACTGGATCTAATAGCGATGGCTGTGTCCTGGCCACCTGGACGACAGATCTCCGGGGACTAGCGGGTGAGACTCCTTCAGGTTTCTCACAGGACATCAGCTGAAAAGTTAGCTGTATTCCTGGAGGGGCCTCCGAGATGATGGGTTCGATCCAGTTCAACCACTACATCTTCAAATAGGCCAAAGTGTACAGAAAAGAGCTTGAACATTGTCTGGGAGGTCTGCATCCGCCACAGTGCCAGGAATCCCAGACGCTCTGTTATTCCGCCTGAGACAATTATTATTTGAATGGATTGTGTCCTCCAACGTATTCCACATCTTTGACATGTAATGTCCACAGCTGTGCACTTCGGAAACTTTTTCAGCAGAGGACGCCCTGCATCGACGTCAGGTCGATGTCCCTTGAAGGCTTCTGTCGAGGGTGACGTCACAGGATGTTCTAAATAGGACGCACGGCGCTCGTAGCCTCAGTTTCTTTTTTTCTGCGAACGTGTTGCTTCGTGAAACTCTGCGCACCTTGTGTGTTATCATCGTTGAGATGTCTTTTTCTTCCACCCCTCCGACTCCGCGGTCTGGCTTCAAGACCTTCCGGGACTGCAAGTCGAAAATGTCGATCACTGACCCGCATCGTTGAGGGCCTTGGGCGAGACGCACGACACCGACGACTGTTCGAAATGTCAGTCGCTGACTGCCAAGGCCTTGCGGGAGCGGAAGCTGCAGGTAGGTAGGGGCTCTAAGCCTAGTAAGCCCCGAAAATAGAAATTGTCCAATGGGGGGTTTCCACCGACGACTCGAGGGGCATGTCTCAGCATCAGGAGGTGGCCTGGGGTTCTCGGTCCCTGAGTGGTTCCCACCATTCTTCTTCCTCGTCCCGGCACTCTAGGAAGCGCCATCACCGGTTTCCTTCCCTGTCCTCCTAGGAGGAGGGTGCCTTGAGGAAAGTGGCATGCCCGACAAAGTCCTCGACTCCGGAGGAATGAGCTGCCTTTAAGGAGCAGATGTTAGCCATATTTCAATCGCAGGGCACGGTTCCGATCGTGTCTTCTAACGAAGTCGACAAGGAACGGTCTCGTACCGCGACTCGCAATCCTTCGGGCTCGGGTCTGCGACGCGACTCGCACCGGGAACCTTCGAGGTCCCGTCCGGACAAGGCTCAGCACAGTTGCAAGAGACGTGCCTCCAGGTCTCAGTCCTCGTCTCCGTCAAGACCGCTGCAACCTGTTATGGGCTCGAAGCCGGCGTCGACGCTTTGCCGTCATATCAGCCCACAGCACCGTCAGCACCAGTGTCGACGCCGAAGCCTTTGGCGCCCTCGACGCCTTTGTGTATTTTTGCCCACAATTTGCCATTGGAGTACCCGGATATCGTGGATCCTCCTAGGCTCCAGTTTTTTCTGGTGACAGTCAATTGGAGGAGTTGAGGCAAACCCTCCATGATGCCAGTGGGCTGGACACTTCTCCGGAAGTGGAATTTGGTAGACCTGAGCCTGGGGCTCATGCTGAGTTCTCATACAGGAGGCTCATGGGTAGGGTCTAGGAGTATCTGGGCTGGTCCAGTCCTCCTGAAGATTTTGTACAGGATGATCTAACAGACATCTTAGATCAAGGTCCATCTTCTGACCCAAAGTTTCATCTCGCCTTACAGAAGGGTGGCAGCTACTTGGCAGTCCCCGGAATCTCTTCCGGCTGTTAATAAATCTTTATCAAAGAAGTACCGTCCTTCCGTTAGCGACCCCAGCTATTTATCCACTCCCGAGAGTTTGGTGGTTCAGGCGGCTACGGCCACCTCGAGGCAGGCAGTGTACCCTACCGTCCCTCCTGATAGGGACGACAAGCGCTTCCATGGTTGGGCTCGGAAGGATTTTCTGCTAGGAGCATGGCCTTGAAATCGGCCAACTCCACTTGTGCCTTGGCAAGGTTCTCACACACTCTGTGGAACTGTTTCTTTAGCAGCTGAGGATATTTCTCAGGGGAAAGCAAGGGATGGGTTCCTTGCTCTCGTGCAAGACGGCAAGGGTGCCATGTGCGAATCCCTTCAGTCGGGTTTGGATACAGCCGACAATGTTAGCCGATTCATGGCTGCAAGCACCGCTATACGCAGATTTGTGTGGTTGTGGAAGTCGGGTTTTGCTCCGGATGTGCAGGCCCGTCTTCCGAATATCCCCTTTGGTGGCCTACATTTGTTTGGCAGCAAGGATGACGAGAGCCTTGAGAGGTTGTAGATCTCAAAAGCAGCAGCTAAATCTTTAAGCGCAGCCGTGCGTCAACCTCCGCCTTTTCGTCCTAGGGGACAGCAGTGGAGGGTAGGTTCTTTTCGTTACTACTCCTGCTTTGGTAGAACGAGGGGGGCCGCCAGTGAAAGGGGCCAGCGAAAAAGTACCTGTGGTGGTCGGGGAAATCGAGGTGCCAAAGCCGCTCGGGCAGCTGCCTCTTTTCCTTCAGGCACTGCCGCAGCCACTTCCAAACAGTCATGAGGCTATGTTTCATGGTGCACCGGTTGGGGGGCAGACTGTCTCAGCATCTCAAAGAATGGCGAGCCATTACTTCAGATGCGTGAGTTCTGGATACCATAGCCCACGGCTACTGCCTTCCCTTCCTTCAGCGGCCTCACGACATTCCACCGGGGAAACTCTCTTTTGAAGCTTCCGGATCCGCTCCTTGCGCAGGAAATCTTAACCCTGCTGGAGAAAGGCACTATAGAATTGGTGCTTGTAGCGGAGAGGAACAAGGGATGGTATTCCCCTTATTTTTGATCATGAAGAAAGACTGGGGATTGAGACCCATCATGGACTTGCGTTGGTTGAACAAACTTCTCAGGAAGGACCAGTTCAAGATGGTTACCCTTTCTAAAGTCCTCCAGGCCCTTCAACTCCAGGATTGGTTGGTGTCTCCGGACCTACAGGATGCTTACTTTCATGTGCCGATTCATCACAAGCACAAAAAGTACCTGAGGTTTGCGGCTGGCGACTCGCACTCTCAGTTTTGGGTCCTGCCATTCGGATTGACCTCCACCTCGAGAGTCTTCACCAAACTAATGGTGGTGGTGGTGGTGGTGGTAGTGGTGGCAGCGTACCTCAGGCGAAGGGGGGATTCATGTCTACCCCTACCTGGACGACTGGCTGATCCGGGCGCGCTCTCCCGAGCAAGCATTGGATCATCTCGGTCTCACCTGCCGCACCCTCCACAGTCTGGGCTTCTCCCTGAACTTCAGGAAGTCGCATCTGACACCTTCCCAACAGCGCCAGTACAACGGGGCTGTGTTAGAGGGCTCATCACATTGTGCAGATGGTGGGCAAGTTTCAACATGCCCAGAGTCTCCTGGCTTTTGAATTCTTAAGGTCGCTCGGCCTCATGGCATCCTGCATTTTTCTGGTGCCCGAGGCCAAGCTGCGGATGAGATCCCTGCAATGGGTGTTACGCTCACCTTATATCCCCGGGGGCGTTTGGAAGGCTCTGAGATCTGGAACCCTGGATGCTTAGTTGCCCAGTGCTGAATAATGAATCTTAGTTATTTGTATGGTGAGCTATCCGTCCTGCGTTTCTTGTGCAGGGGCGCTTGACGTTTGTTGGCGCGCTGCCTGAGTTGCTTCACTGGTGCAGTACGCCTTCCTTGGGCCAAGGCCTGCGGTGACCCCCGAATCTAGTGGTAGGCAGGTAGGTTTGTTAATTGTAAGTCTTTGGTCTGTTTATAGTGGCAATTTGTTAATGTCTTTATCTTCTTTTCAGGTGCGAAGGTTTTGATGCTGGCGTGCCTGATGGAGAGGCAAGTTGTCTAGGTAAAAGAAAGCACGCAGCGCCTTTATTGTCTTTTAAAGCTAACCTGTGTTTTATTCTTATTCTCCTCCTCACAGGCCCTGTGGTGCTGCGAGTGGATGCGAGCTTGTTGAAAAACAAGCCCCCGGAATCCGATAAGGTAAGTACAGCACTGTGCGGTTGTTTAATATTGAAAGCAAACCTGAATATGTCTCTATTCCTTTGCAGATGTTGCTGTGGTTCCCCGGATGGAAGTGTGGCGTAGCGCGATGGAATTCAGTTAAGACTGTTGGAATTCTATTTTTTGGAAGCACACGTTCTAATATTATTTTTCCTTTCTAGTTATTGCAGGTCGCAATGTTCGAACAGCAGCTGTGGTAGCGTTTCGCCGGAAGTCCCTAAGCTAGTACTCGCAGGTGAGTGATGTTTCTTCTCTCAGTTTCCTCAGATTGCAGCCCAGTTGAGATGCTGAGTGCTGGATGGTGTTTTCTCAGGTAAAACAGAATAATCTGGTTCTTGTTCTTGCAGGATTACAGGAAGATTCTGAAGACCAGGAGCTGGACACAGTGAGCGTCACGCTCGGGGCTGCAGAAGAACACGAAGCGTGTTCTGCAGTCAGGGTGTGCTTTATATAGCCCAGGTAAAGTAGTACCAGGGAAAGTAGTTCCAGGCCAAGTAGTTCCAGGCCTGCCACACCTAATACACTAGACCACATGGCTTGGTTCTTAGAACTAAACTGTGTGGTTGCTTCCATGTTGGATTTAAAGGCCCGTGTACATAAAGTTTCAACAGGCCTTCCTTCCTACATATGAGCCTGGTGCCAAAGGTGCCAGGACTGGCTCCAGGAGCCCTTTTGCAGTGGTTTTAAGGCTCTGAGGGTTCTGGTGGGAGTCTGCTTGTGGCACAACTTGTGCCCCCTCACAGTGGTCATGACAGTGGGTCCTCAAGATGTAGTGGTCACAGTTCTCAGGCAAGATGTCGGATCACGTTCAGATTCCACTCTCGGTCTCCCAGGATCTTCTGTGGTGGGCCTGCAAAGGGAACCTGATGAGGGGGGGGGGACAGGTTTTGGCAACCGTGGCCGGAGGTGACTGTAGTGATGGATGCTTCCCTCACAGGATGGGGCGCTCATGCCAACAACTTGACAGCCAATGGTCGTTGGTCTCCGTCGGAGTCCAAACTCCACATCAATCTGTTAGAGCTAAGGGCCATCAGGCTAGCCCTGAATGCTTTTCTGCCATATGTAGGGGGAAAGAATGTCCTGATCATGACGGACGACACTGTGTCCATGCATTACCTCAACAAAAAAAAGGGGGGGGGGGGTAGGGTCACTCCCGTTGTGCAGAGCGGCAATGCAGCTCTGGTTCTCGGCCATCCAGCAGGGAATTTCAATCTCAGCGGTTCATCTGGCCAGAGACTAAAAGGTTCTCCATCCAGAGGTCAAGACTCTCAACCTTCACGCTTGGTATCTGAAAGGTTGAAAGGTTGAGGTATAAGGATTGGAACCTCCCGGATGACGTGATGGAGGTGTTGCTTTTGGCCCGGCAGCCTGCAAAAAAATCCCTGTACCGTTGGCGTACGTTCTGCGACTGGTGCAAAGGTCACAATGTGGATCCTTTTCAGTGCTCCATTCCTATGTTTTTCTTTTTTTCTTTCTTGAAATGGTACCAACTTGAAGGCAACATGGGCCTTCAAGTTGGTATCATTTAAGGGTTACCTGGCGGCGCTGTCTAGATGTAAGTGCTTGTCGGAAGAATGTTCTTACTTTAAGATTCCTTTGATTTCTCAATTTCTTAAAGGACTGACTAATGTGTTCCCACCGTCTCCTTTCCAGGTGCCGGTTTAGGATTTAAATTTGGTTTTGAAATTTCTCATGGGTGCTCAGTTTGAACCTTTGCACTCTTGTCCTTTGCGACTGTTGTCTTTCAAGACAGTGTTCTTGGTTGCGGTTACTTCCGCTCGCAGAGTGAGTGAATTGCAGGCACTTTCCTCTTAGCCACCTTTTACTGTGTTCCACAAGGAAAGGGTAGTACACAGGGTACGTACATCCTTTCTGCCTAAAGTAGTTTCTGAATTTCATTTGAGTCAGAAAGTGCTTCTCCCATCTTTCTATCCTCCTCCTCCTCATCCTGATAAGAAAGAGGAGCAACTACATCGGTTGGATCCTAGGAGAGCTCTGAGCTTTTACATTGCTCGGATGTCCAGGGTCAGAGTGGACGATCAACTCTTTGTAGGATATGCTGGACACCGTTTGGGCCAGGCTGTTACCAAACAGACCGTGTCTGGGTGGATTATCCTCACTATTACGGAGTGTTACCGATTGGCGGGTAAGGATCCTCCTGAAGGGTTGCAAGCTCATTCCACTAGGGGCGTGGCTGCTTCCACCGCCCTCCAGTGGGGTGTTCCTATTAGGAATATTTGTGATGCCGCTACATGGGCTTCTCTTCACAACTTTGTTAAGCATTATTCCCTGGATACAATCCATGGTCAGGATATGGCCTTTGGTAAGGCGGTTCTTTATTCTGCAATCTGATTGGGTACTCTCAGATTTTCCCTCCTCCATTTACTGGTACTGCTTTGGGAGTCTTTCAAAGATGTGGAATACATTGGAGGACACAATCCATTCGAAGAAGAAGTTACTTACCAACTGGTAACGTTCTTTCGACTGGATGTTCCTCCAACGTATTCCACATCGCTCTCCCAGCCTACCCCTTCTGGAGAATTTGCTGTGCGATTGTAGCTTACGTTTCCCCAAGGCTATGTGCAGTCAAGCAGGCATGAGACTGGTGCCACACGTTCTGAGGGAAAAAACTTAAACTGAGGCTACGGGCACCGTGCATCCTATTTATAACATCTGGTGATGTCGCCCTCGACGGAGGCCTCCGGGGGACATCGACCCAATGTCATCGACGCAGGACGCCCTCTGCTGAAAATTTTTCCGAAGTGCACAGCTGTGGACATTACATGTCAAAGATGTGGAATACGTTGGAGGAACAGCCGGTCAAAAGAAAAGTTACCAGTTGGTAAGTAACTTGTTCTTCTTTCCCTCACTGGCCTCCTGTTTATATTAAAGCGCATCACACCTTTGTTTTAAGTCCTGCAGGCATTGAGCTGTTTCAAAGGCTTTCAGCATCTGCTGACGGATGGTGTCCTCTATTTTCCCCAATGCATTGCTCAGCCTCAACAACTCTCCCATCCAGTGAAGTAAGTTTGGAGGTAAGATCAGGCCATGCTATGCTATTTTAAAACTCCTATTTCTCCGTTCGCCAGCCCCATCAAAGGTCCTTCATTTAAGGGTCAAGTCCTGTCTGTTCCTGTCCCGGCCTGGCAGGGCAGCTCCTCGTATGTACATTCTTCAATTCACACTGTGTGCCTGACCTCATCATTGGCACAACAAGGTAAGATGGCATTGCATTTGGCTCCCATCGTTATCTCTGTGCTCTCCCGGTTCTTTGTTTCCAAGTCACTAATCAACTCACTGTCCCGTCCTCTGACCTTGTTCACCAGTCCTTGCATTCGTGTTGCACACCCATACTACTCCCCCACCTAAATTGCAGCTTCTCAATATGATTTTGCTGTAGCGAGTGATGCTCTTCTAAGTCTCCAAAAAAGAGATTTTGCTGCGCAAGGGATGTATGCACAAAGTCTCTTTACTGCACTTGCAAAACTTATATACAACATTAGCTTGCAGAAGTCATTATTGAGCTCTGCCAAGGCCCTCATTTATCTGGTGCTCCTGGCCCACTGGATGGTTTAGTGTCCCCCTCATCTCCTTATTTTTCCCAACATACATGGATTTCAAGGAACAGCTTCAGGTTGCTGGGCGAGGCAGACACCGCCTGAGAAACCATTAACAATCCACTCCGCAATGCATCCGAGTGCTCTCGTGGACTTGAATCATGTTGTTGTGCTCTCGTGGACTTGAATCATGTTGTTTTCTCACATTGCCGTCACCCCTCTCTAAATGCATTGTGCTCTCATGGTCTTGATTCATGTTTCTCAACGTGGCATCCCCCGTATAGCACTTCACTCTTATGCTCTCTCTCACTTTATTCTTATGCTTTCCACTGCTACCCCTCTCCTCCCTCCTTTCCTCCTATTTGTTCACAGCACTTCCTTTTCCACCCATTTTCTGATTGTGTCTCCCTACCCTCTCTCCTTTTTATGTATAGCTCGTGCATTATTGCAACGACCGTCGGGCACACGCAGTATTTTTTTGTCTAATGTTGTTCAGCTAGTATGCCTTGTTTTCTATGTTGTACCTCCAAACATTTTGCACTTTCCCATTCTGAATGTTCCAATGCCTACTGAGAATGTCAATCCTGTTTATCTACCTTTCCCTCCCTGCATTGCAGCGCTTTGAAACGCTTGTTTAAGTGTATAGGCGATGTACAAATGACCAATAAATACATTAATTTCTCCATGCAGGTTATCCAAATCCAACTTAGTGGCCGTATCCTCACCAATGTTGCCAGGACTATGAACCTGAGCCACTGCTGTGCTGGCCTTCTTATCTTTGTCCTTGCCCTGTAGCATCAAAGCTATATTGGTGTTCCGAGATTACTTTCCCTGCTTCGCTATCCTGGAGCAATACATCGCACCCTCCCTCTAGTCAGGGGAAGGTGGCTTGAAACAAGAGGCCAATCTCCATGGCTACGTCAGCCACCAGGAATTTCAGCACAGGTATCCGCTACAGAGGAACGGACAGAGGGCCCCAGCTCTGTCTCTTCAACCGTTGCAAAGGGATTCCACATTCAAAGGTGGCAAACAGGGCCACCAAGATGGTCCAAATCTCCAATGTGCTACCCCTTTTCTGCTCTGGGCACTTGCCCCTCACCAGGAACTTCTGGTGGCATCAAAAGTGTAAGTAACCCCTATGCACCCTCAACACACTTCATATGTGCACTTTGTGGTGATCCCTGGGCTCCTAACTAGGCCCTGTGGGAGTAAAGTGGGTATGGGGGTAAAGTCACTCCAGTCTGCTGTGACGAATCTAGCAACATTGTCACTGATTCTCTGGAGGAATGCTTCTCCTATGTGGCCATGGAAAGACAGAAGCTACATGACTCTGACCCTGGGGTTGGCGATCTGTGGGAGGATCACATAGAGAAAGACCAACTCCTGCGGGACAAGAAAATAGTACACCAACATAATCTTACAGACATAATTTCGAATTACATCCATGTGTCCTTACAACATACCTATATTGCTTATTGTGATGTAGATGAAGACTATCCGAATATTCCCAGTCAATCACCTTATCTGCCCTCCCTTTTTTTAGTACTGAGACGAGGAAGAGGGATTGAGCAATGGAGATTACTAGAAGCGGTAAACCAACTCTGCGGTCTAGTCTATGGAAATTGCTGAACTATGCCGGGAAGTTTAAAACTGCCAGAGCTAACAGACTTGTGAGAGTGGCAGAAACTGAGCTTGATGGTAACTTGTTCTGATGCCAGTCAGAACGCTGGAGGTGAACAAACTGTTTGAAGCAGCACAGTGTCATGATCTCTGCTTCCAAAAGATCAGGACTTGCCCGACTCCCTTGGAAGCAGACCCATAACCCCGGTTCCGAGTGCCAGCCAGTCCCAATTGGGACCTTTTGGACCCTGTCCTGGCGCCAGTGGCACCAGGCTCATAAAGATGCCCAGTCCCAGCGCTGGAAGCGCCGGGCTCATAATGCTTGGGTGGACTTACCTGCAGCGGACCATGCTGCTTACTTGCCTGCCAGTTGAGCCTCTGATCCTCTTCTGTTTGGGACTACTTTTCCTGTTGGGTGGGGCAGGAGCCACTCCCTAGGTTCAGAACACTGGAACTCTTCTGGAAAGCAGGAACTCTTTTCTTACCTAGGCGTGGCTGTGGAAGGAGACACCTAAGCACTACAGGAGACTATTTAAACCACACCCGATGGATGAATCTTGCTTTGCGTTATTCTGCATTCTCTGCAGCAGAACGCTCATCGTGTCTTCTGCTTCTGATCCTGGGCCTAAGGGAACAAAGGCTTACCATCCTGGAATCCAGTCTTCAGCAGCACCTGTAAAGACAAAGAAAGAACAGGTTAGCACTACGGTCTTCAGTGGCAGCGCATCTCTTACCTGGTCCATCGGCTGTCACCAACGCCTCGCGCTGCATTCCGGCATCTGAAAGACAAAGGCTTACCTACTCTTCGCATGCTCCGGAGGTCTTCACGCTGCATTCCGGCATCTGAAAGACAAAAGCTTACCAGCTCTTTGCACGCTCCGGAGGCCTTCGGCGCTGCATCCCGCATCTGAAAGACAAAAGAAGGTGCGTTTAAAGACATTGGGCAACTTTATTACTCACGTGCCATTACTCCTTCCCACGCCGAATCCAGTGGGTATTCCAGCACCCTTCAGCTTCTCTAAAGCTCCGAACTTGTACCTGCAAGATAAAAGGGACAGGTAGTGCGCATCGTGAAGCAGGCTACAAGCGCTTACTTACGTGCTTCCAGGCGCTTCTATTCCTCACGCGGGTTCGATCCTCAACTCTCATCAGCCCGCCATCCGCCATCGCCGGAACCCTGCAAAACAAGAGATAGCATTACAAAAGACTTTTAAGACATTTGAAGTGCCCAGAACTTACCGTTCGTGCAGTTAACGACGGACAGCTGTCCTCAGGTCAAGAGGCCTGCACCCTTATCCAGTGAAGAAACTGGTTACGGCACCCTGCCCCGAGGCAGATGGAGAGCTCGGCGTTCACTTACCTAAGGTGAGGGCGTTAACCTTTGGGGTTCTACAGGAGAAGAGAAAGGGAAGAGGAGAGAGGCACCCAATTACCCCAGTTCATTAATCCCATATTTTCTATCTGCAGACATCTTACTCTTCGAGTCAGACATACAGTGCACAGAGGTCCAGCCCAAAGAGCCAACCGTGTGTTACATCACCTTTGAAGATACGGCATTCACCCAGTCAAGACCGGCGCCTCTGCGGGAATCAGGTGAGCGTTACACACAGAGACTGAAACGAACGGCGCACAGAGAAACCGGAATGAAGGAAGCTCACTGCTTGAGAGCCTGAGGCAAGAGAAGAAATCCGGCCGATAGCAAGCCAACAAACAGGACGCACACTGAGTCAGCAAATCAAAGCAGACTGAGAAGGAGAGATGCAAGGGACCCTGAAGCCACCTGGTAAGTCCAGAGAAAGAGAATGGGTTACTGGAGCGTCTGAAAGTGTTTGCCGTGTCTCAGAAACAATGTTAGAGTCAAAGTGAAACATTGGAAGGGATCCACTGACTGCGTAGTATCATTAAAGAAACTATTAGCCACACCAGGTTTGCAGATCATTTTCAATTTGGAGACCGAGAGGAGTGATGGCGAGCTGGAGAGAAGAGAGCAGGGAGAGGAATGTGTGTTAGGATGGCAAGTGCAGGATGAAGGTGGGAAGCCGATGGCGAGCAATAGAAATGAAGGAAGAAAGAGTGGAAGACAACCGGAAGTTGGAAGAAGGAGAGAGCCGGGAGATAAAGTCAAACTAAGGAAAAGATGCAGAGGAACGAAGGCAAACTCGGGACCAGAAGAGGTAGGCCAAAAGGAAGCTTAAGTGAAGACTATGGAGGAAGTATCAGCAGCAGAAGGGGTACCATGAGTGGTAGATAAGGTTCCCAGAAACAACCCACCATTGGCCAAGTCAACAGGGCCAGCAGCTTTGCTCTGTTCCCCTCCCTGTTATGTATAATTAACATCTGTAATATGGATGTGGCAAATATTGCTTCTTATGATCAGTGAGATTTTGTTTTCCTTATGCAGTACTAGTGTAATATATATATTTGGATCTCACCGTGTATATATATATATATCGGTATGTTCAAGAAAATTTGTATGTGAAAACATATAAATAGATATTTCTTTTTTAAATTAAAAAATAAATAAAAAGGGAACCAAGACGTGGAAGGTGGAGCCAGTAAATCTTCGGGTGGAAAGGTACTCGGATACCAGGGCAGAGACAGTTGCAAGCCTGTGGTTGAAAGGCAGAGCTCTAGTTGTGAGATCGAGAGCACAGTTTACGGAAGAAAAGCTAATCGGCAGCAGCATTCCAGATCTGGTGGAACTGGCAAGAACATTTACCAGCCCAGGGGGGTGGCAATGTGGTCTGCTTCCAGACTGCCCTCGGCAGAGGGCTATGACGGTGGCCTGAAAATTTACCAGAGACTGAAAGGGATGAAATTAATCCTCATCTGTAACCAGCAGTGATAAAACCTCCTCAAGAGTGAGCCAGAAACGAGAGGCAATCAACATGACCGTTATTGACCTTTATCACAGGGAACTAGCCCTAACAGTGACTGACCTGGAGCTTTCTGGATATTTCCTACGCTGGTTACAGTTCTCCTGTCCTTCCCTTCTTTTAAAGGAGTCCTATCCAACCTTGTTTATCCCTTTTTACTCCTACCTTTGCCCCCAACAATCCTGTGTGTAACCTAAACGCGTCTTCTAAAATCCTTCTCCCTCTTTTTGCTTTTTGTTGGTTGCCACTGTCTTTCCTTGGGAACTGAATCTATGAGCAATTTAAGTAACGATGACCACATTTTGATTAGTGCATAGGAGAACAGGGTTTGTTGGGTAGACAGGCAGCCTGGCAGCTGCAACAGAGAACACCCTATTCCTCATTTCTCTTCATGCATGGTGGTCGCAGCTTCCCCACCTCACCCAGCAGAGCTGCACATGTTTCCAGGGCTGCGCAGCACCTACCTTGCTAGGTAAGCCCCTGAGTGTCGTGCTATTTTACTGAGGACTCATTTCTACATTAAAAAATGGCCGCCCTCATCCTCGGCACCGGAGTGCCTCCGAGGGTTACCATGGAGCCCATTCAACCAGGCTCTTGATTGGCCACCCTGTTTGTTTTCTGGGCCTATCGGGAGCTGGCTTCCTGCGCAAAGGCGCACACAAAGGCCCCTATCTGGACTGTTCGGAGCTAGAGGGAGACCCCCCCCCATGCCACTGCTCCAAAACCTTACCCCAGTCCACGTTGCCAACCAAACTTGCAGTACCTTTCCCTTCGGTGACCATGGTCTTCCTGTTCTGCTTTCCACCGGTAAGCCCTCCGGAACTGGACTACAACCCGCCACCTGGTTGCCATGGATTTTTGTAGCCCCTTTCCTTCTAAACATATCTGCAATTTAGAGCTTGTTGAGCACCTATTATGTGCATCTTCCTAAACAAACCCACTGCTTGTATTACACCCGTGCACCCTACATTTATGTACTGTATTGGCGCTTTTTGGCAACTTCAAATCTAGGTGTGCTTTTTAAATCACTGCATCCTCTGTTTTGTGCTGTATTTGTCCCTTTTGGGGAAAATTTGATTCTAGGAGTGCTTTTCAATCTGTGCACTGGCTGTCTTCCTTTGCACATCTCCCCCTTTGTGCCTGCCTGACTGCTAGGCCACTTGGTGAGTTCATGTGCACTTGGCAGTGCTGATCTCTCTCTCTCTCTCTCCCTCTACTCCCATGGCACTGAATCTCTCCTATCACTTATCTTACCTCTCACGAAGTATGGAAGAAAAAAATTGAAAACACTCTTCTGGACTCTAACCCAGGCCTACCTATCGCTGGCACTTACGTCAATGCTACTTCCAGAAAGACTTTCACAGACCTCTCCTTCACTGTCCCCTCTCTTGATCTATGGACCCCCCCCCCCCCCCATCTAGTCTCCACTCTTTCTCTTTTCTCCTCCTCACCCATTATTGGTGGCACTAGGTGGGAAGTACTCCTTGCATACTTGTCATCCTCAAGGTGTATCATTAATGTCTATCACAATGGCACTATCCTGGCCCAAGGTTCTCAACCTGCTCCTGCCTGCTCTCATAAACTTCCTCCCTTCTCCTGCCACCCTTTCTTCCCTCCCCTCACTTCTCCACCACCAGCGGTGGAGTTACCACACCCTTGTACATCCCCCTCGGAAAAACATCAACGGTGTTAACCAGCTTCACTTAGCTACTCTGAATGCTCGCTCTGCTGCCAAACACTGCTCTGACATCTGCATACTTCTCGAAGACCTTGACTTGGATCTCCTTGCTCTTACCGAGACGTGGGTCAAGGCCAGCTGGATCACTTCTCTTGACACTCTGCTTCCTGAGGGCTACAAAATCCTCTCCAAATCCAGACCCAACAGGACTGGAGGTGGAGTGGCCCTGATCTTCCCCGAGTGGGTCCCTACTTCCATCATCCCCGCTTTATCCTACTCTTCTTTTGAATGCCTCATCTGTAGGCTTGGGGGGGGGTCTCCCTTACTCTCTCGCTCACCCTCGCCACTATATACAGACCCCCTGGCCCCATCTCCCTCTTCCTCTCTGAATGGGCTGACTTTGCCTCATCCCTTTCAACTTTTTCATCGAAACTCCTCCTCCTGGGTGACTTCAACATCACCTCGACTCTCTTGATTCATCCAAGTCCTCTGTTACTCCCTCCCTCTCTCTCACTATTCTTCCTTCTGGCCCAACCCACCCTGCCGGCCACACTCTTGATGACCTCATCTCTGGTGGCATCCCTATCTAATCTGGTCACCACCCCCCCCCCTTCTCCTGGCCTGAGCCCTATCTCCTTTTCTCCCACCTGGGGCCCCTTGGCCCTCTAGCCGAGCCACCCCCTGTACTGCCAGCCTCCTTCGCCATTATTTGACCGATGAAGCGAGTGTTAGTTGCTGCTTTTGCCTCCACCTACATCCCTCCCCCTCTCCGGACGCTCTCTGACTCTGTCCTTGCTAATCTGCATCTTGCCACCTCGAACACCCTTGACATCCTTCAGTCCCTGCCATGAGTATCCGCCTAAAACCTGCCACCAAGAACAACCGCTGGTACGACTCTGATTTAGCATATCTGAAACGCAATTGTAGAGTTGCTGAATGGAAGTGGCAGACCTTGGGCTCCTCCTCTTACAAACTGGCCTGCTGCCTGCTCCAAAGGCAATATTGCTTTTCTATCTGCTCCAAGAAGCGGGCCCACAGCCAAGCCTGCATCTCTGGAACAACTAACAACACAGCCAAACTTTTCAAAATCTGCAAGGAACTCACCAATCCACTTTCAGTCTCCAACTCTCTCCTTCCTTCCCAGGCTCTTTGCACTGCCTTGGCCTCCCACTTCACATCAAAACTCAGGACATCCTGTCCTCACTCTCCTCCACCCCATCTCCTCTCCCACGCCTGCACCCATGCCTCTTTTGGCCCCCATCCTCCTTCCCATTGCACTGGGTGAGGTCTCTAAAGTGGTCTGCTCTGAGAAGTCCTCCTCAAAACAGTTGCTCCCCTGCTCCTCCAGAACCATTAAGGACAGCATCTCCTCTCTCGTCCTGGCTCTTGCTGATTTCTGTAACCACTCCTTCGCCGTTCCCTCTATCCCTCAAGCACTCACTTGTGCACTCTTGTAAAAAAAGCCATCTGCTGACACCTCCTGCACGGCTAACTATCGTCCTATCTCTACTACCCCCTTCCTGGTTAAGCTCTTGGAAAAGTTGGTCCTTCCCCCCCAACTGACCCTCCACAATGATCTTGGTGGTTACCTTCATGACAGTCAATCTGGATTCTGGGTATCCAGAGGCATGGAAACTGCTCTCCTGAACATCTGTGAAACCATGCTTGCAAATCTTGACTCCAACTCTCCTGCTGTTCTCATTCTCCTCTATCGCTCCTCTGCCTTTGGCATGGTCAACCATGCCATCCTCATAAAATGACTTTGTGACACCCTCGGCATCACTGACTGGGCACTGAACTTGCTGACTTCTTTCCTCACTAACCACCCTTCCCAGCTGCAATTGGGCCCTTTCTTGTCCACCACCACCCTCTCTACCTGCGACGTCCCCCAGGGTTCTATCCTATCACCATGGCTCTTCAATAACTATCTTGCCCCTCTTGCTGACCTGATCCCCTTCTCTCCTCATTTCCAGTGTTATACCGATGACGCACAGCTTTCCTTCAAACTTCCCTCTACCTCCCCTTCTTCCTTCTCTCTCATCCCTGAATGTCTGTCCGCCATTCAGGCATGGTGTGCAGCAAATGATCTCTGTCTCATTGCCAGTCAGACGGAGAGCCTCCTCATCGGGATACCTGTGCCCTCTTTTCCTTCTACCCTCTGGCCACCCTCTTTTGGCGCTCTACCCCACCATCTTGTGAGGTCAAACACCTTGGTCATCTTCAACTCCGCTCTCTTTTACCCCTCACATCATGGACCTTACCAAAAAGTCCCACTTCCAGCTCCTCCTCCTCAGAGGCATTCCTCCTTTTCTCACCTTCCCCCAAAAGCTGAATGTCTCCAGAGCTCTTGTCCTCTCCAGGCTGGTCTACTGAAACAACCTCTTTTATCAATCTCCCTCTCTCCTCCCTTTGCCCCTCCAGCTAATCCAGAATAAGGCTGCAAGACGTATCCTTTGTCTCAAGCCCAGGGACCATATCTCTCTAACCCTAAATTCTCTCCACTAGCTTCAGGTGGCTGCAAGAATCAAATTCAAGACCCTCTACATCATCCAAAAGGCCTTCTGGGGCCTGGGACCACGCTATCTCCAACTTTCCCCTCCCTAAATACTCCCCTGCTAGAGCCCTAGGATCCTCTAATTCCAACTCTCTAACTGCTTCACCAAGCAGAGAGTGGGGGGTAGGTTTCTCTCGAACAGCCTCCATGCCCCTCTCGGACTTGAGCTGAAACCTCCTTAAGTTTCGTAAACTGCTAAAAACTCTGCTCTTCTCTACCTCTTTGCCTTCCCTGCTAATCACCCCACTGCCGATGTGACCAATGGCCTGATCCTCATGAAATTCACAGGATACCAGTCAATACCAGCACCCCTCCACCCCACTGCAATGCTGGCTCCTGCCTGGTGGCTCCACATACCACCGTTGAAAGTCACCTGCACTAGCACTTGGCCTGAGTCTCTCCTCCAGGCTACCTTTACTACTTCCCTCCCAGGCCCTCCTCCAGCACTTTTCCACTTCTCTGCTCCCCCTTCCATCCGCTTCCCCTGCAATTTTCTTCAATGCACTTGAACGGCCGAATGCAACAAAGCCTATCTGCTCCGTGTCGGTCTGCGTAGTCCACTGCTTGAGGCTTCTGCTGTAAAGCTTTACCGTTGGGCAGGCCACCTACAGGTCTAGCTTCAAGTACTGTGCACGTTCTGCCTAGATGTCCACTTCGGTCCCGCCGCCCCTATTGGAGGGGAAGGGAGCAGGCCCCCGCTTACTCTCTGCCCCGGTCTCCAGCTTCCCCTGGAGTCGCTTCCGCCCTTTCTGCGCCTGGGGGACTTGGCGGAGGCTAACAGCCAGGGCCCCTTCTGCCTCTGTCGTAGTCAATATCCAGCAGTCTCTACTGCATGCACGGCACACTCTGTTCCCTGGCACCTTGGCCACCCATCCCCTTCCTTGCCGCTGCAAGAGAGCTCCTCTGTCTCCGACTTGGGGGTTAAGCTGCACCCTGGAACCCGTTTGGTTCTCTGATCTTGACTGCACTGGGCTTCCTCCTCGCAATGCCGGTGGCGGTCTGCACCACCTCGCTTCCCCTGTCCCTGTCGGTGCTTATCAATGCTCGGAATCCGTAGCAGAGAGGGCTCCGATCAGCTCGCGTGATGGCCTTGGGCCTGCTCTTGTCGGCCCTTACGGAGGATGGGGTTTTGCGTCCTCACTCGTGGGCCTCCATGTTAGAATCCCCATAAATACATATTTTTAATTGAACTTTAAGTGTGTAAGTATTGCCTTGGACCCTGTATAAACAAGTTTCTTTGTTCGGCTCTACAGCTCACAACTCCCTCCTAAGATAAGTCTGGCTGCTCAGCCACGCTTCCAACTTGTGTAGTACAGGCCTATATTAAGAGTTTGGTCCCTAATACCAAGAGATGGATCTTATAAAGTCTAACCCCAGTTGGACTTTAGAAAAACCTCCCTAACACCTCCATTAAGTACACATGATAACATAGAAACACTCGCGCACACATACTCCTAAATATGTTGATTGAGCTAAAACACCCCCCAACCTTTTGCACCACCTTCCCTATCTTGGAGTACCTTCCCCGCAGAATCCCGACACAACCTGATTTAAAGGGACATGATCTTTTCTTATAAGAGAACCGTATCTATCAGGAGTTTCTTCGTCCCAGTCTTGGTATTTCACAGTGTCCGATATTGTAAAACACCCTATGTAGGTCATAGTATGCACCATTTTAGGGAGTTCCTTAAGGGATTATAGTCATAAATGGAACTTGTACATAGTTACAAAAATATGTACTAGTTCATAATACCCTAGCATAATTCAATAGATAAAATAGTATACATAGTAACTGAATGTTTAACTAAATAAAATGTTTCCAAATTAGATCCACATTAAGAACATCAGCGATATGCAGAGTTCATAATTAAGCTTTGATCAGCAGGAGCTAAAAAACAGCTCCTTGGTGTCGGGCATGCCCCAGAACCAGTGCTGGGGAACCAGAAGCATTACTCTGTATACTACAAACATATTATGTATGATCCATTGTTTAAATGTGTCCTGATTCTTTATTGATATTCTCAAACACTGAAAGTTAGTTGTAGGGCACTAGTTGGCCTATGCAGCCAAATGTAGTTCCTGGGAGCAGTTGGTTTTGAGCTAACCAGGCTCTCCTAGGGTAGCATAAAGGAGCTAAATGGCTCTAAGCTATTTCAATCCTGGAGATGATTCCATAAGTGTACTGAAAATTGTAAAACTTGACAGCACTCAGTTAATCTATCAAGGTATATCCTGCAAACTCTTTTGGATGCATCACCAGAAATTTACACCAATTGATAACCGCCTCCAGCAACGCGATCCGAACCCCCTCAGAGGGAGAAAAAGAAAAAATGGCGAGGCTGCAAATTTGCAGAAATAGCTTAATCTTTCCTTTGTCATAAACGAGTAAGTAATGGATAAATATTTTATAGATTTGAGAATGTTGTATTATTTTACTTGGGCAACATGTTCTTCTGGATATTTCTATGCCCAACCAAGGACCTATGAACTTGCAGGGTTTCCAACAAATGTATGCGAAAATGTAAGACTTAATCGTGCATATCTATCTGAATTGTTTTTATATTGCGCCACTTGCCCGTAGGCCTCAGTGCACTCACAATACATACAACAGAATGCACACAAAATCATGGGGAGGATTTAACCTATTCCTTTAAAAAGCACTTCAACTGTGATCTTTATCAAACATAAATGTTTAAGTACATTCTCGAGGTCCAATCGAAACATATTCCCTAAGGCTGGCACCCAGACATCATAGTTTGCACCACAAATTCTTTTTGGGTGGTTGATGGAGTCTGTTATTAGAACTAAGGGTACGTCTGAAGGGATCTCATTAATTCTGAAAGAAAGATCAGAAGGCACGTCACCCTGAAGACACTTAAATAAAGCTCCCAATGTTTTGACATAGTCAGACTTATATGTTGTTGCCAGCAATCTTAAAATGTTTATATTGTTCTAATTTTACACATTTTTGTTGGGTCCCTAGGATAAGCAGCTCTGTTTTACAATTAATAAGGGCTAACAAATTCATTGCCATCCAGGATTGTATTGCTAAAAAGACTTCATTAATTCTTTCAAAATCCTCTGTATAAGATCCTGAGAGCTTCAGTACAATCTGGATGTCGCCTGCGTAATTTGCAAACTGTATTACATAAGGGTCGCGAGTACGCGTTTAAAAAGCAGTGACGATAAGAGGGAACCCTGTGGGATCCACATAGAAAAGAGGTTCTGCATGATTGAGTTTATTTCCATAAACCCGTTTGCGGTTCTTGGTTCAAGAAAAGATTTGAATCATGAAGCGGCAGAGGAGGTGCATTTGCCAACTTTAGTCTGTCCGCTAGAAGCGAATGATCGGCTAAATCGAACGCGGCAACAGAAGTAGTGCCATATTACCGCCCTCGATAATGTTTACAATATTGGACTTTAGATCTAAAAGAGCATTCTCCGTTCCATAATTGGGGCGAAAGCCAGATTGTTCTGACCAAGAATGTCTTGTTGCTCTATGAACTTTTCATATTGATTATATGCAATTCTGTCCGATAGTTTCAACACAACCAAAAAGTTCATGATGAGTCAGTAATTGGCCACATCCATAAAGTTCAGGTTTTGTTTTTTTTAGCAATGCTCTAATTCATGCCTCTTTAATAGTATCGGGAACATAGGCCTGCTGGAAAGATCGATAAATAAATGTGGTGACCCATTGTGCAAGTGTCTTGGAAAAGTCCTTAAAGGTGGAGGCGGGAAAGATATCCCCCTTGCATGATGTTATATATGATATAACCTCCACCTCAGATACCTCTTTAAAGGTGACTAATGATGCTTCAGGAGCGATGGTATTACTTAGGTGGGTGCGGGGGGGGGGGGAGAAATTACTTCTGTAGTGTCACCTGGTCAGAGATGTGCTCTTGATGTTTTTAGAGTTTTCTGGATAAATCCATTATGAATATTCTGAGACCAGTCATTATCAGTGTTTGATGATTTAATCGTAGTCCCCTTTAATTCCTGTAAAATACTGAACAGTTCTTTAGGACGGGATTTTGCTAGTTGTATCCTGGCATTCAAGTTAGACTCTTTTGCTTTAAAACACAGTATGCTTAAAAAGTTTGGCTGCATGTTTGTAAGCTGCATGATTGGTATCTGAGGGATGTTTTCTCCAGATACGTTCAGCTTTACGTTTGGCTACTCTAGCACTCAATACTTCTGGTGTATACCATGAATTTAATACAGTGGACTTTTTTTGCTTTATGGATTTCAAAGATGCATTTCAAAGGTGCGAGTGTATCAAAGGCTTCATTTGTGACAGTCCTAAAAAAAAACTTTAAAAAAACAACTTTTCTAGAACGATGTCATCCTTCAGTGAGTGGAGTAACTTTGGCCTCAAACGCTTCAAATGTTACTTTTCTAAAGAAGTTCCTATATGGGCAAAACTAAATAAGATCTACGATGAGAGACAAACTGGATTCACCAAAGGAGTCGGCGTGGAACTCAATTTGGTATTGCTAAACCTGGTTAAACTAAATGCAATAAAACAGAAAAAAAGGCTGTTTCTAGCGTTCATTGATCTAAAGCAAGCCTTTGACTGCATAAACCGGAACTTGCTGTGGCATAAACTAAAAAAGTGGGGATGTCCCAATGAATTACTTGCCCCACTGGTGGCACTACATACTAAAACCAGTATTCGTGTACGTCTAAACGCAAAAGGAGACTTAACTGATGAAATAAAAACTACACAGGGTGTGAAGCAAGGTTGCCCACTTGCAGCCACACTGTTCAAACTTTTCATTTCAGACTTACCCAAAGCTTTTGCCAAAACGAGGTGCTTTCCTCCAAAAATCAACGGCACGCTTGTATCACATATAATCTATGCGGATGACATAGTGTTGCTTGATAGCACCGAAATAGGCCTACAACGATCATTAGCAGCTCTGCAAGCCTACCTAACAACAAACCATCTAATGATAAATGTAAACAAAACGCAAGTGATGGTTCTTGGACCAAAAAACAACCTAAGAAAAGTGAAGTTCAACTGGTACATCAATAAAGAAACACTATCATGCACAGAAGCCATCCGATACCTGGGTGTTTCATTCAATGGCTCAATCAGAGAGTGGAGTTGGACAAACGAAATCATCTTGCGCACGAAAATGTTTGCTCTACAAGGTCGCAAACTGCACTTAAACTACGGGAAATTTTCACTCCAACCAGTAATGACCTTCTACTTACAGAAAGTGATCCCAGCATTATGCTTTGGGAGTGAAACAGGGTGGAATATCAGGGCAAGCCTATGGGCACAAGTCGAAGGCTGCTTCTGGCGTAAAGTCCTCCAACTACCACAATGCGTTTCAATGGTGGCTGTGAGGCATGAACTTGGTCTCGACTCCCTGCATTCCACTGTACTATGGAAATCCATACTACTACTGAGGAAAATCAGAATGGTGCCGGTAACAACCGCTTACACAATTCTGGCCAATAAAAAAAACGACACCTCTGCATCCATGCTAAAAAACTGGGAAGAAAACCTATTGGACATCCTGGAAGAAGCAAATATAAAATTGCCTCTGGTGCTACGGTCGCCGAAACTGGCAAAAATAAAATTCATGCAATCCAAGTGGATTAAAAATGCAGAAAGGCGAGCAGCCCTATCCACAAGCTTAGACTACGGAATATGCGAACAGGAAAGAGGCATTCTACCGAAATATCTGTATAAGTTTCCCTCTCATTATCATCGGAATCAATTCTTAAGGCTCCGACTTAACTTGTCCAACACCAGGTTACACAAAAGAAGAATAAAAGATCCCTTGACTATTGATGCCAACTGTCGTTTCTGTAAACAAGAACCTGAATCGATCAAACATCTCATAATCGACTGCACACAGATTAATGAACAGCGTACCCTCCACCTTGAACGCTATGCACCCAAAAACGGCAACATGGATGAATGGTGGTCATATTTGATAACGGGACGAAATGTACAGTTAACCTGCAACGTGATTAACTTTATGGACATGATATTGGCATAATCCCCTATAAAATACTAGCTTTCTAAGAAAAAGGATTTAACGCAGATGATCCATTATGTCCACTATGCCCACGCCTGCCTAACTTTAAGGAAAATACATTAATGGCAGGACGTGGGTTGGGGACCGCAAGTGATTTGAAACTGACAAAAAAGTTTGTTTTTCTTTACAAAACTAAGTCAATAAAATAAAAAAAAAAAAAAGAAGTTCCTAGTCAGATTACAAGGTGTATCTGACTGGGAGTTTCTAATGAGGATGAAAGAAATCTATCTATAAAGAGAACGAAGAATGATCTGACCAAATACATTAATTTACTAGAATGGGAGACAACTTTTTATTTTTAGATAAAATCCAGTCTAGAGTAGTGCCACTTTTTGAGTGGGGAGATAAACATGCTAAGTAAATCCCACAAATTGAAGTGTTTGCAGTAACAGTACTATATAGTGGCAATAAGCTAAACATACTGACAGTCAATATTCTCTTTTAAAAGTATAGCCTCAGTGATCATGGTGTGGTATGTCTGATTTTTAAAAATTAAGATTATGTTTTAAAAATTAGGGCAGCCGCCCCCCCCCCCCCCCCAGTCCCCTATTCTCCATACAATCGTTATGAAGAGATGAGTAGCCAATGGAGGTGGCCAGTTGCAATGCATGATGGGCAGCCTCAGGGAGCCATGTCTTGGTAATAGCTAATAAGACAAGATTGGATTCCATAATGAAATCTGCTATTCCAACAGCATGTTGCACCAGCGACCATGAATTTAATAGTGCACATTTAATAAGTGTGGTACTGAAATATGCGCTGTGCCCATACACCCACTGGTCAGTGTCTGGCTGGACTTGAATGTCTGCAGTACTCGTGTCCTTGTGACTTCCAGGTAGGGGTGCTTAAATGGCCTCAGGCTTGTAAGTGATGGGCATGCAATTTAGATATCTCACCATCCGGTGTGCCTGTAACATGGATAGTTTCTTCAGACATGGCCAAGAGTCTAGCTCTGCAATTCTTCAGAATTACGGATATCTGTCTTCAGGAGAAAGTCCTGCGCTACCAGCCCCCAAGGAGTCTCAGATCTCGCCTAGCACATCGCCCAGTGGTCTCACTTCACAATTCCTCCAGGATGGGCGGATCCTCGTTCTCTGTCCAAGCGCCAACCATCTAGAACACCCTACCCCCTACACATTTGCAATACTGAAAATCACCTAAAATTCAGAAAGGCCCTAAAAACCTGGCTTTTCCCAACATCCCCTTGAATCCCTCCCCCATCTTCAAACTATATTGTTGAACCCAAACACAACAACATTCCTATCCACGAATTACAGCGCAGATACCGGCTTCGTTCGCAGCGGCTCACCATGGCTAAATATCGCCACCCCCATGCACAACAACACTCTTACGCATCAATACCGCAGGGAGCCCGGCAGCTTTCGCAAAGGCACCCCACAACAAACTTTCACCCTCAGTTGTGCTCCCTCTGCCCCTATCGTCATCCACACCCTCCAGGACGCGCCCTGCTGCTCAGACTTCTTCACAACAAGACCATGGCGTCCACATTGGACAAAGAAAAAGAATGCTGCAGCCGAACTACATCAAAGGCATACAGTACGTATACCTTACCCCACGTCTGTCGACACAGGCCGCCGGCATGGCCATCCATCCATGCACCAAAGAATGAAGCTATGACTATGCCATTCCAGTCTAGAAGAGCACATAGCCGTCCACACTGAAACCCCTGATGTACCTCAACACCTCTGCCACTAGCATACAGCGACTACCAACAAAAATAAAATTTGGTATAGCTGTGCACTCATAGAATCTTCAGCATTAGCACTCTATCCTAAACCACCAACAGCGCCCACCCATGTGCCTGACCTCTGGGCTACTTACCGGAGCACAGCCAGCCACCCAAGTACTAAGCCAGCGAAAATTCAAACGAACATCTCTCGATCTAAACTCTAAGAACCTCTCACACATTGTGTTTGGAACGCCCTTGGTGACCGCAGTCAAAGTGCATTGAGGCCTTACAAATGGGGAAAGTGTACTATATAAATAACCAATACAATACAATTTCCCCTGTTCCCTTAACATTTAGCCTTGTGGTGCTTTGAAACACAATTCTGTTGTATAAAGCGCCTGCTCAATAAAATAGAACACCTGGTGTTGCCGTTATGCAGGGACACGGGGAAGTAATTTACGCTCCTGAGACACAACCCTTCATCAACATGCGAACACTGAGGTATGTTATACAGACTAGCAGGCATTTTGAATTCATCCTGTCAGACTGTGTTTGTGCATTTAACACTTCTTAAATGTATGTCCATGCCTAAACATGCTTCTAGTGAAGATGCCAAATGCGCGAGGCTAGAGGATGGGAGTGGGGTGATACTCTCTGGCTCTGGGGGTGGTATAGGGGTGGATCCTCCCAAGTTCCCCACTCCATCTCTAACCTCATTTGTATGTAACACCGTGAGAACCCTGCTGTCACCCAATATGTTTGTAAGGAATTATTGAAGAACACACGTGGGACCTGCCGCCCAGAAACCCACATCTTCAGGAGTCTGCAAGCCTCAAGTTATGAAAAAGAGGATGTTGTCATAGGCATCATGTTACACATGCTGCTCATATGTATTATCATGTACTGCGCTCCCCTCCAACCAAGGTTGCGCGCAGGCATCAGGGTGAAGGTTACAAAATGGAGAGACAGCAGCTGGGCAGACTTGAAACAAGATAGCGGATCACGTTTTACTATTTTGTCAGGCAGAACCGTGGGGAGGGGCCAAACAGCGTGGGAAATTGTAGTTTGGTCATCCCTCTGCCATTTTACTAGACCCGATCACAACACAGTTGCAGCGGATGAACATTTCACACGCTCCAGCCCAGGCCCAGGCACATTATAAAAGTGCACAACATCAGGCAAGCATGGGTGTTAGGAGTTGGAGTGTAGACTGATGGGTGTGTCGGAAAGTGTACAGTAGAATATGGAGGAGCAGCAAGGAAGTGCAAAGGATAGAGGGGAGGAAGAGGGCAATGGAGAGGTGATGAAAGCGAGAGACAGATTGAAGGAGAGGAGGTGAAAGTTAGGGATTGCGATTGGAGGAGAGGAGGAAGAGGGCTAATGGAGAAGGAGAGAGGGTGTTGAAGCAGTGATGTGTACCAAGTAGTGACTTAGAGAACTGAGGAGAGGAGGAAGAGCGAGAATGGCAAGGAAGTAAAGGGGATTAAGAGTGGAAAAGGGATTAGAGGAGGAAGAAGTGGGAGCACTGGGGAGAGGAGGAAGAGGCAATAGATGAGAGGAGGAAGAGAAAAGAGGTTGGAGAGAAAGGGGAGAGGTGAAACAAGACGGTGTGAGTGCCAATCTCTAGAACACTGGTCCTAAGAAAGAATCATACAGTGGTGCAGTGTCCTAAGATTATAACTAACATTCTTGGGGGGGATGAAGGTGGAAGTTACTCATTGGCAGCCAGAGTGGAGGTCTGCTAACTCCTGCAGTCTAGCTGCCAGTGAAATTCATAAGCTGTTCTCTGAACACCATGAGGAAAGCCATAGAACATACAGGGGCTCGCCACCACCCTCTATGTAACTGCTACAAGGGGAGAAGCAGGCAATGATGGTCTTTGACCCGAGTAGCAAAGAGGGAATTGGAGTGAAAGGTCAGTACACTACAGGGATTTGCGTTTGCCTGAGTATAAGATTTTTGTCACATGTGCAGAAATTATCTACTATGACAAAATCAAGAGCTAAAGGCTAGAGCCGCCATGGGGACTTGGCACCGCCACCTACTCGGTCTTGCAGGCCTTGGGGGCAGAATATGCAGTGTGATGAATCACAGAATTCTGTCACTTCTCCCAAAGTAAGAGACTTTCTCTGTGAAGCTATGGAGGTGAACCCGCTACGCGATACCCCCTAGGCATAGAGGTATGTGGGACCTCACAGGGAGAGACACCCCCCCCTTTGGGGACAATGACTCCTGTTTCAAAGAGGAACTCCCTAAATTACTCACCCGCAACAGGTCCAATCCAAAGAACTCATTAAGAACCAATTAATGTATGTTACTGTGGTGCAGAAACATTAAATTCATATAAGAAAGGAGATGATGACAAAACTGTGAAGAGGAAGATTATCGGAGGCATGCAGAATACTCCGGCAACAGAAAGAAAGGACTTGGACACTGCCGGGGAAGGCCCAGCTAAGCATCATAAAAAGAGGAGAAATCCGGTCAGAAGAGGAAGCCCAGGAGATTCATCGGCTGTGTGGAACGCTGAGCCAGAACACGAAGCACAGCTTGTAAACAAGGAAACAAACTAGCGAGTGAAGGCAACGCGAGGAAAGCATGCAGGTGGAAGAGCTGAGAGAAGGAAACCTCATGCCTACCGAGTCATTAGTGGTGGCGTGACGGATGGTCGGACTGTTCAGTCCAAGACCAATGCTGAGACCACAGACTCGTTCTGGACATGGAGTGAATGCTGAAAATGAGCCAGAGAAGTTGAGCGGCAAGAAGCCAACCTGACTGACAGAAGGCAGCATCCAGTCCTGATGGGAGTCACAGGTGACACTAACCCCAATTCAGAGTGGTAACATGGAAGGTTGCAGACCTGGGAGGGATAACTAACATACCAAGCATAATAATCATTCTTGTCCCAGTGAGGAATGCAACCCAATATTCCTGAAGGAGAGTGCAAAGTTATATGGGGTGTGAAGAATCCTACGGATCCATCACTGAAACCCTGCCTAAAGTCTCCTCCCAGGTGGCCAGGGAAAGACAGACGCTTCCTGACCTTGGGGGTGGTGTACTGCGGGAGAATCACCTGGGAGGAGACCAGGCCCAGAGTTGTGAGCAGATCCCGTGGACGAGACACAGTATTTGTCCTTTGGAAGGGAAAACCTTTCCAGGTTACCAAAACAGGTAATGGATTATTGTCATTATAATGACCCTGACCCTCATATAAGATCTGGGGTTCTTGACACAAGTGTGATAAAATCTGATCAAGCCTTACCAATGTAAGAATCCTTCAAGGTATTTCAGGATAAACACCCTCCTTACTCCTAAAGGTATAATGTAAAGGAATCTATAAATGTTGCCTCAAATCATTTCTTGCTCTGTAACACAAACTTAAAATCAAGCAAATACCTAAAAGAATTGACTTTGTTTGGGACTACTAATCTCATAATCCCAAGAACACTGGGAAGAGGACTGAAGAGGTATATTGTAGCAGTAGTCGGGCAATTAAGCCTAACAGCTCACACCTGAAGGAACCTGGGAGGAATAAAAGGCCCCCTCAGGTGCAGGCATTAAGAAGTAGCTGGAACTGTTACTGGAGTTTGTGTAGTAATAGCAGAGGCAGAAAGAAGGCGGCAGAGTGTTGGCAAACCAAGTAGAACTGGGAGAATCAGAGGGACGCGGGAACATGGATGCAGCAGATTTCAGCTGCTTGCTCTGAGTTTCCTGGTCCCCCAAACTCTGAATTGTAGAGGCTGTGCACCAAAAGACGTGTAGAAGGGCTGTCTTTCCCCATGTGTGCCTGATTGCTGTGGCTGCTTTGCAGGAAACATTTTGGAGACCGAGGCGTGGAGCGAGTCGCAGGTCTCGGGAGCGAGAGAGGCTCCTTAATGGAGTGGCTGGACCAGAGACACCTTCCGAGAGGAAAGGTGTGGGTCCCTATGAAGCCAGAAGCAGTAAAAGTTGTGGATGTCTAGCAACCTGCAGAGTAAGGATCACAGAAACCTGTGAATCAAACCTGCCGTTCTGATTCATTGCACAATCACTGTCAGCAATATTATCCAGTCTAATCTTCACTCGCCTAGAAGCACAAGCGAGCTGAAGTTATTTGCTGCATTCCTAACAAGGGAACAATGGAAAGTAGCACTCGCGGGTAATTGGAAATGTCTTTTCCTGGTGTGAAAGCAAATGCTACTATTGTTAAGCCCTTACATTTTAAGAAGTGGTCGTGTGTCTCATTAAGCAGAATGAACGTTGTGGAAGACAATTGTTAAACACTTGAAGCATATAACACTTGAGAAGATATGGTTGTGTGTGCATAATTTCGTTTTCCAAGTGAAGAGTGAACTTTACCTCTTTATTCAAACTATCATTGTTCATAACAGAAGTCAAGTGTTTAAACACTGTATCTGCAGTTAGAGAGAGCGCAAGCATTGCCCAAGCCAAGATAATTCCCTTATTGAGTTTGAGAGCAGCCTTTCTCAAAGTCAGAAAATGGTCTGACAACTACTGTGAGCCTAATAGAAATTCAACCTTGCCTAAGATACACGTGTGCAAGCATTACCTGAAGCCAAGAGAGTGGCATCAAGGCTTCTGGATAATTATTTGGCTAACAGTAGCAGAGAGGTGAAGGCCATGCTGGGGAAGGGAAATCTTGTTGCTGATTAACTTTATTGAAGTTGACTCAACCTATATTGCCATAGACTGGTGTAGAAGGAACAATGTGGGTCCATAAGGCAATCTTGGGTTGTAACTATGGTGGCAGACAGACTAGAAAGGCAAAGAGGCTGCCACTTTTGTAGAGATATTCAGAGGAATAGTGCATTGCCATTTGAAGGTATTGCAATGACTTAAAGTGAATCTTGTCAACACCTGTCTTAAGAAACGAAGTACTGAAGATGGGGTGGCATATCTGGTTGTCGGTAGATGCAAGACTTCAGTAGTTCAAATGAAGTGGAGTGCTGTGAGGCCAAGGAGAATGTCCTCATGATAATCCGTGGTAGAAGTGAAGTTGTTGAAGTAGAAGCGACAGAACTGAGAAGTCATCCTGACAAATATACCTATGAATTCGAACCTGAATAGAGGAATCACTACTGTTAACCAAGACTTTTGTTCCAGTAGCATTCTAGAAGTTGTATTTCTTTTTAATTGTATCAAATCCTCTTGGATGGGGGGCGTTGTTGCGTACAAATTAAGATGGCTGCATAGCTCTTGAGCTCCCGCAACCCGATGCTTGCAACAAATATCCCTGCACTCCTGTTTGGTGCTCGGAACGCGGTCACGTCATGATTCTGTGACCTAAACTATTGAGTAGTAGTTTTCCTTCATTGCAGCTTCCAAGTTGGTTCCCCCGGCCCGCGGCGAGCAATTGGTGAACAGGTGCAGGGTCGGTGAGAAAATGGCGACTGCAACACGTTTTGTGTGTGAGGTCTCCCCAGCCTGGGTGGAGATTGGCTGGGCTGGTGCCACATTCAGAGCCCCCTGAACTTCACTGTTGGTCGTGATGTGTGGCTAGGGACCCGCTGAATTTCCTTCATCAGTTACTTGCAGGTGGGTGCCCCGCTGCGCTGCACTGTGCGGCCTGACACGGAGCATCGGAGTGCCCGCGGGTCAGAGACCCGGTGAGAGCCGGGCATTTCTGCATTGAGGACCCACTTTTCCACCACATATTTAAGCTGCATCAGAGTGTTAACTGAGGCTATTGCTGGTTAAATGAGTCAATGGAGTGGATCAGTGATTATATTATTTTTATTTATATAGCGCCGACTGCCCGCAGGCATCAGGGCGCTTACATGGAGACAAGGACAGACCCAAAGAGAACGTGAAGAGATGGGACAGGACAAAACACATAAGATTAGTCGTTAACTGATTCGATGGTGGGTTACTTGAAAAGCTCCGTTTTGAGTTTTTTGCGAAAGGCCAAAAGGTTGGTCTCCAACGCAAGACACTTTGGCAGTTTGTTCCAATTAGCTGCCGCTCGGTTAGGGAAAGCTCTGCCCATACCGAGTTCCCTTTTGTGTTTCAGGGGAGTTATAAGCCTGTTGGCTTCTGATCTTAATGCCCTGGGGGGATGGTAAAGAGTGAGTTTGGACTTCAGCTAGGCTGGAGCCTTGCCGTATAGGCACTTCTGAATTCGGCACATAAACTTAAATTGTATGTGATCCTCCATTCTCAGCCAGTGGAGATCCCGTCTGGCTTCACTGATGTGTTCGCTTCTTGCTTTTTTTTTTACCATTCTGATCGCATTATTTTGGACCAGCTGGAATTTTTGGATGCTTTGCTTACTTGCTCCTGCCAGGAGTGCGTTTCCATAGTCCAGACGTGACAGGATGGTGGCTCTGGCTATTGTGGCGCAATTCTTCTCACTCAGCAGGGGTCTAATTGCTTTGAGGAGTCTGATGTAATAGTTCCACTTTTTTGCTAACATACATAGCTTGGGCATCTGCGTTGAGGGAGGCTTCCAACGTCATGCCAAGCGTTTTAACCTTAACTGCCACTGTAGTACAGGTTTCTTTCATTTGGAAAGCCTGATAGTCAGCGGGGAGTTTGGCACGAGCCTGGGTGGAGCCAAAGACCATTAATTCAGTCTTATTGCCGTTCAGGCACATCCAGATATTGTCCATCAGATCTTCGATTTTTTTCGTAGAGTGTGTTTAATGTCGTATTGTCCTTGGTGTAATCCCCACTCAATTCCAGGACCAGCTGAGGATCGTCAGCGTAGTTGGTAAAAAAAATCTGGAGCTGTTGTAGTAACTCACATAGGAAACAGATCTACAAGTTGAAGAGCAGTGGGGACAGACTGGCTCCCTGTAGTACCCCACAGAAGATGTTAAATTCAGAGGAGAATTTGCCACCCCAATGTACTCGGGGTATTCTGTTTTCAAGGAAGGACGATAACCAACTTATTGCTTCCTTGGAGCAGTTGGCGGCCTTCTCAAGTGCTTGCTGTAGGAGCTGATGGTCTAGCAGGTCAAAAGCGGCGCTCGGATCCAAAAGGACCAGCAAGCCAGCCTTTCCCTTGTCCATAATTTCCAGCATTCTGGTTTGTAGGTCCAGCATAGCTGTCTCGGTGCTGTGAGCGGCTCTAAAGCCAGATTGTTGTGGGTGTAAGATCTCATGGCTTTCCACATATTCCTGAAATTGCGCTGTTGCTATTTTGTCCAGTATTTTAAGAGTAAAATTACAGTACATAATAGGTCTTAAGTTGTTAGGTTCGCAAGGGTCTAAGTTAGTTCTTTTTACCAGGGGTGTGATGGTGACCTTTTTTATGTTGTTAGGCACTACTTGGTCCCGGAAAGAAGTGTTTACAATTTTAGTGAAGAGTGGAGCAAAAATTTCAGGCTGTTCAAGGATGATCTTTGGAGGGAGTTTGTTTTCGGCGCAGGAGGATGGTTTCATAGATGCTAAGGTTTTCAACATAGCTTCAAGTGATATGGGTTGAAATTGGAAATTCTCCTTTCCATTTGTGGTTGACTGTTCTACGGGAAGACTAAGTTGAGGTTTATTAGCTTGTGCTAGGGCAATGCGTTCTCTAGCTTTGGATATTTTGTTAGCAAATGCTATCCACTGTTGAATGGCTCCTTTGTTGGTCACATGAGGGGCAAGGTGTATGCCGAGCACTAGAGGCTATCTGCACCCTTTGGGGCACAGCCCCTTTCCCTTTCTCCTTTGTTTTCTCTCTGGTTTTGGATTGGAGTAATCTGAGGGTCATCTGTTGCATAATCCGCTACTGACTTGCATGGATATCGGAGACCGCTTCTACCCTGTTCTGCCACGTAGTCTGAGATGTGGCATCTCCTGACTTGCTGGCTCCCTTGCGTAAGCTCTAGCACTCTGCACGTCAAGGTAGTAACTACACAGGGATGTGGGGCGCCCCTTACACAGGTTTAATTTGCCTCTGCTGGGCGCTGGATGGGACTGCCCTCTGGTGAACCTGTGGGTGATACAGCAGAGTGGCGGTATTCGCCCTCTGATGCACCTAGTTGTCCGGAGCAGGCACCTTGCAAACTGGGGTGCAGCGCCCAATTACACTACCACTGGGACCCCGCCTCTCCCTGGTGATAGAACGGTCTGCTTTGCCTTTACAGGTTGTTGTCCCTGGGGATTGCTAAAGGCATGAAGCTGTGCCCGTTTACTGTGGGGGCTACTGGAGCACATTCAAGGGTAAAATGACTAAAGGCGCTGGAAGGAAGCAAAGGCCCATCAATATACTTACCAAATCTGCCCCAGGGGCAGCGGGCGCCTCGGGTGACGCTGTGCCTGTGAGTGACACTTCTGAACCTACTGAACTGCAAAGAATGATGGCCTGTATGCAGGAGGGTTTTTCAGCTGTCCTTAGTAAGCTGGACAACATCACTAGCATGATTTAATCCATCAAGGCGAAGCTGGAAAAGACTGATTTTCAGTTTACAGAGGCCGTAAACAGTGTAGGGCTGCTGGAAGATGTTGTTGGCCGGCTAAAGACCGACGTGGCTGTCCAAGCTGTCACCCAGAAGAACGAGGTGAAATATTAGATTCCTAGGAGTCCCTGAGAATAACCTTGAGGGTACTATGGAGGACTTTGTTGAGCACACTCTCCTTTCCCTTCTAGATCAGCCTAAATTGTCACTGCAGTTTGCGATTGAGTGCGCCCACCGATCACTGGAGTCCAAGCCTAAACCCGGAGCACCGCCGTGGCAGATTATTGCCCGCCTGCTAAACTATTGCGTCAGGGACGTGATTCTTCGGGCCGCCTGTGAGAAGGGAGAGATACTCTTGGGCTCCAGTAGACTGCATATCTACCTGTACTTTTCTGTGGCTTTACAGCAGGAGAGGTGAACCTTTTTGGCAGTGAAAAAAAGGCTTGGGGATTTAGGCATGAAGTATGCAATGTTATTTCCTGTGGAGCTCCGCATAGAATGCAGCGGCAAAACCTACTTTTTTACTATCCCTGAGGATGCCATGAAGTTCATTGACGAGTTCCCCACCGCCACACAAAGCTTATCCAACTGTGCTTTGTTTGGTGTGTCTTTTTCAGGCTACCAATGTTTCTATATTTTGTGATTTGAGGCCCACCGTACTCAACAAAACTTGGGTTAAAATACCCCTTTAATTTTTTGTTATTGCCGATTACAGGAGAAACATTTCTGTTCAATGCCATGTTCTTTCATAGCTGTTGCAGGGCCTGGGTCGATGTCTGTGCACCAATTGGGAGCAGATGATGATGATGATGATGATGGTGGTGGGTGGGGGGGGGCTATACTGGGGATACAAATGGCACTTGGTGACGACAGAGCAACTTAATTGCTAACTGCTAACTGCTCTTAACTCTTAGATCAAGGGTGTCTCTCGCCCTGGGTCCTCATGGTCTGAAGGGCAGACGAAGAAAACGGCGATTCCTGTTTGGACCTGTTCGGACACCCTGCTCAGACAGCAGGTAAGCATGCATCAACATGTGTTTACCACCTCTGTCCCCACAGGCCATCCGGACCCCTGTGGCCCCCCGTGATGTCCCTTGTGCCCCCCCCTTCTCGCACACAGGTGTTGCCTGTTTTGCTTGATTCTTCTACCCTTCTTCCCTTCCGCTCCCCCTCCAACCTACTTCTGCAGTAGTCTATCCTGATGCATTCTGGTTTCACTATCACTGTCTTGGGGCCAGTGCTGGATTGGACTTTTATGGACTTCATTGATTCACGGTGCGTCGCCCTTTCTCAACTCTCATGCTGGACTTCCTTTGCATCTTGTACTCATGGTGGCCCTGAATCATGATGTTCCCATCTTCATCTTGTATCCTGGCTTGCAACATTGTGTTACTACTGACTTCTGCAATTGTATTTGCTCTCCCCTCTTGCGTCTCTGCTCTTTTTGACTGCTTACTCTCTGTTCCCTCCTCCTCTCCCTTTCTCCCTTTTCCTGTCTCCTACCCCCCTCCCCTTACTTGTTTTTTCCTTCCCCCTCCAGCACTATCTGAAATGTCGTCAGGCCTAGTACGGTAGTCGCCTGTCTGTTTCTATTTCCTTCCCACTCTCCCCTCCCTCCCTCCCTCATCTATGTCTTAGCTCTTGCACTATCTGAAATGTCGTCAGGCCGAGTACGATAGTTAATTTCACATCCTTACTGTTCATGGCCTGTAAAAATGTCATTGTATTTTCCCCTGTTCCCTCCCTTGCCTTGAAGCGCTTTGAAACAGTTTATTTATATAGTGCCTATACACTATCATATATCATAGGCAAGGTAGTGAAGGCGACTTGTGTTATGGCCCTCAGGGGGCGGTTCATGGTTTGGTGAAAATATGTACCCTGACAGTGGATAGTGGGTGAATTTACATGCTTGAGTTGGAATTTGAGGAGGCTTGGCAACCTGGTGAAACAACTGAAACGTTTGCACTATGTGGAACACCACTATGTTAAGTTACTGTTTTTACAGGAAACCAACGTTTTTGCTACGGGCTGTGAGGGGCTTGCCAAACGCTGGGGCAAGAACAGGTTTTATACCACGTATTATACACAATCTAGGGGCGTAATGATCCTGATTCATAATTTGCTACCTTTTATACACAAGAGGGTCGAATCAGATCCATTGAGGCGATATGTCTTGGTTTATGGTGTGTTGGCAGGACGAGAGGTGGTATTACTAAACATCTAGGGTCCCAATGTTGATGATTCAGCATTTTATGCTGAACTTGCTGATATGCTAACTCTGTATCCATTAGTGCCCATATTGTAAATCGGGGCAGATGTTGCAGGTCCCGCCCGGTGTTTAAATCTGCACTGGCAACACGAGCAAGACTGGCTAATTTAAGTTTGGGAGGCTTTTAAAGCTTATAGTCAGGGTATAGCAATATCCACGGAATGCGGGGTCCTTCGATCCGTTCAGCGTGACATCCAAAACAGTGAAGAAAAACTGCCATTTAGAGCGACGGCATTCGTCCTACTACACTCTCACAGGTTAAGGCAGTGATAGACCACGTTAGAGACAATGAGGCGAGAGAACTGACACTTTTAGGTGCGTCAGTGGCAATGAGGCGGTATGGAGAGGGCGAGCATTAGGGCAGGTTGCTTGCTCGTTTGGTTAAGCAAGCGAGTGGTGGGTGTGGTATCCCATTGGTCAGAAATAGTCTGGTGCCTTGATTCACACATTGCCAGAGGTTAATAAAGTTTTTGAAACATTCTACTCAAGGCTGTACGCGAACAAAGACACGTGCTCGGAGGCTGACATGGATATGCTTTTGGAAGGGCTGCCACTTACATGCGTGTCGGCTGACGTTAGTGCTCAATTAGATCTCCCCATCTCCAAAATGAAATTGCTTGGGCAATTGATGCTCTACCCACTGGGAAGGTCGCCAGCCCTGACAGTCTCACAGCCGAGTTTTATAAACATTTGAAGTCTGCCCTGGTGCCTTATCTTCATAGTGTGTGGGTGGAAGCCCTTGTCCGGCAGCCTCCCCAGTACCATGAGGGAGGCTGTGATTACGGTGTTATTGAAGTTTGAAAAAACAGCCGATCTCTACGGTTCTTATCCACCCTTTATCTGATACATGCAGATGTTAAAATCTTTGCGAAAAATGTAGTCTCTCGACTGTCTCCTTAAATGCCCCATATTCTACATCTTGATCAGTCAGGCTTTATACCTGGATGATCCTCTGCACTTAACCTGTGCCGACTCTTTAACATCCTGGCTCAAATAGATCTGTGTGTTCAGGCTGTAGTGACCATGCTTGATATACAGAAGGCATTTGCCTCGGTTTTGTGGCGCATCATGTATGCTGTACTGGAGAAATGTTTTTTTGCCTTGGTTTTATATTGTATGTGTGGCTGCTCTACACCTCCCCCATTTCAAAGTTTACTACCAACGAGATGCTTTCGGCCCGAATTACATAGCTAGGGGCACTCCTTCAGGGGGTGTCCCCGTCACCTCTTAAATTTGCCTTAGCTGTTGAGCCACAGGCAGCCCTGATCAGGCACAGGGGCATTCGGATAGCCAGTGAGCCGGAAATTCTCTCTATATGCAGATGATTCAATAGTATATAAAAGGGATCCACAAACCCACTTACACCCCATTATGCAAGACGTTGTTGCCTTTGGGGAATTTTTTGGTCTTCAGGTGAACTGCAGAAAATCGTAGATTTTCCCTCTCACCGACACCACAACTGAACTCTGAGATATACTTGGTTTTGTGTGGGCTCAATCTTCAGTGCGGTATTTGGGTGTCACCATAGTTTGGCATCACACAACTCTATATGATTCTAACTATGCTAAATACCTGGCACATTTTAGGCTTAAGCTTGTGACCTGGGCGCAGTTGCCACTAACCATTGCAGGTAAAATTTCTATGCTTAAAATGACGGTCCTCCCCAAGATCCTTTATTTTTTCAAAATATTCCTCTGTGGCCTGGCATGAAATTCTTCAAAGAACTAGCAGCTGCTATTAATGCCTTTGTGTGGCACTTGGGTGCAGTGCGCCTCAAATGGGATACCTTGACCATGCCATGTGCGCAAAGAGGGTTTTCCGCACCCGATTTCCAGGTATATTGGCTGGCAGCACAAGCGCAGTATGCAGCTTTTTTTTTATAAAACATTTTTTATTGTTTCCTACAACAATCACAACAAAACTAAAAACAACAAAAGGAAAAAGGGACTAGCATGTCCAATCGTAGGCTGATATTAGTACTTGCATCATTAACAGTCTACGTATTTATTATATCTTACCACCCATGTCCGTGGGTTCTAGGACCCCTCCTCTTCCCACCTCCCCCATATCTTGGAGGCTTTGGTAAGGCTGCCTCTTGTGTTATATATTCTACACTCTATCGTAGCACATGTGTCCATGCCCATTACCCATTGTTCCAGCGTCGGGGACTCTGGGGCTCCCCATTTTTTTGTGCAATATTGCGCTTCATCAGTCCCGCTGCCGTGGTCAAAAACCACTTTTCCCACTTAATAAGATCACTCTCCTCTGGTATGCCCAGGAGTAGGACCTTTGGGTCCAGTGGTATGGTACGGGTGAGGATCCTATTGAGTTTGTTGCAGCATGTGTTCCAGAAGGTTTGGATCCGGGGGCATGTCCATAAGATATGAAAGAAAGTCCCTTCCTCCTGTACACATCGGAGGCAGTTCGGGTTTGGGGCCCGCTTCCAACCGTGTAGGGTCGTTCTAGGGTAATGCACTCTATGCAAGATTTTAAGCTGCACCAACCGGAGTCTAGAGGAGATGGCAACCTCCCACGGGTGCATTAGACCCAGAAGACTGGATTCAGGTACTGTCTCTCCCACATCCACTTCACACTTAGCCTTCAAGCTTGTCAGTTCAGGAGTGTTGAAGGATGAGATGGCATTGCATAGGAAGTGCTTCTGGTGGGGGATGTATGCTGGCAGCATGTTGCATTCTATCGGTGTATATTCCGGGATAGTGTCCTCTGCGGGTATGAGTTTTCAGGGCATGGGCCAATTGCATGTAGTGGTACTGTTCCATACCCGGAAGTTGGAATTTTAGTTGCATATCTTCAAACGAGGCTAGCTTCCCCTCTTCCAGGATGTCTTTGACTCTCAAAATCCCAGCCCCCACCCATCGAGGCCCTGGCTCGAGTTTCCCGATTTCTGTTAAATTGCTGTTTTGCCATAGGGTTTGTGCTGCGGTTATTTTATTTTTCCATCCTACAAATACATGTGCTTGTCTCCAGATACTAATGTGCACCGCGGTTGTAGGCAGGGGGGTGTCTCGTGGGAGTTTGGTATAACAAATTAAGTGGGTCCGAGTCGTACATGGCGGCAATTTCTGCCCTTATGTGGGGTAGTTCCCGGTCCCCATGAAGCAGGTCGTTGACCACTGCAAGTTGTGAAGCCCAATAGTAGGTTTGGAGGCGGGCGCCCCTATCCCACCCTCCCAGATCGATCTTTGGAGCGCGGTTGATGCTATACGTGGTTGGCCTCCACCCCATATGAGTTCCCTGAGGAGGGTCTCCACTCGGTCAAATTCAGAGTCTGGTATCTTGAGTGGGGCGTAGTACGCACTTTTTGTTTTACAGGGTGGGGGGAGTGACCATTCTGCATGCTGAGCTTGAAAAACGCACAGCGGGCGAGCAAGATATTAGGTCTTTGGTGGTGCCCTCAGTACTGGCAGATCCTTGCCCCTTTGACCCTGCGAGCGTCACTTCTCGGGCTTGGTGTAAAATGTGGAGGCTGTTGGGATTCACTCATCCCTATCATGCCAATTTTCCGCTGTGGAACTGTGATCCGGCATTTCTGGGGGTGGATGTGGTTACTGAGCAGTGCTGGGCTCAAAACGGATTTAGCATGCTGGGGAATATGTTCCCGAACAGAAAACAGAAACTTTCTCTGCTGATGACATCCCTACACTCGCGCTATATAAATCCTCGGTCTGGCTTCAATTTATCGGTGTCCCCAGGGTTTTTAGGAGCCTATGGGAGAGATTCCCAGTGGAGCCTGAGAATGGCCCCTTACTGGGGTTTGTTATGGAATCTTATGACTCCCAGGGTACGGTTTATTTTCTCTATAGGCTAATACAAGACCGAATGCCAAAGACTCTAACAAAGTTACAATCTAAATGGGCAATGGACATGAATCTCTACATTACGGTTGCCACCTGGAGGGAGATCTGTGTGCAAACTCGGGAGGCCTCTTTTGAACTCCCGATTTCGCTTGATACAGTTCAAAGTCCTTCAGATACCATCATTCGCCGGCAAGGCTGAAACTGTTTTCCTAGGCAACTGCAGGATGTTGTCCTAAGTGTGAGGAGTGGAACTTGGGTACTTCCACATGGTTTTGGTTTTGATGCTGCCCCATGCTAGATAATTACTGGAAAGCTGTCTGCACTATCCTCACTGACATGACTGGTGTTGGATTAGATGCCACCCCTATTCAATGCCTCATTCATGTTTTTGAAGACTGTAAGGGGAGACGGTGGAAACTGGTGAATTTGTTGCTTACCATGAGATGTTTGTTACTACACTGGTCAAAGCCCACTGTACCATCAACTGACCAATGGCTGAAGTCTGTTGCTTGGGCTAGTGACAACGAAGAGCATTGGGTCGCTATGCAGCCACTGGAGAACCAGCTGAAAGACATAGGGTTACACTTCAGGGCTTATCTGACGCATACTTGTGGCGACCCCCCTATCAGACTAAATGTGCCCCTCAAAGCCCCCTGCCATGTTACTATCACATTTGTCACTGTGGTTCCCCCTTTTCTCGTGTGTGGCTGTTGTGATCATTCATTGTTGTTGTCTTGAAAGCAATGCCTATGTATATATAGTATCCCTACAAAATATCCCCACCAAAAATATTGCCATACATATTTCCGTTTGTCTCGCCATAGGTGATACTTTTGGGGAGAATATTTTGTTGGAGCAGGGGTTGCGGGGGTGTCCCCCTGCACATTTTAAAATAATGCTGGAGTTGTAGGGGTGTCCCCCGCAGGGTCCATGTGTCCTTATCGGCGCAAAAATATGGCGTTATTTTTTTATCGCTATATTTTTGCAGGGATATTAACAAATGGAACCGTATATATGTTTCGAAAGGATTGTGTCCTCCCACGTATTCCTCATCTTGTGATCATTCGTTATCGCCAGCTTTGCTGTTCCGTAATTTTTTTTCTTCGGTAGAGGGTGCTGTGCTCGATGCAGTGGCGTTGATTGTCCCTCGACGGGCTCCGTACCGACGTCACTGATGGTATAAGTAGCTCGAGCCATGCCCGTTGGCTTCAGTTCCGTTTTTCCGATTGCTTCGCTCTCGTGAACGGCCAGCTTTGAGATTTTCTGTCAGAAAACGTCTTCTTCATCAACTGCTTCGACTCCCAAAACTGGGTTTTACGAAGTGTATCGACTGCAGGTCGAAGATGTCCATCACCGATCCTCACCGTATCTGTCTTTGGTGTGTCGGTTTGGATCATCGAACCGGCGACTGTGGCTCCTGTCCGTCAATGACGGAGAAGGCCCTCCGTGAGAGGAAAAGTAAGTTAGCGGTGGGGCGGGGGAGGCGTCGAAAGGCACTTCAAAGGCCTTGTCTAAAAAACATAAGAAATCTTCCGATTCAAAAGAATCGGAACGTCATAAAAAACATTCGAAGAGATCCCGATCTCGTAGTAGGTCGAGACAATCTTCTTCGTCTTCTTCTAAAAAGCAGACATAGATCTCCATCATCGTTATCCGATAACTCAACCAAATTGGTTCGATGTCCAACAAGATCGGATTCCCATTAAAAATGGGAGAGTTTTAGAAGAAAAATGATGCAGGTCTTTGAGAATGCTGCCTTGACCCCCTCAAAGAAACCTCAGAAAAGCCAGACCCCGGTCGCTCCACAGGACGACACAGGGAAGTCTGGAACTACGGCAGTAAAACCCAGTAGTACCCATAAATCGCGAGTCGACAAATCGTCGAGAGATCCTCGAGGATAGAGTGTTTCTCCGATCCCTCATAAAAAGCAGAAGTTGTCGAAGTCGAGTGCAACTTCATCGGCGCCGACAGCTTCGACAACGAAGCCTATATTATCCTTGACGCCCTTATTGAAGGCTTCGTCGTGTGTGTCGAAGGTTCCTTCAACCCCTTCGAAGAAAACACCTATTCCTTTGACGAAAAATCAGGAGGAAGAGAGAAGGTTTACGCTTTTACCCAAGTCAGTTTTTTTAGGTCCATGTCTTCAATTTCTGAAATATCTGGCTCAGAGGATGAAGATGTCACTCCTTCTGGAGTAAAATATGGCACTAGACAGGTTCCAGAGGAACTTGTAAACCCTGAAACTAAAATGAGACCTATGTGAAACTCTGCATTCTGCTAGTGGTGTTGACACATCACCTGAATTGGGGTTTGCTGCACCTGATCCTGCAGAACATGCAGACTCGGGGTACAGGAATTTGATGAGTTAGGGTGATAGAATATATGGGTTGGGGAAGAGCCTCCCATACCTTTGAGCAAGATGATATGACTGACATTATAGTACGGGGACCCCGGAAAGATCCAGTTCTCCCTTTCCATAGGGGCTCCAAAGGACAGTTGAAAGGAACTGGGGAAAACCTGATAGCATTGCTGCAGTAGACGACAATCTTCCAAAGAAGTACAGAACTTCTACCTCTGATCCAGAATACCTAAATAGACACCCTACTCCAGAAAGTCTGGTTATTCAGGCTGCCACTACTTCCAGGCAGACAGCATACCCAACCATACCTCCGGATAGGGAGGATAAGAAGGTTGATGCTTGGGCTCGTAAAGTTTTTACTTCAGGTAGCATGGCCTTGAAATCGACCAATGTCACCTGTACCCTGGCCAGGTTCACACCCTGTGGGAATGCATTTTGGCAGCGGCTGAACATATTCCGGAAGGCAAGGAAAGGGAAGGCTTCCTGAATATAGTCAACGACAGGAAGGAGGCAATGGGGGAATGGATACTCTTCTGTTGGTGGAGGAAGAGGACAGGCTTTTCAAAGGGTCAAAAGGAAAGTCACTCATGGTGGACAAGGAAAGACTACAAAGCCGTCATCAGGAATGGCATCTATGCCCTCAGCCGCTCCGGCAGCCGCCTCCAAATCACTTTGAGGTCTTATCATACAAAACACCAGTGGGAGGCAGAATCTCTCAGCATCTGAAAGAATGGTTGGGCATTACTTCAGATGCTTGGGCACTGGAAACAGTAGCTCAAGGTTACTGCCTTCCCTTCCTAAAAAGACCTCACGATCATCCCCCGGGAGCCAGCTCTACCAGAATTCCAGACCTGCTCCTTTTGCAGGAAATTTTAACCCTGCTAGAGAAAGGTGAACTAGAACATGTACCTGTAGTGGAGAGGAACAAGGGTTGTTACTCCCCTTATTTTCTCATTCCAAAGAAGGACGGAGGACTGAGACCCATTTTGGATTTAAGAAAATTGAACAAGTTGCTCAGGAAGGACAAGTTCAAGATGGTAACGCTTTCTCAGATCCTTCAGGCTCTCCAACTCCAAAAATGGTTGGCATCATTGGACCTTCAGGATGCTTATTTTCATGTGCCAATCCATACCAAACACAGAAAATACCTGAGGTTCGCAGTTGGCGGTTCTCACCATCAGTTTCAAGTTCTGCCTTCGGGCTGAACTCCGCCCCGAGGGTTTTCACCAAGCTGATGGCGGTAGTGGCAGCGAGTCTCAGGAGAGGGGGGATTCACGTCTACCCCTACTTGGATGACTGGCTGATCAGAGCACTTTCTCCAGAACAAGCTCAGGGAACATCTATCGATCACCTGCCACTTCCACCACAACCTGGGCTTCTTCCTCAATTTCAAGAAGTCCCACATGATACTATCCTAACAACTACAGTTTATCGGAGCAGTCTTGGAAACTTCCTCGGGCAAAGCCTCGCCGCCCGAGGTAAGAGCTCTCCACATCCAGCAGATGGTAACAAAATTCCAGAAAGCCCAGCATCTACCGGCCTTCGATTTTCTGAGGTTGCTCTGTCTCATGGCATCCTGCATCTTTCTGGTGCCAAAGGCCAGACTAAGAATAAGATCCCTCCAATGGGCCCTCAGAACTCAGTGCTCCCAATTCTCGGGGAATATGTCAGATCTTCTGCAAGTCCCGAGCGCAGTGGCTCAGGATCTGTATTGGTGGGCTTGCAACAACAACATCCTCAAAGGAGAATCTTTTTGGCAACCATGGCCGGAGATAATAATAGTGACGGACGCCTCACTCACGGGGTGGTGAGCTCAAACCAACGATCTGACAATCAGCGGACGTTGGCCTTCATTGGAGACCAAACTACACATCAACCTATTGGAGCCGAGGGCAATCAGACTAGCACTGAAGGCCTTCCTGCCCTCCGTACAGGGAAAGAATGTGGTGATAATGACGGACAACACAGTGGCCATGTACTACCTCAACAAAAGAGGAGGTGTAGGATCACTACCTCTGTGCAGAGAGGTGATGCAGCCCTGGTTCTGGGCAATACGAGAAAGAATCTCTCTATCGGCAGCTCACCTAGCCCGGAGAGCAGAACACGACGGCAGACGCTCTGAGCAGGCAGAGCACAGTCTCCCACGAGTTGGAGTTAGCTCAGGCAGTCCTTCTGGAGATCTTTGCCCTTTGGGTAACCCATCAAGTGGATCTGTTCGCAACCACGGTAAACCGAAGTGCGATCAGTATTGCTCAAGGGAATTTCCCCCGAGAGGAGCTCTAGGAGACGCATATGTAGTGGATTGTGATTTTCCCCTGCTGTACGCGTTTCCTCCTGTCCCCGTGATTCCTCAAGTAATCAGGAGGTTAAGAAAGTTCAGGAAAACCATGATCCTAATTGCCCCGGACTGGGCCAGAAGGACGTGGTACCCGGACCTTCTAGACATGTCCATTTGCCCTCCAGTACGTCTTCCACAAAGAGAGGATCTTCTCTCGCAAGAGGAAGGTCGTGTTCTCCATCCAGAGGTCAAGACACCCAACCTTCACGCATGGTTTCTGAGAGGTTGAGATACAAGGATTGGGATCTTCCGGATGACATAATGGAGATTTTGCTTTCGGCCAGGAGACCAGCAACAAAATCCTTGTACAGGTATCGTTGGAACAAGTTCAGTAACTGGTGCAAAGATAGGGATGTGTACCCTTTTCAATGTAGCACACCAATGGTGCTTTCTTTCCTATTACATCTAGCCAATCTGGGGCTCCAGATCGGGACAATTGAAGGATATCCTGCTGTGCTGTCCGTTTTTAAGCACTCCTCGGAAGAGGTTTCTTACTTAAAAATACCATAAATACAGTTCCTGAAAGAACTTACAAATGTATATCCACCAATATTTCATGTTCCAACTTGGGATTTAAACTTAGTTCTTAAATTCCTAACATGTATACCATTTGAGCCTCTGCACTCCTTTCCATTTGAGGCTTTGAACACTAAAAACTGTCCTTCTTGTGGCATGAACATCAGCCCGCAGGGTTGGTGAACTACAGGCTCTCTCATGTAAACCTCCATATACCATATTTTACAAGGACAAGGTAGTTCTGAAGGTTAAACCATCTTTCTTACCGAAAGTAGTTTCCGACTTCCATTTGTTACAGAAAATTGTTTTACCAACATTCTATCATCCTCCTCCTCATTTGGGAAAAAAAGAGGAGAGATTACATAAACTGGACCCCAAGAGAGCACTCAGCTTTTACATTTCAAGAATGACAAAATTACGTCAAGATGACCAACTCTTTGTGGGTTACACAGGTTGTAAATTGGGGTTAGCGGTGACAAAACAAACTATATCCCACTGGATCATTCTAGCTATATTGGAATGCTACAGATTAGCAGGAAAAGACCCACCGGATGGGCTACGTGCTCACTCCACTAGGGGAATGGCTACTTCTGCAGCTTTGAAGAGGGGAGTCCCTGCAAAAGATATTTGCTCGGCTGCAACATGGGCATCAATGCATACCTTTATCAAGCATTACTGCTTAGGTGCCTCCTCCTCCAATGAGGGGCTATTTGCCAGAGCGGTACTTCACTCTGTCCATGAAAACGAGGACTAGCACTCCCACCTCCAAATTGATCATTGCTATGGGAGTCTATCCCAAGATGAGGAATACGTGGGAGGACACAATCCATTCGAAGAACAAATTACTTACCAACTGTAACGTTCTTTCGAATGGATGTTCCTCCCACGTATTCCTCATCAACCCTCCAGCCAACACCGCAGTACAGTTTATGTTCTCTTACAATTTCCTCTCACAATGGGCCTATCAGTCACAGCATACGCCTGGATGTTCCACGAGTATTTCCTCGAAAAAACAGCTGCTCGAGCTACTTATACCATCAGTGACGTCGACACGGTACAGAGCACGTCGAGGGACAATCGACGCCACGGCCTCGAGCACAGCACCCTCTACCAAAAAAAAAAAAAATCTGAAGCAGCCAAGCTGGCGATAACTAATTATCACGAGATGAGGAATACGTGGGAGGAACATCCAGTCAAACGAACGTCACATTTGTTAAGTAACTTGTTCGTCTGTACACTTGCTGCTAATTTGCATGTTTTATTTTTGCAAGTGTATATTGTAATGCTCTGAACCAAGTGCTTCAATAAAGAAAGTTTAAAACAAAAACTGTTCTTGGATCTTGGATAACTGAAAGTGGTAAAAGGGCATTGTGGCTAAGAGTAACGGTGATGCTATTCTGAGGAAGTGGAAAGTCTTTATTTCACCAGGAAGAACTTTTGTTGTTGCTAGAACTGTAGTTGCCAGATCTTTACCTAACATTGACTCTTTAGGAACTGAAGTGAGACGTTGCTACCTATGTGGATTTTCTTATATTCTTTTGATGAACATTGAAGCTGAATATACCTTGATTCCTGGAGAAGGGAGATTAGCCAGGTTGTTAGAATGTTGTCAAGACACTGTGAATATTATTGTTGATGATATGTTTGAAATGCCATATGTTTTATTATGTACTTGATGTTTAGTGTTTCCCTTTAGTTTTGTTAGGTAGCGAAACCCGCGGTAGAGTAGGGAAAGTGAGGCATTTTGATATCATTTTGATCCTAATAAAATGATAATTGTTCAAATTATGCCAAACAGTTGTCCGCCTCGCATTGCTGACCTCTCACAGAGGACATTGATAAGAAAGAATGGTGGCAAATGAAGAGAATCATTACTGGTACCCTCCTACTCTTCCCAATAATACTAAAGAGGTGAAGAGATGAGAATCATTGCTGGTATCCTTATACTCGTTCCAGTAAAAATAAAGAAGTAGAAACAGAAGATAATTATTTCTGGAACATTCATACTCATCCCAGTAAAACCAAAGAAGTGAATACAAGAGAATCCTTTTGGGAATATGCATAGTAGTCTCCGGAACTATGAAGAGAAAAAGAGGAGCACAAGTTTATTTGAGATTCTTTATGACTGGCCCAGCCAGTAGAAACAGTGGACATTATCTGTAGAAGAAGCACCAAGTGTACCAAATGAAGAGCAAGCAAAGAATAACATCAGAAGAGGAAATCAAGGTGTCAGGGACACTAGAGAAACTACAGAGCCCCATTTCTGAACTGTATGAAATGGTCAAAATAGTTGCCAAGAATTATCTACCATTATCTGTTGCCCACGGCTTCGCTCGCGTGGATTTGGGAATTTGGTACAATATTGGTTCTCCCTTCAGGTGCTAGGATTACCAGAAAGTTAGGTGAGCTCACTCTGGAACAGGCCATGTAAAACTGCCAGTCTTCATTAGGTCAATCCCTGCTACCTTTAAAGTCTGCGCCTGAGATTTGTTTATGGTCATGGCGAAAACAAACCTTTAAGGGGAACTGAAGTGTTTTGAATTCAAACAGATATTCTGAAGATATAGAAAGTATTCGTGCTATGAATACGGACTCCTCCTGACCAGAACCGGTTAGCACCGTAGCCTCAATCACATTTCTGTGCAGAGCATTCGCTCACAATCTGGTGCCATTACAGAGTTTAGGTGGGTTGACGTTGTGCAATTATATCACAGGCGCTCCCACTTTGAGAAGAAGTTTGTGTTCGGGAAGACCTGGAGAACTGAAAGTGTTGAACACAACAGGGTTATGGACTGCGTCATCACTTTGAACCACTGAGTTTACAGATTAGTACTCCATTTGGACTGCTCCGAAAGAATTAATAAGCATCTTCTTGATTACGGCAGCCATTCTGTTCTTTGGCGTTAAAATGGCACACTTAAATAACATTCTGTAGATTTATCCATTCGATTATATTATGTTTTTTAACGTTATTTCCAGGTAGAGGTCTGGTAGGGAATTGTTGAATGCACCTAGATCGGAAGGGATGACCATTTTGCTCTCAAATGCGGGATACTCTGTTTCCAATTTTGAGGAACACTTTGGAAACTTACTTCATAAGGAACATTTAAAATGTGAATTTTTACTTTTCTAACCTCTTCAGTTTGTAAAATATGGGTATCCTTCAAAAAGATTCACCCCCATTTTCCACCTCTCATAACTGGATTTTCTGAAAATGGTAAAACACGTGTTTCTCTATTTTTGGCGCCGAATCTACATACCAATGTTCACATCTGTAACATCTTTGGTTTTTGAAATGTAGGTATCCTCATAAAAAAAATGTCACCCTCTCTGCCCTTTTCACCTCTTTAGTGGGCGTGTAGTTATGGTTAAGTTTCTCATCCCATAGGAAGAGCACTTTTTGGGCGGCTTATAACTTCGCTCCCCCTAGACGAATGCACACCAAACTTCGCAAAAAAAAGTATATGGTGCACAGTGAATATTTTTGCAAAGTTTGGTGAGGTTTGGTCCGGGGGGGGGTTATAGGGGGGGTCCCAAAATTTCTTTTTTCCCATAGACTGAATGGGGGGGGAAAACTTTGCCCACGCCTACAGTCCAAACCGCTGGACGTATTTTCACCAAATTTGTGGCAAGAGCAGCGGCTTAGTCCCGAAAGCGTGCTTTGTAAATTTGGTCAAAATCCGTCCAGTAGTTTTTTTAAAACGATCAAAAAGTAGGTCTAAAAAAATTAATTCTATCTATGTCCGCTCCGTGGACACACTTCCCTGTCCGCTCCGCGGGCAAGATATCGATCGGCTAATCGGTCGCGCGCGGACATGTGACGCGTTCGCTGATTGGATGATGAGGAGCGTGAAGTGCGTCAGATTGTTCCGATGCGCCCGCCATCTTGGATCCTTGTTTTGGTGTCCGTGGACATCGCCGCAAAAACATATTAAAAAACACAGCATTGCACTTGTTAAACTTATGAAATACTGTCTTGGGAGGTGAGGGTTGATGAAGATGGGATGGGATATGGCAGCAAGAAGCAAAAAACTGGTGTTTTTTTGTCATGAAAGTCATACGGTACATTTGGAGGTGTTCCACAATATAATGTGCGTAAAGTACAGGCAAAGGACTAATGTGTCTGTGTTTAAAATGTATTTAAAATAATAATAATGGAGTCAGGCTGCCGCCCCCTAGAGTCTGGCATCTGAGGCAGTGTCATGATGCCTACCCCCGGAGCACCAGGCCAGGCCCAGCACCCCCGGAAGCAGGCATCATTCCCTCGGGTAAAAGCCCAGCGGCCCCTTATAGGGGCTCTTTGGACTCAGTCCTGGCGCCTTTGGCGCCAGGCTCATTTTGGACATCATGGCGCCAGGCTCTTGTGCACTTACCTGATGCAGACCATGCTGCACGCTTCAGGCCTCCCTGAGACCTGAAAGGGACTATTTTTTTCATAGGGACTATTTTTTCACTCGGGCGTGGCCAGGGAAGGATACATACCTAGTTGGGGAAGGATACATACCTGGGACTTCTTTGGAGGCTATTTAAGCCACGCCCAGACAGCAGCTCATGCTTCGCATTGTTCTGCTCCCTGCAGCTTAACGCTCACCGTGTCTGCTCCTGGACTCCAGCCACGCCCGCCTCGAACCTGGAAGACTTGCAAGGAAGGAAGAGAAGAGAAAGGTGAAAACCAAGGACTATTTCAAACTTCTTACCTGCATCCAGAATCTTCTCGCCAGCATCCCTGAAGAAAGACTTCCATTTAAAAGCATCGACTTGCTCTCTGCAGCGCCACGCTTCACTCACCTGTCCTCGAGACATCTCCCAGCTCCATCGCGGCTGTCAGCAACGGACGCCACATCTCTGCACCTAGGGGAGAGAGGAAGAAACAAAAGGTGAGCAGAAGGAACACAGAAGGAAAGCCTGATTAACAGCCATAATACTTACCGGCTTTTCTTCCACATTTCGGGTCGGCGCTGCCCCGTTGGCAGGTACCGTATCCCGGCCCCTATGGGGAAAGGACAAGAGACATTTCTGGGGAATGATAAGGACATTTAGAAGGATCGCCCTCATCACTACTCACCTCGGCAGTTTAACCCCTCGAAGCATCGCCTTCATTCTGCACCTGAAATAAAGGACAGATCACAGGTCAGAAAGACAACATAAAGGGGGCCTCACTTGAACTTTGAACTTTCATACTTACGGCGCATCGCTCAGGAAAGTCAAGTGGATTTTGCCAGCGCCATTCTGAAAACCAGTGAAGTAACTGGACGAACGCGCGCCCCTGCACCAGAAGCAGGATGGAGAGTTCATCCTTCCAAACCATAAGGTGAGCATAAACCGGGGTTTGGAGGAAGTTAGAGAGGAACGAAGGGGGAAAGGGGAGGAGCTAGCACACTATTCTGCAGACTGTTAATCCCCTTTCTCATCTGCAGAAAGATATTCCTACGGGCCAGGCAAGCACGATTTGGAGGTCCTGTCCAATCGGTGTTCCGGGTCCTGCGCATCACGCTAGAAGAGGCCACAGCAATCCAGACTAGACCAGCGCCCCCGTGGGGACCAGGTGAGCGTTACAGGCAGCCACCTGCAGTGTCTGATGCAAAGAGCGCCCCTGCACTTGTATGAGAATAACAGTTCTCGTGGATGTGGATGCGGTGAGCCAAGTTGTTGCAAAGAGAGAATGTATTTAGATTCTGAGTGAAGGTCACCAGCTTTGAATTTTTGGTTGCGAGCTAAGGAAGCCCACGCATGGGACACAGTATAAGGTTCAATTGTTTTTTGACCTTGAGAGAAAGGGACCATTCGTAAGGAATGCAATGAGGAGGTTTGTAATAATGAACATTTGATAAGGTTATGCATTCCAAAAGTGTGTAAGGAACATGTAAATTCAGTTCATGAAGAATCTTTGGTGCGAACGCAGTGAGCGTTACGGTCTGACTTACGCCAAGAGAATGGAAATGGTGAATATAATTTAAGTTTGATTTTGACGATTGTATACCGGAACGAGCATTAACTTATTATTATCTGAGGATTAATTTTGGGTTATATTCTATTTGTTTGTTCTGTGTTGCTTATTGCAATGTAACGCAAGCACTATCTTTTTGTGTAGTTGTGTTTTTTACTTGGTTATGGGAAGTGCAGCATCGAGGTGCATGTAGACCATCACTAGGTTCACCCAGGTTCAACGCTAATATTTAATTAAAATGTCATGTATGACCATATCGAATCAGTTTCCACGTTGTTTTCTCTTTGTTGAGATTGTTTGATGTGTGTGCTAATCGTTAGTTTAAACTTTATGCCGAATTGAAAAGTCTGTAGATACATTGTAATAAAGTTTGGGTATTGAGACACATTTTCTGTTAGGTTTTCAAAATAGCTACATCCTGCCTTTCTGCGATTGTCATAGATTCCAGATGCCAAATGACGGCTTCTTCAATCGGCAGCTGCACATAGTTGTCAACGCCTGGATCACAGTGATTGTTTTTTGGGACGATCGCCCAGGGCCCATGTGCCCGTACGCTGTACTAGCGATTAGGAGTAACATAACATCCTTTATGGTGGTCCAGGCCCAAGTTGATGTAGAAGCCCTGGAATTCACTGTGTGACCCAAGCAGTTCTTTTACCGAAAACGAACAGTTTGTGTACGCAAAAAGAACGTGTGCCTCACAATGAACATTTTGGATCACGAGCGAAGAAACAAATTTGCAATTTGATTGAATATGGCAATAGCCGGATGTTCGGAGCGTTTATTGTGAAATAAAGTACTTTACAAATTGTACAGTGTTATTGTTTTCTTTTAAAGTACGGTTTAATATTCCGAATTGTGACGTGCTGTTAGTGGATGTGTTGATTTTCGGGTTCTGCGTCACGTGACGTAGGTGATTATGGGCGCGTTTGGCTATGCTGAAGAGGAACATCTCAGAGAAAGGTGTAGAATATCACTAGGGTTGGTGATGTGAGGCTCAGGGGCGGGGCATATGATTTAGTGACGTCAGGGCAGTTTACCTTCGGCAGATGCAGCAATGGATAAGAATAGCACAAGATGGACGCGCCCTGCTGCCAGATTTCGTATGTTTTTAAAAGAGGAAAAGTGAGGTAAGGTGAATTGGAAATGTTTGCGATAGATCAACGTATGTATAAAAATACATGGCCGAACCCTCGGGACAATAATATTTTCTAAGCATTGCACTTGTGAAACTTATGAAATAATGTCTGGGGAGGTGAGGGGTGACGATGATGGGTGGGATATTTCTGACCTGATTTCGAATGAGTTTACAAAGTTTGGTGGGATTTTGTGCAGAGCTTATATGACGATTGTATGTGCATTCATTTGACAGTTTTGAAAAAATAAAAAGTGGGTGGATTTCCAGCAAACTTGCGTAAGGCGCATTGGCAAGGATCTAAAAGCATGTTTTTGCAAATGTTGCAGTGTTTTCTTATTTGACAAGTGTCATAATGTAGTTAAAAAAAAAAAATAGCGGTATATATCTTAAGTGACTGAGGGGTAGCCTGTGGCCATGGGCAGTGGCCAGATTGTCCAGCATGACACGGACAATCTGGGTACTGGCCATGACCAGAAGGGATAAAACATAGGATTAAAGTGGCCATGTCCACCTGGAACTGGCTTTGTGGTAAAGTTATTCGAAATTGAGATAGATCTGAAAGGGAAGAAAAGTGTGCTTGTGGTAATATGGCCATAGGGTTCTCTTTTTGCCTTCTGCAGGCTGCCATGGAAAGTGAAGAGGCGCCCTGTATGGAACCCCCGCCTTCCCTTTCCATGGTAGGCGTCTTGGAAAATGATTTTTCTTCCTAAACCGGGACTGTGTAGGACGAAAAATCCTCTTTTTTAGTACCCCGGGTTCCCGCTTTGGGAACCTAGACTGATAATGGCCTTCATCCCCCATTTCAGGGGCTGGAATGGGGGGGGATAATGGTCCAGAGTCCTCGTTATCCACCTTTGGGCTGCTGGGCCGGAGGATGAACGCCCCAATATTTCCATTAGTATAACACAAAATGCAAATGGAAATGTTGGAAAATCTTACTGAGTCTATTTTGTTTTTGGATGGATTTGTCTTTGGCAGGAGAGCTTAAAACGAAAGGTGGGGAGGGAAATGAGGGAAGAGGCACCAAGCACTAATATGGAGGGGCAGGTGGACAGGGGAAAATGTTGCGCGTGTGTTATTTCTAAGGTAGGGGGCAGTGTTTCTCATGCTCCTTGATTACAGCAGTGGTGTCGTCTCTTGGGGAGGAGGGATGGCATTAGCTGATGCCATTTTAAGGTAAATAGCAGTTTTGCTAAAAGTATGTACTGTGTACTAGATTGTTAATGGATAATGAGTAGGAGTAGGTGTTGGAGCTGTGCAAGGGAAATTTTGAAGTTGAAAGTTCCTAGATCAGTAGAAAATGCAGTTCTGAACTCTCTGCGAAGCAGAGATCTTATCGTGAAGTGCGGACGGGTTCTCGGACACGTAGTCATGCCGTGCACCAGCGTATGGTCATGTGGCACTGTCTGGAAGGTCTGCTATGAAGTCAGATGTTCATAGACGGCTACGGATGCAAAACTAATTGAATTAGTTGCAAAAAGTGTATAGAAGTGTTATAAATGATTCCAGAAGGTAGGAAATGGCAGAGTTTTAAGGTGACACTTTGTAAATGGGACACAAATATTGCTATATTGGGTATCATATTAGTAAGTTGTAGGAAAATAATTCACTGAAAAAACCTTGTTAAAGGGGCGTTATGGTTCAGTTGGACTAATATAAACCTATGAAATTCAATGAAAAAACTTTGTTAAAGTGATGTTATGGTTTCAAGTAAAATCGAAAAACCCTAGAAATTCGCCAGTTATGGTAAGCTAAACAACCATAACTTGCGCCACCACTGTGCACTGCTAAGACTAACACCCAGGACATCACAAATCTAATTGATGACATCACTGATGGCCCCACATCTGGGCCACTTGTTTTTGTTTATTGACATATATAGGCCAGGTGCTTTTGTTCACTGTCTGTCAATAATAAAATTGAAAAGGGTGCTATATATCTAGACGTTAACCTTGTTATATGTTCTTTAAGTACTTTCCTTAGGGTTTGATCTCCGCTCATGGTGCACATACATGGGGAAATGAGCAGGCCTCAAACACACAAATCATTTGTATACATGAAAATAAACTTTAATGTCATTAACATTTTCTGATGAGGCAGTTTCTTTCTTCCTTAATTTAGTTTCCCCGTATGTGCCTCTGATTTGTATGCATTGTGCTTCTTCATATGTATGGTTTTACCAGCACAAGTGCTGTAAATCTTTAATTGTTAGCTAGTTATTACATGTTTAACATTACTCAAAACTCTGATACGGTAGCATTCATTATTGTACTATCCAAAATTACAACATTATAAATAGTATACTTCTATGGTGCATGCTGCAGTCATTGCCTCTGTTTTATACATGATTAGGTTTCTGTATTAACAACACTCCAATACAATATTAGATGAGTACATTCTTTAATAGATTAAGTAGTTCATGATAGGTCTCCCGATCACCCCTGACATCTTGTTACCAACAATATAAACACAACTCCTTGTAGGGACTTTTCATCCAAATGTATTTCACATGTGATGTCATCAGTGATGTCATCAATTACATTTGTGATGTCAACTTTGAAGTCCTAGGTGTTAGTCTTAGCAGTGCACGGTGGTGGCGCGAGTTATAGTTGTTTAATTTACCATAACTGGCGAATTTCTGGGGTTTTTCGATTTTACTTGAAACCATAATGTCCCTTTAACAAAGTTTTTTTTTTCTTTGAATTTCTTATATTTTTATTAGTCCAGCATAACCATAACGGCCTTTTAACAAATTATTTTCCATGAAAGTGACTGTGCTGAAAAGCAGACCACAGGAGATGGGAGTAATTCTCCTGGCTTAAGTTGTTTTGATAGTGGTGGGGACAGAATAGTTTAGCTTTTGACAGAGGACAGATCTTCCTTTTGGACTCGCCGATGACTGACGAGCACCCTAATTAGTTTTGTGTTAGGTAGGGAAGAACCTGCCTCTGTTCTTTCTTCTGACCCGCCACAACAGGTTCCCACATGTTCCCCATCCTATCCCAAGCCTCCTGTGCAGGAGAACTCCCATTGCCCTAGAAACCTCATTATTTCCTCAAAATGATAAATGCCATAACATTTCAAATGGTTCACTCTGGAATCGAGTTGCTTGCAGACCCTCCTTAATGGAATTCACTGAGCTGCATTTTACAGATAGAGTCATGACTGTTAAATAGTACAAATCTCATAAACCACACGCAAGCTGATCAACCTGGACCCTACTCCAATCAGCCTCTGGGAAAAATCTCTGTTGAAGCAGCTAAAATTAACATTTGGAAAATGGCTGATGCATACATGGTAAACTCGGAAAGCGGAGCTAAGGGGTGTCCCACTCCACAGTCTGAATAACATGGTTGCTTAGTAGCTTGCAAAGGCCCTGCCAAATCTGTGGACACACCCACCCCCTCTTCACACATGGCCTATAGAAACAAGAGACAACAGATTAGTAGTGTGGGAGGTAGGATGCTCTATGCAGAGTTGCAAGTGCAGAGTAAATCATGGCAGAATAGCAAGGAGTAGAGGAAAGAGGAGCAGAGAATAGTGTGGTGGCGAGGAGGTGGAGAGGAAAGAGTGTTGCATAGTAGTGACCAGGCATAGACGCGATAGAATCAGAAGGGGATGTAAAAGACTGAGAGGGAGTGTAGTAGAGTGCCAATGAGGCATAGAGAATAAATTATGAGAACAGAGGAGAGGAATAAAGAGTGTAGAAGAGAATGAAAGAAAATGGAGGAGAGGAGTTGAAGGGGTGAAAGCAACAGGGGTGGGGCAGAGAGAAGAGGTGGACACAAATTGAGAGGGATGGAGGGGAAGAAGAGGGAGTGGATGTGAGGAGGATGTGTGCAACAAAGGGCAGAGTGGAGAAGAGCAAGAAAGGGATTGAAAAGGACAAAAAGAGGCTGAAGAAGGAAAGAGGGGAACAAGAGGCAGTCTCTAGACCCTTGGTCCTAAGAAAGATCATGCAGTTGTGGAGAAGCCTAAGATTCCAATTCAATATCTAGGAGGCCCACCAGGTGGTGATACATGTTATGTTACATCTTGCTTTTCCTATCTAAAGAATCCCATGTATGCTCCATATTGCTTGCTTTAATGTCATCACGTGTTTTCTATGTTTCACCATGCTTCATGTTATGTGCTCACTGTCTCATTATCATGTTCGGAAGATGATGTAAATGTGTACAGGTTATAAGGGTACTCTGTTCAGGAAATAAATTAAATCAGGGTTAGGATTAGGACAGGATTACTGGTACATGTGTCTCCCCTCATTTCCCCCAAACCGACCCAAACATGTTTACCTTTATCCTCTTTCCGGTTTTCCTTATTTCCCCTCCCTATCCACAACCTCTCCTTAATCCCTCTTGCCCCCCTTCCCCCCATTGGCTGCCACGTGGTTCCTGTTCCAGTTGGCCTCTGTGGTTCGGGGGAGTGTCGATACTCTCTCCTTTCTTGGTTCTTGACACCTTGTGCATCAATATATTTATAGTGTGGCCTCTTTCAATGCCAGCAAAGAGAGATTCACCCCAAGCAACTGAGACCACTGCACCTGGCCGCTGTATGGGATTACAATGTGTTAGGAGGATGGGCAACTCCATGCAAGGAGCATGTGTACTCCCCATGAGCATCACATATTGTGTACTCATGGCAAAGACCTTGCCAATTGCTTGTGCATACAAATTCAGATGAAAATACTAACGTGTAATGGCAGAATGTTCATTTTGTATTGTAACTGTCATTTGTATAGCACCTTTTACCATTGGCATGGTCTCAGCGTGCTGTAGGTTGAACACCCTCGGGGAACTGAAATCCAGGTGTGGGAAATTTGTCGGAAGGTTTTAAAATGGGTGTATGCATTTTAGCCAATACTAAGGTAGAGCAGGGTAGCCAAGCCCCTGCTAGCCACCCATGTCGAGCTGGCATGTGTATGGGTGCTGAGAGATAGAGATTATGCAAGAGCAGGAGAAACCTTGTGTGCAGCTAGACCAAACGTTTATTGTGGGGGATGTCTGCATTTTCAAGGCAGAGGTGTTGTGCAATGTGTCTTAGAGTAGTGTATGATGGCAGATGTGTGGGTGGCTGTGCCTTTGGCTACTTTCCAGAAGCATGGAGTATGAGGCATAACCATGTGCCCTGGATGGCTTCTTGGTTGAGTAGATGCAGCTGAATTTAGAAGGGGGTGAATTCACAGATAAATGCTACACATTGACTATATAAAATGCACCTAATATAATACATTGGCTACATTCTTAAATTCACATAGATTCAATACATTGGCTACACTCTAGAATGTGACTGGTTTCAATACATTGGCTACATTGTAGCATGCACAGCTAACTTTAAAAACAGTGGCTAACTCATATATCCCAACTAAATTTAAAAACAAAAGCTATATCCTAATACAGAGCTAAATTTAAAAACCTTGTGGAGGGCATAGATCCTGCCACCTTACCGATTGTTGCAGTTGAATGGCTTTGCAGGGCAAACAGGCTAGGGAGGGGCCCGTTGTCGATTTGTTCTTTGCTGACTGCCTGGGCAAGGCTGTCCTGGGCCTGGTAGCTAAATGCAGTGCTTCCTGGAGCAACAGCCTATCAGGGAGGGGGTGGGCATGGGCAGAGGCAGGGAGTAGGGAGGAGCAGGGGGAAGATCGAATGAGGCATGGATGCCTGTTAGGAGTGCAGGCAGTGCAGTGGAAATGGAGTCTGTGTGTAGTACACGGCTCCCATGCCTTACCCCAGCTGAAATAGAGGGTCATCCCTCTTTGCAGGTCTCCTAGTAGAAAGCCTAACAGCATGTCCCCTCCTATAACATAGTTTCTTTGCATGCTGTACTCCCATTTCATCTGAAATGTGGATATGCTTGATGGTCAAAGTGCCATTATGATGAGCAACCTATGGAATGAAACCAAACCCCAAAACTAGACAGAATGGATGATGCCATCAAGGCAACAGTGGACTGGCACCATCTGTTGGGGTGGAGGGGCAGTATGGTAAAATAAAGAATGTCAAACAAATGGCCATATGCATTTGGGGAGCAATGTGATTACGGAATTTTTGACCACAGAAAGGTCCTGGCACAATACTTCCGAAGTTGTGATGTTAATTACCCATCTACTCTCCTGTCTCTTCCACACAGCCCTTTCAATATGCTACCATTGTTTGCATAGGAGAAGTTGTGTGGCACCACATTAATGTGCATATTCATTATAGTTCAGTATTATGTGACAAATCCGGACAATTCATCCCTTCGTCCCAGGGGGAGCAAACCCCCCTGCTGAGGCTAGAGGCTGAGCCCTCTGAGAAAGACCCTCCCTAGGGATCTGGGAAAGTAGGGCCTCCCATGGAGTGACTCCCCACTAGGGTACAAGGACTCCCATTCATACAAGGAATTCCCTAAGAAGAATACACTGTCTGCATGTATAGGACTAGAAAAGACTGATGTTACTTCTGTTCCACATTCAATCAATAGTGACATTACTTGGATCTCTTAGGCTTCAGGTAATGTTGGATTCTACTGGAACTCAACAACCAACGGCATGCCCCTTTGAAAGACAACAGTGAAAATAAAGAGACTAGGAGCCTTGAGGGAAGGCGAGAGAATCCTACAGAGGCAACCCTCTGACGTGCAGAAATCCTGGAGGGGAAAGTAATTGGTAGCGTGGAGAGGGACTGAGATGAAGCAGAGATGCCAGAAGGCTGGCTCTGGGAAAACCTGGTGGCGTTAAAACATTGCAGCCGCGGTGGGTCGGGGACCGGAGAAATGCACTTTTGAGCCACCAACGCTGAGGAGAGGGGCAATCGGCCACATCCCCGCTGGAACGCCAACCAGCTGGAACACACCCGAAGGCAGAGAAGGTACCAGGGTTGCCCAGGGCGGAAGGAGGCAAGTGGAATTGAGGAAAGAAAAAGAAACCAACAAAGAGGATTACGGGAGCCCTGGAAACCCAAGCATTGAATATTGGCATAAAAGACTGAAACTGTTGTAACGGGGGTCTTCCACCAGCACGTAATCGTCAAGATACCAGAAGTAATCCAAAAAGGAACAAGCACCAGCCAAGAAGTAACACTGTTTATTGCTGCTGGGTGAGCACAAATCAAATTGCACAGTGGATGGTTGACAAACCAACCCACTGCAGTCAAATGTTGTATACCGTTAGTACATAGTTTGCATAGAGAGAAACCGTTGCCATTAGTGTTGCAAATTATCGAACATTTTACTAAGCAGATTGGTGGGACCACATCAGTCCCCTATAACAAGACATATAATAATTAAAGATTCTCCAGCATGGGGTCTGGCATGGATTCACATGCTCATGAATATTCCCCGTCGCCAGGCTGGGAATCCTCGGTAAAGAAAAAATCAGTATCAGTTTTGTTTCTGATCTGTCTTTCTTAGTAGTACCTTAGTAGCCTCTCGTCGCTGGTACAGAAACCCCTCCTTTTTCTGTTCTTCAGGGCAGAGCTGGAAGAGCTCAAATGCCCTGGTTATCATGGCGTGGAAAGAGCCAACCTCGTCGGCTGGGGACGCCCACGGGGGAGGCGACGACGGGATGTCCGCTGTGTCATTGCCGCCGTCGTCGTCCGTCCCCGTCGCCGTATCCTCTCCCGGCGAAGGGGATGAGGGGTCCGCCGGTCTCGCAGGCACAAAGGGCGGAGCAGGGTGGACTCTTCTCCGCTTGTTCGGATGGCTTCCCGATGGGCCTGGTTCTGGTTCATCCCTCGGGGTGCGTGGTAATCTCGTCCTTATCTCGGTACATAAGGATTGGATTGCCAACGAAATGGCCGCCGAGCTATCCTGGGGCTCGGGCAATGGCTGCGATGGACGGGATGGTCGCTCCCGTGGGCCCTGTTCGTCCTCCTCGATCATGTTAGTAGGGACCGTCCCCTGGGATCGAACCTTCTCGAACCTCTCGTTGAGGTTTATGAACCTCTTGTTGAGGCCTATGGACCTTTCGTTGAGTTCCTCCTCAGAGGCTGATTCCGAGTCTGTAACGGCCACAGGCCCCCCCCCCCCCTCTTTTTCAGTCGGGGGTTTCACAGGGGTCTTAGCGATGGGCTGGAAAGAGGATTCCTTCCGTGGCGGCAGGGATACTCCGGGCCCAGAGGCCGTTTCCATTGGCGTAGTCTCAGCCGGCTCCGCCGGGGTCGCAGAGACCACTTCGGTAGAGGCCTTAGCCGGGTGGATCAAGGCCCTCACCACCTTAGTACCAATCACAATCTTAGAATGCCATTACGGAATTTGAGTGAAGGGCACTGGACCAAATAAGAGGGAAAAGTTCGTAGTTTATGTGGAAACCGGGCTTCCTCTATATCATAATATGAAAGGCACAGGGTTCTGGTGGTTATCCAGTCAAGCTCAAACAGTTTTGATTTTGCTTTATCAGGATTCTGTATTAATAGGTCTAGTGACACGTCTGCCGAATTTAGTATATGATAGACCTTCGTGATCCATAGCTTGATGAATGTTTGATTAGTAGAGAATATGTATTTTGTCAAAGTTTTCAACAGGACATTTAGGGTGGTCGAAATCACACATTTCCTAAAAAATGCAAACAAACGCCACTGTTATATGGCGTGCATGGATACCAAGCCCAGTTAGTACCTTGTCCAGGCGGCGGGTATACAGTTCGGTAGGTGTAAAATGCGCCGCCAATATTTTGCTTCCCATTTAGCAAATGGTAAGGGTGAGTTAATGTTTAATGTTTCAAGGCCATACAAAAGTGCTGGGATAGTTTTCATGTTCTAAAAGAACAATGCAGGCCTTATTGAAAATGTACCATATTTAAACATTATAACTCTGGCTTGTGAAATGGATGATGCAAGCTTTGCCTCTAATCGTGCTAAATGGGCTTTTGCGTGGTACTGACCCTCAAACAAGATAGGTATACTGTGGTACCATTTTTATGGGAGACCGATCAAATGTCCAGACATATGACAACGGACCTTGGTGCCTGGATGAACAGGCGACAATTTGTGTTTTTGCTTATGTTGATTTTCAACTCATTTTTTTTGGGTATAGGTGTAAAACGCATCTTTTTGGTGCTGCAGACCTAGCTGTGTTTTTGAGATGAGAACTAGGTCATCTGCATACATAAGTGTTTGGATAGGTTGATTATTGAGTTTTGGAGAGTCTGACATCACATCTGTCAAGGCAGATCTAATGTCATGAATGAAATAATTGAAAATTGCTGACACTAAAATACACCCTTGCTTTAGACCCCGAAAGGTACTGATCTGGTCGGCTAGTAATCCATCCAAAGTTAAACGAACTCTGATGGAGGTTTGAGAGTGCAATGAATGAATGACATCATATAGTGTTGCAGGGCAATTGTCTTTGTGAAGTTTTGAAAGCAGAAGCACCCGACTCACCGAGTCGAAGGTGGCATTGAGATCAACAAAGGCAAAAAAAACCTGTTTGAACATGTGACATTGCAATTTAACTGAATTAAGGGCAAACAGATTTATGGTAGTTGCCATACCAGCAACGGAGCCTGTTTGATGAGGGTCTCGGAGCTGGGCTTGTTAGACTCCAGTCATTAAATTCAAAAAGAATCAGTTTGGCAAACACTTTCCCTGGCGCATCCAGTAAGGCGATCGGGCAGTAATTGGCTGGAACACTACGATCCCCCTTCTTGAAAATAGGGATGATTATGGAAGTTTTCCAAGATAGAGGGATGGTGCGTGATGTTAATATAGCCTCAAAGATGGAGTAGAGGATATTGGCCCATTCATCGGGGTGGGCTTTAAACATAAAGTTCGAAAGCCCATCTGGACCCATTGCCCTAGAGGAGCTTGCCTGCATGATAATGGCACGAATGCTTTCTATAGAGATCTGTAATTGCCACGAGAGGGCAGATGTAGATGTATACAGGATTTTTGAGAAGACAGGGTGGGCATACAAAGAGGAAAAGTGGGAAATCCAAGCTGATTCCTGGACGCCATTGATTTGTGCGTCTCCCTGGAGATGGCATCTACGATTATTCAGCAACTGCCACATAGTGGCGGAGGTTTTGTTAGACATAGCACTTTGCATTGTCTCACTATCCTGTTGGAATTGTGCCGCCTTTCTACTCTTCAGCCAGTTTTTGTAGCGGCATTTGGCTGTTTTTAGGTGCTGCCAACGCAGAGGATCTTGTGACGCTAGTTTTTTCTTGAAATGTTTATAGTCTGCTTTAATACGATGAGTCTCTGCAGGTGTGTGGGTATCGTATTTGATTAAGCCGAGGGATGGTTATGGTTTTCATGAATGGTTTTAAAAGATCTGAGTATTGCTTAATATTAGATTGCAATGCATTATAATCCACTCTATTTTTAAAATTGGTTAATGAATCTGCATTCCACCGGAGACTATTTCTTGAGGAGTTAACTTTCGCCTCTGCATGCAAGCTTGGCTTGTCACTAGTTATCGCAACGCTCCAGGTGGAATGTGCGACTAATAGTCTGTGATCACTGTGAGGTTGGTCACTAATATCCAATTTAATTACCTTTTTGAACAATCGGGAACTCATATACATGTAATTGATTGTACTTGTTCTAGACCCATGCTGCCACGTATGTTGAGGTGGCACATCTCCTTCTACAGAACGGTTGAGCATGTGAAAGTTGCAGTCTGAAACTGTATGGTTCATCAGTACCATGTCTAAAATCTCGATTAAACCATCATAGAAGATGTCGTCGCTCAGGACAGCAGTGTTCCTATAAATATTAACAAATGCTATTACCTGTGTGTGACTAACAATTTGGACTAGTTGGATCTGAGCCCCAACAGATGACCACGGCTTAACACGCAGGCCACTGGAAATGTGCACTGCCACAAGAAGACCTGAGGACGGTCTGCCCCCCACTAGGAAGTGCAGGAAGCAGGGCAATCTCGTAGCCATCCCACAGTGGGCAGGAGATGAGCAAGGTTCCTGCAATGCTATCACCTGGCAAAAATCTGGCAACTTGGCAATGGATGAGTGTAAATGCGAATTGCCCCTAGTATTCCAACTTGCTATTTTAAGGGTGACCGGGGCAGGACATGTTGGTGGTTAATATTGTGTAGAAAATCTCTGAGCATCTACATTGTCTCCATTCACTCCTTGGTAGATGTTTGGTTTCACACAGATATTTTGGTTTTTAGGGTGGACACAAGCTGCGTCTTCAGCTAAGAGGAAACCCATATCAAACAATTGCATCCTGCATCTCCAGATGGAATCCGAACTACACCAGAGGGGATCCATAATCTCACAATTGCGCATGTTGAGTCCGAGATGAATTCTATTTGATCAATGTCCTGTGTTGACACATTACATAGCTCAGGGACATCTCCAAAAATGTTCAAAACGCTATGACGGTTCAATTCATAAGTTGGAAAATTTCCATCTCGGCATTTTAAGATGAGTGTGAAAATGTGCCCTGCGTGGATGTAAATGGCGTGAGACTGGGTGCAAGTTGGGTTTCTGTGGATGCCATTTTAATTTTGAGATATCGGCGCTTGTGTTACGATGGATACCACACATTTCCTCCTGCATATGTTGTTCATGTGAGGAGCTTTGTGGGATTTGCCCACTGGAGGTAGTCACCGCTGCAGGAATACTGCTTTGCATCCTGGCTCTGCTAGTGGCCAAATATTCATCCACCTTCTGTTTGAAATTCTCAAATACATATTGTGACGGTAAAACATCTGTTGTAGGTGTGTGAACCTTAGAAAAAGAGGCACTAGCTTGTTTTGTATTAAGCGATATAGAAGGTTGACTAACATGTCCACTTGAAGGTTTAGATGGTAAACCTTGAACAATGGGCACTGATAACACGTCGATGGGCTTGGCAAAAGTTGAGCCAAACAAAGCAGCATTTTGTTTCTTTAATGCAGCGAGTTGATTCTCAGCCTCATTGTTTCGAGCTATTGATAGTACTAGTTGTGAAAGAGGTGAGAGAGTGCCCCCTGGACAATCTTTGTTACTAGGTCCAATGTTAACTGGGGGCGCCACAGGTAGGATTGAAGGAGATATGGGTGCTGAAATTGAGATGGGGGCTGTTACAGTTGCAACAGGCACATTGACTTGGGAGGCAGTTGTTTTGCTCAAGGCTTTGAAAAAGGAATAGAGTTTTTTTGGTATGTTTAATGTTTACCATGTTTTTAATTTTTTTTTTCTTTTTTTTTTTTACCAAAGAAAGAGATTTCTTTTGAACAACCTTAGGATTTCTAACTTTGAGTGCCTCGAGGTGGCTTAAACCTTGGCCTACTGGTCGCTCAGGTACAGGCACGATAGGCGCCTGTTTCGCTCCAGAAGCGCTTTCTTGAGCTGGATGTACAATAGATGCAATTTTTACCTCATCACTCGAGGTGGGACACATGCTTGTTATAGGACGTATTATGCCAGTGATCAGGGATTCGCATTGGCTTGCATGCATGAACAGGCACGTGTGGTCATTACACAAAGGAGGAAAATTAATTGGTGAAATGACGATGCGGGAGGAAGAGAGTCTCGAGATATGTTTCGTAGATGCCAACATTGTGTGGTCAGAGAGTGGTTGTGAATTGACTCTTGCACAAGGTGTATTTACAGGCAGTGGCATACTATTGGCTTCTGAACCACCAGATTTGCTGTGGTCAACCAGATGGGATGTTGACATGGATGAAATGGAAACAATAGAATCATTCATATAATTGTCAAAAGTAAATTTAGGTTTTGCGCAAGATGATACACGCATTGGCGTGATTGAAGTGGCAGAATAACATTTCTGCTGGCAAGCTTCAAAATCGGCCTGATTTGGTGGTTGCCTTACTAATGTCAAGTGAGGAATGTTCGGCGGCATACTTGTTAATTTGTATGATATCATTGACTCAGTTCACAAAGGCAGAAAACAAAGCAGGCTCCGGGACCAACCCACAATACTAAGTATGGCTATGCCAGCAGACCACCAAGTAAAACAAAAATAAAACACACAATACTACATGAGCACAATAGGCTATACTAGCAGACCACCAAGTAAAATGAAAACCGAACACTCCAGTGGCTTAAAGGATTGGGAAAGCACTGAATGCAACTTACTTTTGTAGGAAATATCGATTTACACAGAGTGAAAATAAAAATAAGGGGCACAAAAATGGTGAGTAAAAAAAAAAATAAAAAAACACAAAGGGGTCCGGACTAAATTAAGGGGGATAAAGGGGATACTGCACCGCCGCACGGCTAAGTGGCCAAGTGGTACTCGTCCGGTACTCCCACGAGTGTGCGCGCGCTGTGCGCGAGCGTGCTCGTGTTATGGGAGATGGATGATGAAGTTAGAATGGGCGTTTACAATGTCCTAGGGGGGAAGGACAAAGAACACAATCAGTTGGGGCACAAAGAGCTCGATAGAGGAAGAGCTCGGTGGGCACAACAGGCACCAATAGCAAAGTCCACAATCACCTCCAAGTCCTTGGGGTAGGCACGGGCGAGCGTCGGAGCGCAGGCAGCAGGGAAAAACAGCACACAGCGAATCCAGTATCAAAGGAGCAGAGGAGCAGAAAGCCGCGGCCAAGCGGTACTCGTCTGGTACTCCCACGAGTGCGCAGACACACTATCAAGTCACCATTCCTGTGAATCACAGTTACTCCCTCGAAGTAACACTGAGTGAAATACATGCATACCACTTTGGTCAGTGTCATATATGTCTGCACTAGAGTGTAAATGTTCCAGTTTGCATACGTACTGTGTTGAATAACTTTGCACTCTCACCCACAGAGGATAATGACAAAAGGCATGACAAGGATGATGTGGAGGATGATGACGAAGGCCCCATGGAGTGGACAAGCAAGCCTGGCCCACACATCATGGACACCCAATTCACGGTACACCATCCCACGGTCTGCAACCACCATCCAGCTGCTGCCCTTCACAAGAACTGCCATCCTCTATCTTATGTTCGGACATCATCACTGTGGCTGCACCCATCCTAGAGCAGAGGTGTGTTATTCATTGCATCATATGTCTATGGGTTGGGGGCGTGGCTAACCGCCATGTAGAGAGGACGGGACTTCGGCGAGCTCCGCTAGATGTGCCACTTATAAGCTGTTTTCTACGGCTCTGAAACATTAAACAGACCCTGCAAAGCGCCATGATTGTTGCGGACGCCTGCGTGAAGCTCCAGGACCCTCCACACTCGAGGGTGTAAGCCCGAAAGACTTGTTTTTGCCACCCGCGGATAACTGCTCGGCAACGAACCAAGATGGCGGCTCTCTCACACTGAGCCCGGGGAACCCTACTCCAGCCCAACGGACCGCGGAACTACAAACCCGCACAACCGCTCGCAAGAGGAAGAGCGATTTGGTGGCACAGCTGCCGAACTGGGCATCGGCGGCGTTGCATGGGCTACCGAGACACCCGAGGGACCGTGGACGATAGGCACGACACAGGCCTCCGCACCTCGAAGCCGCGACCCTCACCTGAGGCCACAAAGGAAAGCGCACATCGCCGAAACAGCCCTCAGCGCCCGAAGCCCACAGACATAGCCAGAACCAGGGGAATGTTGCGCACGAACAAATCAACGCAGAAGGGGGCTAGGTCCAAGCAGCGCCAGACCACCATAAACACTTTCACGGCCAACAGACTCCCCGACACCGAGGCCTCAGACATGGCATCTGTTCAGACGGAAACAGGCCCCACTGTAACGGTGGCCGAACCCAGCAACACCCAACTACTGGAGGCCATTAAGACATTCCAAGCAACAATGGTGAACAAAATCGACACTGTGGCCACAGATCTTGGCCTCCTACGTCAGGATGTCCGTTCCTTGGCTGGCAGAACCGAAGCGCTGGAGACCCAGGTATTCCAAAATACAGAAGCAAAAACCCAACTCCTACACGACGTAGATGGCCTCCAGCAGAGAGTCAAGAACTTGGAGAACAGAGCCGAGGAGGCAGAAGGGAGGGCTCGCCGTAACAACCTCTGGCTTCTCGGCCTGCCGGGGGGCATTGAAGGCCCGGATCCCACCAACTACGTGGAGAACCTCCCTGCTGCAGGAGATTGGCGCGTAAAAGCTGTTGCAGGGCTTCTCCATAGAGAGGGCTCATAGGTCACTTGCGAAGAAACCACCACCAGGCGGTCCACCTAGGCCTATGATAGCGAGTACTGAATTACAGGGACTGAGAGGTCATTTTGGCGTATTCACGATCAGGTGGCCAGATCAAGAGGGACTCCGCCAAGATTGTGATTTATCCCGATTACACCTTCCAAGTACAGATGAGCAGAGCTCAGTTCATACATACGAAAGCCAGATTGAAAGCAGCAGGATTGCGGTACATGCTTCTATACCCCTCAAGGCTAAAGGTAATACACAACAACAGGTCTCCTGTTTGACACCACGGAACAGGTACGGGACTGGATGGACGGACAGCAACTACCCGACATCGAAGACAAAAGGCGGAAGCCGCATCGAACCGCCTCCCAAAAACCGCAGGAGAACTTTTCTTAATACAACTGCATATCAGCAGAAGGTCCTAGCCTATTAAACGGCTGATATGATCCTACTTACGGAAAGCCGAAGCAAGTGCTCCCCCAACCCCCAGGAGTTTCTTTTTCAGGGTACGTTTACCTGCCCGTAGGGCACCCGAAGACTATGCCTGGTCCTAAGGAGCGGAAACGGGACAGTCAGAACGAGGGTCCTTTCGCTGGACCAGTCCTATGTTTGGGAAGTTTATTAAATGGGAGGGAGAAACGGAGAGTTAGCACCCACGTTGGGAAATTTGAACAAAAAACACAGACCTCAGGATAACTTCACGACAGATACATCATTAACAGGACCTCGGCCGAGGAGGAGCAACGGACACCACAGCGCCTATGGCTGAAAAAATAAAAGTAATGACGTGGAACGTCCGAGACATGAACAGCTTTGTGAAACAACACCGGATACATGCATATTTGCGACGATGCAAGGTTGGAATTGCTATGCTTCAAAAGACTCACCTGACGACGGAAAAACTGAAGGCGCTAGCCAAGACATGGCGAAGGGACCCTGATCGTATCCTCCTACTCCTCTTATGCAAGAGGGGTCCTGATTTGGATCGACCCGAACATCCTATTCAGAGTGGTGAGCACCAAGACAGACGACGAGGGCAGGATGGCACTGGTGCAAGGTACCATGGAAGGGAAGGAACTATGCCTGGTTAGTACTTATGCTCCTAATCATGATGCCACCCCTTTCTTCTACTCCCTGTTTTCATGACTGAGCCCTTATGTAAATTGCACTATGATTTTGGGGTGGAGATCATAATTGCACCCTCGATCCCCTCAAAGATAGGTCCGATACCAAACACTCCCGCCCATCCCTCCGCACCCAAAATATTCTCTAAGTTAATGAAACAGCTGTCGCTATGTGATCTGTGGACGGAACAGGGCCCTGAGCGAAGAGAATTTTCCTTCTTCTCCCCGCAACACAACGTCCACACTAGGTTGGACTATATTCTAGTCAGTTTGGGGCAGCAAGCCACGTTTAGCGACGCACAGTATTTGCCAAGGGTGTTGTCAGACCATTCCCCCATGTTGGCCACCTGGAAGGTGTACCCGCCCAGGCCCCCAATTCCCACGTGAAGACTTGGGGCCGAAGCCCTGCTCGATGCAGCCTTTTGCGAACACATAAAAGACAGTACCGATGAATACTGGCAAAACAACCTGGACAGTGTTGAATGCGTCGGTACCGCGTGGGAGGCATATAAGATAGTCATGAGGGGAGAGATGATAGCCGCGGTGGTGGGCGCCCAGAGGTCCATCACTAATTCCCTGGTGGGCGCGGAAAGGGTGTTGGGGGAGCTGGAGAGTAGGACAGATTCGACTCCAGAACATCTACAGGAAATTACCAAACTGCGAGAAACCTGCCTGTCGCACTGGGAAACCTTGGGAAAACTAAGTTATGCTAAGTACACTGAAAGAACGCACATGCTGAGAGATAAACCCGGTAAACCCTTAGCTTGGCTTTACAAAAGGGAAACCTCTAGGACTCCCATTTGCCACATACTCTGACCTGACGGCACCACAGCGCACACCCAGGCAGATGTTAACTCGGCCTTTTCTGAGTTCTATCGTGACCTATACTCCAAGACCCTGCCCCCCACTGACACCGAGATAGAGGACGTCCTGGATAACATAGAGCTACCCAAAATAGATTCACAGATGGCGGAAGCCCTAGACGACCCAATCGTCCCCGACGAGGTGAAAGCAATAATTAGATACTTACCATCTGGGAAAGCGCCAGGCATGGATGGCCTACCCGGGGAATTCTATAAGTCATATGAGGAGACCCTTGCCCCACTGCTAGCACAGGTATACAACGAGGCTTACGAACGCGGTATCCTCCCTGACTCCATGAGAGAAGCCATAATAATCCCCTTGCTGAAACCTGGAAAAGATGGGACGGACTGTGGGTCATATAGACCACTATCTATGTTAAATGTAGATAACAAAATACTGACTGCACTCCTTGCTAATAGATTACGTAGAGCGATCCCCCAGTTGATTCACCAGGACCAAACTGGCTATGTGCCAGGGCGCTCTATCACCGAAAACCTGCGCAGGTTACACCACATGATATACAGCACCGAGCAAGGGCCTCAGAAAAATGCTGTGTCGTCACTAGACGCCATCAAGGCCTTTGATTCGGTGAGATGGGAATGGTTATATGCCACCATGGTTACGATGGGGATCGGACCCGCCTTCCTTAAGTGGACCCAATTGGTCTACACCAATCCCACTGCCAGAGTGCGCACCAATAAGACATACTCAGAGAAATGGCCCCTCTACAGAGGCACACGGCAGGGTGGTCCACTGTCCCCTATGCTATATATTATTGCCGCGGAGCCTGTAGCTGCATATCTCCGGCAGGAGTACGGAGACCAGGCATCGAACTTGACGCAGAGACACACCTCGTCTCTATGTACGCAGACGACATGCTGCTGTACCTGCACAACCCGGAGCACCTCCTGCCCTACATTTTAGAGACTTTAGATGGTTTCCACAAACACACGGACATTCAGATCAACAAAGATAAGTCTTGTCTCTATCCCCTTGCTGCATTGTACAGAGAGCAGCACAGATCCCTGCCCCCTCTAGACCTTCAATGGCAGGTGAAATCGTTTAGATACTTGGGTGTTACCATACACCGTAACCCTAGCACCGAACACATTCTTAACACTGTTAGGACTAAAGATTCCCTTGCAAAGTCCATGGATTTCTGAGGTAAGCTCCCCCACTCAGTTTCGGGGCAGGCGGGTCTCCTCAAAATGTTGGCACTCCCCAGTTTACTGCGTTGCTTTTCCAACATCCTCTTCAACATCCCTCGCTCCTTTTTCAAAGACATAAACAAACTCTGTAGGGGGTTCCTTTGGCAGGGAGTTAGGCACAGGGTGGCGCTGGACATTCTCCACAGAACCTATGAGAGGGGGGGGATTGAAGGTCCCTAATTTAGAACTTTACTACTTCTCTACTCAACTAAGGCATGCGACGCAATGGATGGCAGATGAAACCACCTCTTACACCTGACTTCTCCAACCAGCTCTGCCTCGTCTGTTACTCCGAGTCTTACTATGGGTTGACAAGGGGGCACCGAGACATTACCCATACCTGGTTAGACTTTGATCCCAGCTCTGGAAGTGGGCCTGTAAATCAGTGGGGACGACAGACCCGTATTCCCTGCAGATCCCCATTGCAGCAGTCATGGCTAAACTCTCATGGGGACACACGGAAATACGCGCCCAGTGGGAACCCTATGTGGTGGCAGTACTAGGAGACCTCACTTACGAACAGGAGCTCATGACATTCACTGACCTCAGTGAGTCCACAGGCCTGCCCACAGGCCAGTTTTTGCTCCACAGAGCAGAGACACAGGCCATGATTTACAGATGGCCGGAGGCCACCGACCAAGTCGTGGAGAACGATATCATTGAGTCGATGTTGGACACTGCTGAGGGGGGCCACGCAACCTCCAGACTATACGAAGCCCTACTGCAGGGCACTACCAAGAACGAACTTAAATGCAGAGAGAGGTGGGAGAGGGAATTGGGCCTTGAATTTGAGGACAAAGCATGGGAGAGAATAACCCACTACCATAAAAAAATCTCTAGAAATGCCCATCTCCAACTCATCCAACTGTACATTACCAACAGGGCCTACCTTACACCTGACGCCATATCAAGGTTCAAAGGAGCCACAACCCAGACATGCCCCAAATGCAATGAACCGAGAGCGGGAATGACGCACATGTTCTGGGGCTGCCCGAGGGTCCAGAGGTTCTGGGCCCAGGTGAAGGAGAGGGTAGCAAACGCGGAGATTGAAGTGGAAATTCATGAACCAGCAGCCTGTATTTTGGGAAGGTATAAGCGAAACAGTAAGAATAAGCCCCTAAATAAACTCATCACAGCGAAAAGACGCATAGCCATGGGATGGAAAAGTGCCGGAGGCCTAAGCGAGGCCCTTTGTTGGGGTGACCTCAAAAGATGGATAGCCGCTGAGACCGCGGCCTGGGAGATGGCGATTCAGGTGCAGAGGCTGGACTCCAGTGATGAACTACTCCGTTGGGTGGCGTTAACAGTGCCATTGCTCCACCCAGCGGCTCAAGACAGCACCTCGGTCAGTACGGACAGTCCCGGCCCGACGCGAGGTCCAGAAGAATAAAGTGGATGTACCTGAGGTCTCGGAGGGAGGGGGGTGGGGCAGGGCGGAGAGTTGGGAATGTTATGTTGTTTTTTGGATTATGCATATTGCATTGACTAATCAATGATCCTTTGTTGGTCACTACTTGTTGAAAATCCAATAAAGATATTTTTTAAAAAACAAAAAAAATGTCTATGGGTTGAACACCAAAACTCGGAGACAGCCACTTAAGCCCACAGGCAAATTCAACATGCCTATTGATTTTAACATAAGTTGTATTTCACAAATGTATATTCAAAGTTATTGGCTTTGACACTTTCTGTTTTCAGGCACAATTGAAACTTTCATAAAATGATTGAACCTTTCAAAATAAATGGTGTAGTTAACCTATTCCCTGCGAGCCACAAACAACATGGTGTATGTGAAAAGCGTAAGAATGTGGTCATAATGTCACCATTGTTATTAACATGTTGCAGCTTTGAATGCAGCAATTCAAAACAATGTAATTTGTCATTGTTAAAGGGAAGTATTTTCATGAATTACACACTGTGCACACTGCAAAACGTGCATAGCATAGACTGCCTATCATAATAGGTGTTTTGTACATATGGGCATCTGAAGGTGTTTGTCTATCAAAAAGACAACTAAACTAATATCAATAAAACACCATCAAAGCACTAATGCTTAATTTGAACAAACTTTTAGCTGGAAATGTTTGGATACACCACTGACCTGTACCATTTGGCAAAGGTCTGTGTTAAATACAATGCTAGTGTATATGTAAATTATCCATAAGAACAAGTTGGCTTAGTTTTAAATGTAAACAAGATCGTCATCATCTGTTAGAATTGGTTTGGGTAACAGGGAAACGGGAGGGACTAATCCTTAACGAACCAGCTGTTTTTGCAGGCTGCAATGCATTCGTGAAATTTTCACCGAAACCTAGGACACTGAATCCTGAGAGGTGGAGCCTGGGGGACAACTGCTGGCTCACAAGACTTGACCCTGCCTGGGTAAGGAAGCAAGCAGAAACATAACTGACTAGGGCAAGCCTGTAATTCCATTCTGTGGCACTTTGCCAAGTGTTCCAAATTCTGATTATTTTAATGCATGCTTCAATAATTTGGAGGCAGAGCTAAACTCCAGTACTGAACTGCCTTGGAAACCAGCAGAAAACGGCTTCTTTTTTTTTTTATTGGCAGCTCCATTAATACAATTTCAACAAAAACTACTCCCCAATTATCCCCTTCCGTACCGATTAACCCTCCCCCGTCCCTACCCACCTTCCCTACCCCTGCCCTGTGCATAGGTATGGTGACATGTATAACATTCAATGGTGTTATTCAGGCAATGCCCACCAGGTGAAGTCTGTGGGGGCAGTAGAATTTCCTATAATCCTCAAGCATAAATGACAGCACCACATGCCAGTCACTAGAACATTTTTACTAGTCCCCCTGTAATGGGTACGTGATCCACTCCAATGCAACAAAGTTCTAACCCTTAGTGAACCAGTCTTTCATGTGGGGGGTTTGCTGTTCTTCCATGTTTTAGCAATTACTAGGAGCACTGCTAGGTTCGAAATGGCGAAGGCCTTTCGTCGGTGCCTTGGCCCCAATCTGTCTGTCTATTCTTGTAGGCTAGTTAGACATGTTTTAGGGCTCTGGCAACTTTTGCTACCAAAAATTGCCTGCATATTCTTATTTATCACATTGCAGAATACCTCTGTTTTGGGCAACCCCACCACACATGCTGCCAGTCTCCCTTTTCCCCACAGTCCCTCCAGCACTTGTCTGTCTGTAGTTAATAGTGCCATTTATAGTGCCATTGTGTCATTAGTTTATACCAGAATTTTCTAATCTGTATTGAGTGAGTGAGTTTCGGTATGTCTTGACAAAGATGTTCCCATTCTTCCTATGAAATGTATTCTCCTAGCATGGTCTCCCAACTGCACCTATATGTAATTGTTTGCTCGGGCCACCATCTATCAGGATTATGTATAAACTGGAAATGAGGGGTTTTTCTCCCGGTTGTGTAACAAACATTTTTTCAAACAGTGTGAGGGGTCTAGTGGCCGCTGCCTTGTTGGGCAGGGATATCAGCCAATGTCTGAGTTGAAAGTATTGTATCCTATGTTTCTTCAAGCCCCAATTCTGACTTGATTGGTCAAATTATTTAATGGCACCACCTTGAAAAATATCCCTGAGTTTCGTACATACTGCCTCTCTCCAAATGGAGAAGGAATTGTTCAGTAAGCCTGGGGTGACGTGTGGGTTACGGAATAGTGATGTGAAAGGCAATGGGAATGTGGTAATACATTGTTATGAGACTGCCTTGTCCCGTGTGTCCTCAACTAGTTTTGTTATCCTGCGTATGCGTACATTTTGGGGCTGATCCTGCTTATGTAACCACAACACTTCTGCTAGTGGCATCCCTACCAAAGCATGGTCCATGTGTACCCATCTTTTCTCTGGGTCATATGCGAACCAATCTTTTAGCACCCGGAGTTGGGCCGCTGGGAAGTATGTATGAAAATTGTGAAGACCTTAACCACCCTTATTCGTGGGCTTCAACAGTGTTTTCAATGCTATCCGAGGAGCTCTACTATTCCATACAAAGGCGTTTGCCAAGGTAGTTGGTGCCTGAAAAAACAAGTCTGGGATCGGGAGTGCCTGGAATAAGTAAAGAACTCTGGGTAGGATGACCTTTTTGACCGTATTTATCCTCCACAACCATGAGACGGATAGTGGGCCCCATTTATGAACCTGTTGATTGAGTTTATCCAGGAGTGACTAGTAGTGACTAGTAGTTAGCCAAAAATAAGCCCGTCAAAAGTCTGTGTAATAATGACCTCCAGGAGTGTTATGCCCCTCATAACCCATCTAAAGTTTGTTGCCTCTTTAGCACGTCAGAGTACTTCACGCTCCAGGGAAAGATTTAGAATCTCAGACTTGGTGATAATTTTTTTTTAGCCCTGCCACTGCTCTGAACACCTCAATTTCTTCAACCGCCGGCAGTGACTTTACCAGATCTGTAAGAGTGAGGAGCATATCGTCAGCGTAAGCCATTCATTTATGAGCTTCCCTACCGAAAGGGATCCCTTGGATTGTCTCCATTTAGCAAAGTCTTGTAAGAAAGGGTTCCAGATGTATTGCGTAAAGCAAGGGCGAGAGGGGGCATCCTTGCTTGGTAGTGGGATCGCATCAGATAGCTGCCCATTAATAAGGAGACGTACTACCGGATTGCAATAGTTTGCTCAGATTTGACCCATAAACCCCGGACCAAATCCCATTGCCTTTATAGTGTGGAAGAGAAAAGGCCATTCTCCTCTGTTGAACACCTTCTCTGCATGCAATGACCGAAAGAGAGCTAGGTCCCCTTTTATTGAGACCTTCTTCACTAGGTGGCATGCTGGCCGTAACTTGTCATGCGTTTGCCGTTGGGGTATAAACCCTGCTTCATCAGGGTGGATAAGACCCGGCATGATGATTTCCAGTCTGGCCAAAATCTTGGTATAGAGTTTAGCATCAATATTTATAAGCACTATTGGTTGGGATGATCCACATGATGTTGGGTCTTTAGTACTCTTCCCCAAGCTAGATAATTTAGCATCCTCCATCATGGGAGTAATCTGCCTGCTCGTGTCAAAGGAGTGAAATAAGCGGGTCAGTCTGGGGGCAAGTATTGTCTGAAATGTTTATAAAATATGGCTGGGTATCCATCTGGGCCCAGAGAATTGTTAGTGTGAGATTCCTGATCGCCCTTGGACTTTCTCTTGCGTAATGTCTGCTTCTAGCATTTCTTTCATCTCTAGGGGGACCTGTGGAAGGGATATTGATGGTAAGTACGCTCTTTGTTGTGCGTAGTCCAGCCGATCCAATTTATATAGTGCAGTGTAGAATGCTGAGATATGAGTTGCAATTTCAGCAGTCATCACTTTGTTCCCCTGGGGGTCTATAATCCCCTGAATTATCTGTGAAGCCGTTTTTTGTTTGAGCCGTGCCAGCAGCTTGTCAGCCTTATAGGCCTTCACATAGTATTTCTGTCTCGTATACAGTCTTCTCTGCCTTCCTTTTCTGCAATAGTTCTAGACCCCCTCTAATGTTTCTGTATACCCTTTGCAGTTTAATACCAGTGTTTGTTTCAATTCTTCACATGATTGTGCGAAGTTCAAACTCCAATTCAGTTTCTGGGAGTATTAACTGTTTGCGCCTATAAGCCCCCACCATTATCAGTTTGCTGCGAAAGGTAGCCTTAAATGCTTCCCAGGGGGTGCTCTCTGATATCTCGTGAGAGGTATTATTCACGGAGAGCTCCTTAATTGTATCCTCCAACCCCTCCTGCACCACTGGGTCCAACAGCAGTTCTCTCAGGAATCCCCAGTTCCAGACCCCACTCTTCGTATGTGGAAGATTCATTTCGATTGTGATTGGGGCATGGTCAACACTGCAATTTTATGTACCTCAACCTGAGAAACCTTACCCAATAGTGTGGCAGAGGACCATATATAGTCTATCCGTGAAAACGATTTGTGCACATGCGAATAAAAGGTGCATCCCTTCTCCAGACCTCGCAATGAAGTCCAGACATTTCTCAGGGGCAGTTGATCAATTCTTGTCTTAACAGTCCGTGATAGGGGGGACACATACTGAGTACTAGAGCTCCTGTTGCTTTGGGGATCCCATGCCATATTAAAATCTCCCATTACTAAGACCTCTCTACTGCCAAATGTTTCCAGATTGGCAAGGATCGTCCTTAGAAAGCCATCCTGACCATTATTAGGGGCATAAATGGAGGCAACCGTGAGTGTCACCAACGCTATTTGGAGCATTAAAAAATAACCTTTGTCCTTTATCTGCACTCGAGTTCAGTACCTGGGCCGATGTGCCCGGTTTTTGGGCTATGATAACCCCCGCAGTCTTTCCTTCAGCATTCGCATGAAAAATATGGGGGTATTGTTTTAGCCGAAGTTTGTGCCTCTCCAGTCTTTTAATATGAGTCTCCTGTAGCGCCACCATGTCTGGTTGGTGATGCGAGAGAAGGCTCTCCAGTTTCCATCTTTTTACAGGGATGTTCAATCCCTGCATATTAAGCGTCGGGCATTTGAATTTGGGGGTCATGCGGAAAGAGCCGTCCGTAGTTGCCTCCTGCCCCCAGCCACGTTGCCCATTTCCACCTTGGTCGAGTAGACCTTCCATACGCACATTGAGCCCTTGCCTCCACCCACCCCCCACTTTTTCCTACCCCAAACTATACTTTGTTATTAACCTCAAAACCTCTAACCCCCTGCCCTTCTCCCACCAACCCTGGTTCGAGCCACCAAACCTATGGAGTCCACGGCTGTAGCTCACCATACCATCCAGGGATAACTTGTAGGGTGTCCTAAATCCCCTTGAGATGATAGCCAGATGGATGCCTTCGCAGAGGGCTACCGTCCCGTGTCTCCATTTGTAATAGCTTTTTTCTCTAAGCCCTGCACAGTTTCGTCTTAGGATCATTCCGTCAAATTAGTTACTTTAGTGGTTGTCTTTGGATGCCCACAGGCCGGGTTGGATAGGCCAATAGAGAACTCTGGACATTTCCCGGTAGGCCTCTGCATCATGGCCGTCTTTTGTGTGGTAACATATTTTATTTGCAAATTTTCTCATAGGAAAAGGATTGGGATTGCTGAAAATGTGTAATATGGGGCTACTTTGAAAATAATTTCCAGGGCTTCTTTTGGTTCCCAGGCCCACAGGGCATCTTTCCCGTTGTGCCCGGGGGCCCTGTTGATTCCTTCTCCGACCGCTTGCGACCATTCCCATGATTTAGTCTTTTGAGAGAGGCCTGTTCCATCCCTGAATTCTAGACCTGTGTCGTCATCCTCATTAATATGCAGCAAGTGGATCCCCCTCTTCCGGAGTGGAAATCCTGTGCTGTCTCCCTTTGCAGGTGAATAGCAGTCGAAGGAGCGGGAAGGTCCATTTGTATTTTATCTGTTTTGCCTGTAGTACCTTGACTGCTGTCCCCATATCCCTGCACTTCTGTAGGGTAGTCTGTGAGAGGTTCTGGTAGAGTTGAATTTCAGCCCCATTAGTGAGTGGTTCCGCTAGACGGGCTGCTCTCGATATAAGATCCTTTTCGGGGTAGGATGCCAGCGCAGCCAGAGTCTCCCGGACGTGCCCTGTGTGCCAACCTTTTTGGGCCTGTCCTGTGCACCCTATCCAGGGGGACTTTGCGGTTCCACTCATCTCCCAGAAGACCATTAAAGAAATGTAGGACCACTTCCTTTAACCCAGCGTCTTCAGTCGATCGGGTAGGTTTTTCGACCTGTTTTCCAGGCCCTTGCACTGTAGTTCAGCGTTATGTGCAATCCTAGCCAAATCCTCAAGGGCTTTATCTGTCTTTTGATTGTCTTGGGCCATTTCCTGGAGCGCCCTTTTGCTGGTAATTTCCCGTTCTTCAAGCGCTCCAATGTCCTTTTTCATTTCTGAGAGCACTGACTTGACTTCCGATGTGAATTTCGCAAATTGTGTTTGGAAGGATGCAATAAGCCTTTCTTGGGATTCATGAAAACACTTCTCGAATTCCGCTGTAGCCACTGTCATCGTGGGTGCAGGTTTGGGGTCTGCTACTACCTGAGATGTTAGTGCTGCACTCCGTTGCGATTGGGGGTCTGGTTCGCTAGATCACCAGCTTTGTATGGAACCGTCACAAAGTGTAATTGACTAAAGCCGCTCACCCTGGGTGTTTTTTTTTTCTTTTTGGTCCACAGCATTAGCACCTGCATATAGGATGAATGCTGCTCCTCGGGGAGGGGGGGGGGGGCCCGGCCCCTGGAGTCCTGCTGATATTCCCTTGCTGCTTGGAGAGTTGTGTGTTTGGGGCCTAGGCCTTATCCCCTTTACACAGCCTCACAGCCCGTGGGCTATATGTCCCTCAGCACTTGCTTGGGCCCTCATATTGTAGTGGCAGAGATCCTCTTTTAAACAGTTTCAGGACCTTCGTGTGGTTGCCGGACGAGGGGCGGCCGCTCCCAGCTGTTGGGTCATTTACCTTTGTGTGGCAGATCTGCACACTCAGCCGCCGGCCCCACCTCTCTAGGTTGTTTTTTCACCCTGTTTGTAGCGTGACATTTCAGGGGAAGGCCTTGCTGGCGGGTGTTGTTGGCTGTAGACGGCGGGGGCCATGCTGGTCTTTGGTTTCACCAGCAGGTCGACACACCTAGCCCTACGCAGCTGCCGAGGATTCTCGCAGTTGCACCTCAGTGCTGGGTCGTATGAGGACGCTCCTCCAAACCTGCTTCGTGCCCCTCGGCAAGCAACTTCTGCAGGGCAGATATCCCCCTCGATGCAGACCCAGGGAACCCGGTGCCTCCGGTTGCTCAGTCCTCCCCCAGGTCGGCAAAGTGCAGTGCCCCGCCCGGCACCTCTCCGATTCAAGTTGGCGGCCCGTCAACTCACTCTCTCCTCGTTGATCCCCCCCCCCCCCAGTGCATCTGTCTGCTCTCATCAAGCCTCCTAGTGGCCGGATGGCCGGCCAAGCCGACCCATGTTGTCTTTCGGGAGAGCTTATCAATGCCCCTAGGCTGGGACGTTCAACCAGCTGGCGTGGGTTCGGTGTGGAGCCTGATTGGGCTTAAAGGTGCCTTGCCTGATTTTGAAGGCCACTGCAAGGACGAAGCTCTGTGCGATCACGTCTTCACCCTGCTGCCGCCATCTTGGAATCTCCCAGAAAACAGCTTTGAAATGCCTTCACCCTATGCCAATACTTTGACTATTTTGTATTTTGTTTGTATTTTATTGAATTTGTATAGCGCTTTAATCCGAAGTGCTGTACATAAAGAACAAGAAGAAATACAACAAGCATAAGATGGTAATTGAATCACAACTCGAAAACAGTAAAAGGAACAATTTACATTATTGCTGATGTGAGGAGGGAGTGGACAGGGACAAAGGGATGGGGAGAGACAATAAAAAGGTAATAATTGAAACACAAAATGAAACGGTGAAAGGAACAATTAACATTATTGGTGAGGAGGGAGGGTAGAGGGACAAAGGAATAAGAGGGAGTGGGAGGTACAGAAATATAAGATGGTGATTGAATCACAACTCAATAGACGAGGAACAGTTTACATTATTGCTGGGGTGAGGAGGCAGTGTAGAGGGACAAAGGAATGGGAGGGATAAGAGGAAATGTCAGGGAGTTAGATGGGAGGCAGGAGGGTGAGAGGAAGAGGCAAGGGACAAATTAGGTTAGGTAAGAGCAGGAGGTAGTATAAAAGGGAAGTAGAGGGGAGGAAAGGGTGTAGAGCTGGAGAAGTAGGGAGAGAGGCAAGGGCGTAGAGAAATAGAAGAGGAGGTGAGAGGTGTTAGGGGTGGAATGGAAGAGATAAGATTTTAGAGAAGAGCGAAAGGTAGGGTAGGAGGGAGAAGAGCGGATGGGTAGGGGGAGGCGGTTCCAGTGGAACGGAGTGAGTAGTTGGAAAGAGCAGAAACGGGAGGAGGCGCAAGGAGGTGGAGGAGGGGAGAGTAGGAAGTGATCAACAGCGAGAGGGGGAGTAGAGTAAGAAGGAAGGTAAGGTAGGGGGGGCAAGACCATGGAGGGATTTGAAGACCAGACAGAGGAACTTGAATTTAAATTGGGAGTGAAAAGAAAGCCGAGATGAGAGAAGAGGGGAGAGAAGGCTGAGGGAGCGGATGGCAGAGTGGTATATAGATTTGAGTGGGGAGAGTTGAGAGGAGGGGAGACCGAAGAAAAGGAAGGAACAGTAGAACAATCTGGAGAAGATGAGGCAGGTGATCAAGAGTTTAGTAGCATGAAGGGTAAGGAGGGGTCGTATTTTGCGAATGTTGTAGAGGTGAAAGCGGCAAGATTTGGCTGTAACAGAAATGTGAGATAGGGAGAGGTGAGGGTCAATGTGAAGGCCAAGGTTATGAGCGTGGGGAGAGAAGGAGAGTTGGGAGGGGGGAAAGAGAATGAAAGGGGGAGGGGAGGGAGGAGGAAGAAGAGTGTTAGCAGGGAAGAAAAGGAGTTCAGTTTTTTCAGCGTTAAGAGTAAGGAAGTGAGAAGACATCCAGGATTTAATAGCAGAGAGGCAAGAGGAGAGTTTATCATGAATGTCAGGTGAGAAGGAAGAGAAGGAGAGGAAGAGCTGGGTATCGTCAGCATAGAAATGATGTGAGATACCAAATGAGTAGATGATGGGAGCTAGAAAAGAAGTGTAGAGTGAGGAAAAGAAAGGGACCAAGGACAGAACCTTGAGGGACTCCATGGTTGAGAGGGTAGGTGGGAGAGGTGGAGCCACCCCAGGAGACAAGAAAGATACGGTTAGAGAGATAAGAGGAGAGCCAAGTGAGGACAGATCTTTTTGGGCTGAAATAACATTTCTTTTTCATGGGCGCACCATTAAGAGAACCTTGATGTATTTTTGTTAGGTTTACCTTTCAACTTTCCCTGTGGTGATGAGTTTAGCATAGTACAAGTTTTGGCACAGTGTAGGTATCTACTCAACTACTTTATTGAAATGTTAGGAACTGTATGTTGTTTGATGGTTCTATTATTAATGCTCACATTGTATCTCTACAAGAGAATAAATATACATAAATGCTAACCATGAGAGTGAGAGAATTATAATAGACACCATATTACAAGTTAGTTGGTTAGTGATAAAACTCTGTGTAGGGAAGATATTGATAGCATCTATTGTGTATGATACATAAAAGGGGAACAAGTATTGATAAATAGTTTAACGAAGAAGGTAAACCAACAACAATATTGTAGAGATCAGAGCAACGCACTTATCTTGGAAACCGCTCTGAGCAGCACCAGTTCAGTACCCGGTCCCGCGCTTAGGGCATGCGGTCTGGCAAGAAGCACGTTATGAAACACAAATTAATTTGTTTTTCTGTCCAGTAGTAAGCCTTTCCGGTGCTCAGGAGTATGAGTTTCTCTTGATCTAAAGCACATAGATCCAACTTTCTCCACAGCTTTTATTTTGGGTACAGCACTATTCTCTTTAGCAAAACCTGCCACGGCCCTGTTAGGCTGTGGCATGCAGGGTATGATATAAATCATAACAAGAGTAGGGGACATTCTGCAAGTGGTGGATGTGATGGGAACACCATCACTGCTTTGGAGCCATCTCTTCCCCAACTATGTAGGAAGGTTGTGGCTCTTCCAGGGCCACTGGGATATATCTCATCCCTACCAAAGGCATTCCCCCCTACTTCCTATACCCTTTACTCCTGTCCCCACCACCCCTCCATGCTGACAGTATCATAGCTGGCATTGCAGAGAAACCATCGGCATGGCAGCAGCCCAGGCATGGGGGGAACAGGTTGACGCTGGTTCCCCAATGAAGCAGATCCTGGGAGTCGTCCACCAGTCTCTGGAGAGTCTGCAGAAGGTGTTTGCCATCTGCCAACCAGCTGAAGGAGGAGTTGGTTGAGATCCATAAGGGAGGCATACGGCGGCCATTGCCATAACTGCCTAGCAGCAGTAAATGTAGCCGTAGAGGCATTCACTGAGAGGAAGCTTGCCTCCTCCAAGAGTAGGCCTCTAGCCACAACCAGGCCATTGGCTATGGCACACATGTCGTCTGATGCAGTTCACCAAATAGCTGCCAGATGGTGCAGGCCAATGCCTGAGCGGGCTAAGTGTAAACAGTGTCACACCCAATCTGTTTATATGGTCTGAGCTGCTTACCCACCAGGAGAGCTCACTCTTCCCCATGCAGGAGTTTGTGGGGAGAGAATCCACAGCCTCGTATCCCTCCACTATTCCCTGCTGTATTCCTCTTTTCCCCCTCAGCTGCAGGGAAACACCCATCCTTTGTACTCACCATGGATGCAGCCGTTAGTAGCTTGAAAAACAATCAAACCCCACCGTGCTCCCCAGGGACAAGTAGCCATGGAGGGAGACTTGATGCCCTCTCTCTATTTTTAACCTGTCATTTGTTGTGGCCCCTTCCAAGCTGGACCTGAAACTTATATCTGTTTATGCCCACCCTGCCTTCTCCCTGGAATACTTTTTGAAGCCACCTATGGATGCATAGCTTTTCTTGGACCCCACATTTGACAATGAATTGTCTTTTCGCCCTCCCCCCTTGGATACCAGATTGTATTTGCCCCCTTCTTTGCCATTGAAATACCTTTTAATTTGCCCCAACCTCCCTGCTGAGGCAACACTGCTCCCTTCTTGCCCCAAAGTTTAACTACATATTGGTTTCTTTGTTACACATCTAATTTGATTACATGCAATTTTGCTGCCCTTTCAAGGTAGAGGCGAGAAGTGAGTGTCCTCTGTTCTGGTAATGCACTCACTGCTCCTGAACACGTTGTTTGTGATGTCTTTGGACAGCACAAGCCAATCAACATTGTTCCATTGGTGATCAGGCCTTGGGACCTGTCTGTCATAGCCATCAGTGCTGCCATCTAATTCATAGGCCTCCTTTTCTTCATCAGGCATGACTAATTGCTCCTGATGGTGATGTGGTGCAGTATGCAACACAGGACCACGCTGAGGCAGACCGGATCATGTCAGGACATGATAGTACCACCTGTCCTGTGAACAGGGTGGAAGTAGTGTAGTGCAACTCCCAGCGATCAGACCAAGAAAATACAACCCACTAGGGAAAAAGGCAAGTTGTAGCCTTTTTCGAGAAAGACGAGCTTTTATTTTGTATACATAAGGAAAAATCGACGGGATATTACAAATCCACTGCCAAAGAGCTCTCTGACAACCTTCGTACAAGATTCAGTTTATAAAAGCACAAATCGTCACTCATGATGCACTCCATATACAGTGTTATTCCCCCACCCACATTGGCTGCCGCCCATATACATGCTAATAATTACATATAGCTCTTCCTTCGATTGATTTTGTTGTCTTCTCGCTCCTCTTCACCACACGCGAGTAACGTCCTTGTCCATCATGGAGTGCTGTAAAGCAATTGTTTAACATCAGCTGATACCACCACAACTTGGAGCATAACCACATGACATGCACCTGGTTATCAACGTGAACTCAGTGGGCAACTTTGAGGCAATTTCAGCCTGGTCCTTGTGAACAAAGCATCCTTTTTCTCATCCCAGACACATTGCTGCCCCCACCACGCCCTCCCCACTGTATAGGCATCATTCTTAGCTCTCCTTGGCACAAAATGTTTTTCTCCACTTTTCCCTTTATCAGTTCCCCTCTCCAGAAATGAACCTAGTGTCCCACTAGTCAATCCAGATAACAAAGCATTTGGAGCCCATTTCCTGCATATCTGGTAGTTCAAATAGTGACAGTTGTTCTTTGAGGCGCTAGTGTCTTGAATCCTGGTTCATGTTTTGGCATCCCAACAACTCTGCCGTCACTCACAGGAATACAACCTTGGTACAAGGTTGCAGCCCTTCACTTCTTCGGCTGCACACATTCCTACTGTGAGAAACCTAGGGGTATTCTCCCATTAAGACCCCAAGAGTTCTCTATTCAGGTGGCATGGGGAGGACCATCGCTCTTGGATTCCAACCCTGGTGGTGGATGAGCGAGGGAGGATCACCTGGGTAGGAGAGTCCGGGGTTCTTCTTGGGGGAATACCCTCGGAGAGATGCAGTATTCTGATGGGATGGTAGAGGAGGAGGAAATCACGGACGCCTTCTTGGGATGAATTTATTCACGTCACCCAAATCCAGGTCTCTTGTTCCCTAATTCCAATCCCGTCATCCATGGCCCAAGGGAGAGGAAGGTGCCCCAGGGGGCAGAAGGAAGAAAACACAAGACAGGACGTTGATATTAATATCCATTGATCTTCTACCAGTTCAGAATATAGGGAATACTATCAAGACCCATACTTGTATAACAGAACAGCAGGGATGTGGAATATTCTACCAAAAGGGGAAGCCATTCCATTCTATAAAAAAAACAAGGCTAGAGGATTCTCCTATTGATTACCCACTCCCCATTTCCAACCAATACTGGGACTAGGAAGAGGCAACCGGGAGTAGTGAAGATTTCCCATAGGAATACCTTGGGGAGTCTAAGGGAAACCGGCTGTAGAAAGAACTTAAGTTGTACCATTGATAGGCATTTACTAATTATCACTCAAACCTGGCTCCACTTGACTGTTTTTTACAACTATAAAAAGTGTGCTTCTACACCGGTGAAAGTATGAGCTGGGGTGGTTGTTTGGACCAGAGAAGCCAAGGAGGAGAGAGCAGCCGGATCTACGGGCCAAAGGAGAACAGCGTGCCGAGACGCTGGCCCCTTGTTTGTGAGGGGCTGCATTGTGGCTACAGAGCCGGAGCGACGCACCCTGCAGTCTGCTATTGGCGGTCAGAACATTGCTCGTTCCCTTTGGACCTGTGCCGGCTCCAAGGGTGTCTGTGGGGCAGGTGGTGATACCCTGACCTCGGGGGCCGCATGTCACCACGCTGCGAGAGTGAGAGATTCTGGAGCATGCGGCTGGCTGAAGCGAAGTAGGCGAAATGAATGTAGAAAGCGACACAGAGTGGAAAAGAGGAATGAAATGAAAGGAAACTAGTTAAGCAAGATAGATTGAAAGAAGAGTGACAAGATCCAGAGAAAGTAAGAAAAGCAGAGCGTGCAAGGGGGCGGTAAGTGAAAGAACTGTAAAAAAGAGGGCGCGGACGACCCAAAACTACATAGAAGGGTGCAAGTGACCCGGCAGAGTGGAAAGTCTGCAAGGGAAAGCTAAAAAAGGTGCCAGAGGGCACAGACAGGTAAACAGAGTGCAAGTGTGCCCAAGAAAGCTGGAGAAAGTGCCAGGGGGCACAAAAAAGACAAAGATGGTGAAAGTGTGCATGGAGGAAGTTAAAGAAGGTGCCAGTGGGCACAAGGAGAGGAAGCTGCAAGTGTGCAGAGAAAGGAAAGAAAGGTGCCAGTGGGCACGAGAAGGAGAGGAAGATGCAAGTGTGCAGGAGAAGGAAAGAAATGTACCATTGGGCACGAGAAAGAAGTCAAGAAAACAGAGAGCCCCTTAAGGCAAAAGGTTAAGAGCAGGAAATAAAAGATAGACTTACATCTTGGAGTGGTCGCGCTTAGGAGGAGCAAATAACCTGGTGTTTTCGAAAGAAGTCTCTGATGCTATTCCTTGAAAGAACTGTATATGAAAGAAAGGTACATCCTGACAAACTGAACTCGTGTTTTGAAACCGAGGATGGGCCTGAGCTTGCAGAAGGGAACCCTGAGAGGCCCAAGAGCTGAACTTGTGTTTAAACTTCAGAGGCCTACGCTTGGGAAAGAGAATCCTAAGCACCCCAAGGATTGGATTTGTTTCTGACTTACAAAGAGGCCTAAGCATGGGAAAGGGAACCCTAAGAGGCTGATCAAAGTGGAATCTTGATTATTTTGTGTTACTGAAGGAATTGAAGCTTGGGGAAGGGAACCCTGAGACGCTTAAAAAAGGAACTGTGTTTTATTGGTTATGTTTTGAACTTGGAAGGACTAGAGCTTGGGGAAGGGAACCCCAAGGCATTAAAGACATTGACATTGTTTGAACTATGGCGATGGTCCGGTGAACAGTCCCTTTTGATTGAACTCATTCCGTTGAAGCTGACCAACCTACACCTGGTGAGAAGACCACCTTAAACCAATCTTGGTTTTAACTATTTTTTTGTTGAATCACCACTTCTTGCTTTTGAAAAACTTCCTAGCACATTTTTTTGAAAGAGTGTGGTCAAACATAGGTTTAGACACAGACGGATATTTATGTTGGACTTCCAGACTTTGAAGACCCTTAGACTCATCAGTTAAGGGAACCCTCCCTTTAGTGTTAGGGACAGTTAGACATTACACCAACCCAAGAACCTTAGTAAATAAAGGTTTTGAAACAAACTATCATCTTTGAGTCTGTGTCTCTCTTGATACCATGCCTGTCTCGCACTACCTAATTAGTTCAAAGGCCTAACTGATGTGGCAGCATTTGTGTGTTCTTTTGCCACGCTTGGGAATCGAGATGCAGTGGTGATGTGAGGGATATGGCCTCGTTCTGTGTTTCTGTGTTCACAGCAACCTGAATTCCTGGTGTCACAAGGGTTGCAAAGAATACTTCTATTTTGGTGTACAATCAAAATGTATCTGGAATTGCTTTGGGCAACTTGGATGATTCTTCCGACAAATAGTTTGATCTCTTTCTTACCAACTTCAGCGACTGATTGTTCTTCACTTAGGGGTGTTGGATGAACAGTGAAACAGATTGTAACACCTCACGTTTGGATGCTATTGTCAAGTATACTTCTGGCACCACCAGGATAGCGGAGTGCAGGGTTGTCAATGCAGAGGCGCCTCGCCAAAAAGGTGGAAGATGCAAGTATGCTTGTTGGCCGCATATCCAGTACATGTCCATCAATGCTAATGTTCCTTTTGTAAGATCTGATGTCTTACTGCACTTAGTATTAGTGCATACTGGAACAGTTCCATGCACTCGAAAACAAAACTGGTATTCATCCCCTGATTGTGCTTTCACCATTGTTTCACGTGCTTCAAACCAGATCTCGAAACAGTTCTTATTAATATTCTGTATAACTTCTTTTCTGAACCTTGCCACCCTTCCCATTGCCGTACAGCTTGTCACTGCCTTCTCCCATCTGTTTGATATGAACAATAATCCATCCAATCTGAACATGGGCCAGGGCACTGTTGTCCTGGAACAGACTTCGGACCCGACACACCACCAAACACTGAGCCTCTAAGGGTGATGTCTCCTGAGGTAATAACATTTTGGGTGCTCCTGATGCGTGGGGGATGAAGGAGCAGACTCCCGTTGTACCTCTGATTTCCCACTGAGTCATAGAACTATACCACCAACCCATAACAAAGTATCCCGTACCTTCATTTGCTTAAAATGTACCAGTATGGTTAAATATTCATCCTTTATTGTTGTAGCTTCATAACAATAGTCAAAAAATCAAACGTATGTACAGTCCTTTGAAGTATTACTACATTCCCACCTGCCCTTTATATGGCCTACCCATATTACAGCACTAAATATATAAACAACCCAAAGGCAAACCCACACATAATCGGATACAGTGTAGTACCGCAATTACGCACAAAACACATTTTTAATATTGATCCACACTCTAGTCATTGGATTAAACATGGTGCATAAAAACGTTGAAACATTTTTAAATAAAGCCCAAAAAATGCCTTCATAAAGGATTAGGAAAAAAAGACCTGAAAAAATCTTAAAAAAAAAAAAACAAACTAATACTGCTAAGAGTATTAAACAGAATTATCAACCAACAACAGTAATTTAGAAACAGTAAATGCTTATAGGTGGGGGCACGGTTTGTGGTGTTTTTTGAACACCTGATTAATGTACCCAATAGCGCAGTTCCATCACTTTGGACAGTAGCATATACTACAGTGTGAGGACAATTCTCAATAAGTTCACTCCAGCTGCGCATAATATTGTGTATGTAAACTCTATTAGGGAATAATTGTAATGGTGGTGAACCCATAGAATCCGGTGCAGCGATGTTGTCAACTTCTCCCGACCATCGTAGAGCAATCTGTTGAGAGAGGTATTTAATAATTGTCAACTGTGTTAAATACAAATGGAATTCATACCACAGGATAGGTGCAGCCCTGCGAGCATCTGAAGCACTCGGCACAGGAGTTAGTGGCGTGTGCATACATCTCTCTGTCACAATCTCATGAGAGGAGAGGTGATGGTCCTTACAGGGCTGGGTCAACAGGGCCAAGGGGAGACAATGCACCCAGTTCCTTTTCAGTGTTGCACATAACTTGGACAATTTTGTTTTAAGCAGACTGTTCATCCGTTGTACAACCACTTTGGCTTGTATGTGATAAATGGAACACAGTTTGTGTTTTATGCCTAAAAGAGCTGCAATTTCCTTAACTCATTAAAGAAGTTGGTGCTGTTGTCGCCCCAAAGGGTAGGGCACACTCCCCATCCGAGAAACACTTCTTTCACCAATAACTTGGCAGCCGATTTGGCATCAGGATGTGCACACGGGCCAGCCTCAATCCAACAGGAGAAGCGACAAACAACCACTATCAAGTAATGAAAGGAATTACATCTCTCTCCCATATCAGTGAAATCTATGTGTAAATCATGGAATGGACCAATTGGGCATGGCAGAGCACCTTTTACTGGCTTCAAAGTGTGTCCCTTACTATAGGTTTGGCACACTACACAGTTGGACGTAAACAGGGATAACAATTTCTGGATATTAGTGTCATGATGCCCGCTCCCGGGGAGCTGGTTCAAGCCCTGCGTGTCATGATGCCTGCTCCCGGGGAGCCGGTTCAAGCCCTGCGTCCCCGAAAGCGGACATCCAGTCCCCAAGGAAGGACCCAGCAACCCCATATAGGGGCCCTTTAGACAGTGTCCTGGCGCCATAGGCGCCAGGCTCATTATGGAAGTGCTTGGGTGCACTTACCTGATGCAGACCATGCTGCAGGATCCCGGCCTCCTTGAGGCCTGAAAGGAACTACTTTACCTGTGGGACTAATTTACCATCCGGGCGTGGTCGGGGAAGGATACATATCAGATTGAAGGAAGGATACATACCTGGAACTTCTTCCAAGGCTATTTAAACCCCACCCGAATAGCCACACGTGCTTCGCGTTGTTCTGCATCTAGCAGCTGGACGCTCACAGTGTCTGCTCCTGCATCCTGACTTCTGCCACGCCTGCCAGCATCCTGGATCACCTGCAAAGGAAGAGAAGAAGAGAACAGAAGAAGGAAAAGTCCTTACCTGCTAAATCCGCATCCCGGAGACATCTCGCCGACAATCCTGAAAAGAAAGACTTTTATTTAAAAGCTCATCGCGTCGATCGCTGCTGCGCCGCATTCCACTTACCTTTACAGGGCGCCTCCATGTTCAGCAGCGATCATCCGGATTCGCAGTCACGCCCCAGCGCCTAGGGAGAAAAAGACCAGAACAAAAGGTGAGAGAGAGAAGGGAATAAGGAAAGCTAATTCTCCATGTTAAGACTTACCTGTTGATTCATTCCCTCTTCATTTCGGGTCCGCGCCGCATCCTGGCGTTTCCGGACCCCGGCCCCTAAGGGGAAAAAGAGACATCAGCGTTAATGAGCGAATGAAAAGACATTACCAAAAAACGCTCATTAAAGACTTACCTGATTTCTACAAGGATTTCACCTCTCATCTCGGGTCGGTGCCTGTTCCCCGGCATTCCGTACCCCGGCCCCTATGGGGAAAAAGACACTAGCATTAGTACATTAATGCATGGACACAAGGGGAACCTCTTATCAAAAAACTTACCTGGAAGCCAAGCAAGTTTGGTTCTCACCAATCCGAAAATCCAGTGAAGTAACTGGATATCAACGCGCCCCTGCATCAGAAGCAGGATGGAGAGCTCGTCCTTCCAGACCCTAAGGTGAGACGCTACGAGGAATCACAGAAGGGTTTCGAGGAGGGTGAGAGGGGAAAGTGGGAGGCTGATTGCATTACCCCGCAGACAGTTAATCCCCTATTTTCGCCTACAGAAGGATACTTCTGCGAGCCAGACAAGCCAGATTTGGGGGCCCGGTCCAGTCCGTCTTCTGAACCCTGCGCATCACCTTTGAAGAGGTCACAGCAGCGCGAACCAGGCCAGCGCCTCCGTGGGAGTCAGGTGAATGTCACAATTAGGCACATACCAATCGTCCTGAATATCTGCTGCAATATGTTTCGATACATGGACGGGGTAATGGAGCTGATCGAACGCCACCAAAGCCAATGATGCTTGAGGCATCACAACCTTCTCTGTACTCCTCTGTCTCCACACCAAGTCAGTTGGGGACTTCGCACACTCTCTTTTGCCACTCATTTTTCACTTTGCAGGTCCTAGCCTTTTATTTCAATAATTTCTGTAACAGGGAGGACTGTATATGGAACCTGTAACTGTATGTTCACAAATGCTTGATGCTCAGATATGTCTGGTACTAGCAAGTAAGTGGCCTGCTTCGCCATGGTGTCTGCCACTTCATTCCCGAGGGAAATGAAGTACACGCCACCAGTGTTGTTAGTTCTGCTGCTTGTGCTGAATGTCCTGGCAGCCTCCACTTCAAGACAACCTCATATTCTCCATCAACCAAACGCACCACTGCCACCCCAGCATTTCTCCGACCTGTCTCCTGGTCAATAGTTAAAGACCTGTCAACCAAGTACACTTCTCCTTCATCTAGAGCATAGTCATGTGATTTAGGATTATCCTCTGGACATTCATTTGTGACTCAGTCAGGCACCTCGTCATCATCAGTAATAGGTTCAGTAAAATAAAGTTGCTGGGTTCACTGTCTTACAATGAACAACATGAATTGACAGGCTTGAGCATATTACTTCGTATGCAGAAGCCCTTTGTGTAGTCAGGGTGGATTTAGACCTCTCTAGTATTGCAAAAACTGCATGCTCCACGTAAAATGTAAACACCCCCTGGCAATAGTTGTGGGCAACCTCTAGCGAAGACAGCAGCAACCAACGCATGTTTGCACAGAAATTGACCTTGCTTGACATAATCCAACATTCCACTGTAAAAGACCAGAGGTTTATGCCCCCATTCTGCTGCGTTGTGTCAGCACAGCAGTCGTCATCTGACCGTCGGAATGTGAAAAGAGAGAAAAACCCTTGGTTATAATCAGGAGTGGCTGGTACTGGGGCGGTAGAAATAACATCTTCAAGCTCCTGAAACTTAGTATTCATTTTGTCTGTCCAAATGATATTATTTTTTGTCCACTGAGCTTCTTTGAGGGCCTGAAGTAATGGTTTAGTGTATGGTGTGTAATCAAAAATCCATGCTTTCTAGTAATTACATAACCTAAGAAATGTCTGCATATCTTTCACTGTCTGAGGTGTGGCATGCACTGCTGCCGCACATTCTGGAGTTACTCTCTTACCATTCACTGAATTCAGCAGTCCCACATGCAACACCTCTTGTTGACAGTATTTTAACTTCGAATGGATTGTGCCCTTCCACACATTCCTTATCTTTGATATTTCCAATATCCAGCTTGCTACCTCAAAACATTTTTCAGCAGGTCGCGCTGTGCGTCGATGCCTGTCGACTCGATGTCCCTCGGAGGCCTCCATCTCGATGTCACTGCAGGTATATGTAGCAGGCGCAGCGCCCGTTCGCCTCAGTGCCGTTTTTCCGTGCTTTACAGCTTCGGATGCGTAACGCCTAGTTCCTGACAGGAGTACTATTTGATGGCTTCCTCATCTGTATTGTCCACTCCTCGATCCGGATTCAAGAAGTGCTGTGACTGCGGTGCAGAGATGTCCGTGACAGACCTGCACAGGATCTGCTTGTTGTGTTTGAGATCAAATCATCCGTGTTCGGAGTGAGAGGACTGCCTGTCGATGACGGCTAAAGCATGGAGAGAGCGTAGAGGGAAGTTGCCGACAGGTAAGCCACAAAAATCCCCCTCTACTTCATTTAAATGAAAGACATCAGATGAGTCTAGAACTTCTCGTCGAAAGAGGTCTAAACGTTCCCGTTCGAGAAGTGGTTCGCACCACTTCTCGACTTCGAGTCATGGAAAAAAGAGGCACCATAGGTCGCCATCCACCTTGTTGTCCAGTTCACCTGAACGGGTTGTTTGTCCTTCCAAAACCTCTAGTACAGGACCGAAAAATGTGTCATCGATGCCGTTGGCACCGATACTGATGGAGAAGCCATTGACACCTCGAGTGTCCATCCACGGCGCCACATGTCAATCCCTTCGACACAATCGTTGAAGCCATCAACGCGATCGTCGAAACCATCAAAGCCATCGATGCCTTTGTCGAGGCCATCTATGTCAACAATTTTGACGTTTTCGGCTACTGTGACGACTACCATAATGCCTAGTTCAATTGATAAAACGTATACACCTCTACCAGCCTGGTGAACTTATATCAGAGGACTCTTGCATGATGAATTTACAAGAATGTCTTCATGAAGCTAGAGGTATTGATACTTCTCCTGAGATTGATTTTGGAAATGCAGACCCTGGAGACCATGCAGAGGTAACATACAGACAGCTAATGGCAAGGGTCATGGAATATATGGGAAGGTTGAGACCCAGGCCTGTTTTTGACCAGGACGATCTCACAGATATATTAGATAAAGGGCCACAGGAGGACCCAATTGTCCCTTTCCATCAGGCTTTGCAAAGGAGAGTGGCTTCCAATTGGGAAACACCAGAGGTTATTCCAGCTCTGAATAAAAAACTAACAGCCATATACAGAGCCTCTAGTTCTAACCATTTTTACCTCTAAGCACCCTACACCAGAAAGTCTGGTAGTACAAGCAGCCACTTCCTCCGGTAGACAAAACGCCTATCCTACGATACCTCAGGATAGAGATAATAAATGTTAAGAAGCCATGGCCAAGAAGGTTTTCTCAGCCGGCAGTATGGCTTTAAAATCTGCCAATGCTACGTGCACGCTAGCGAGATTTACCCACACCCTTTGGGAGTGCATTTCTATGGCGACTGACCATATTGCCGAGGGGGATGAACGAGACGGTTTCCTTAACATTGTCAAGGAGGGAAAAGACGCTATGTGTGAATCGCCTTCATACTGGTCTCAACTCTGTTGACAGTATCAGCAGAGCCATGGCGGCTAATAGTGATTTGCAGATTTGCTTGGTTGCGAAAGTCAGGATTTGCCCCAGACTTCTCAACGTGCCCTTTGATGGCATGCATTTATTTGGAAATAAAGCTGAGAGTTTGGAGAAGCTGCAAACTTCCAGGGCGGGAGCCACATCTCTTGGAGCTGCAATAAAACAAACTCTAAACCACCCCACAGGTGTGCCATGGCGGGGTAGGTCCTTTCGCTATTATTCCTTCTTTTGCTTTATCTTTACCTTCAGAGTTTCTTTCGCTCTTGTGCTAAAGCCGAATGAAGATATGTGGAAATGTTATTAGGGATACATGGATATGGATCATTTTTGCACAAATTGTAACGCAATTAAGTCAAATAAAAATAAAAAATTATTTAAAACAATTATTCCGCATTCGGAAGGGGTAGAGGACAGCCAGCTGAAAGAGGACATAAGAGATTCCCCTGTGGTGGACGGGGGAGAGGTACTGCAACAACAGTGGCTGCCTTACCTTCAGCCACTGCATCAGCTGCTCCAAAACCTCTGAGGTCTTTGTGCACAAGACTGTAGTAGGAGGCAGGTTGTCACAGCATCTGACAGAATGGCAGGCTATTACTTCAGATGCTTGGGCATTGTAAACAATTGTCCAAGGTTACTAGCTACCCTTCCTGCAAAAACCTTAGTCATCCACCAGGGAACAACTCTTTAAAGATTCCAGATCTCCTCCTTACGCAGGAGATTTGAACCCTTTCGGAGAAAGCTGCTATAAAACAAGTACCTGTAGCGGAAAGGAACAAGGGTTGGTACTCCCCCATATTTTCTGAGTCCAAAGAAGGTCGGAGGATTGAGACCCATTTTGGATTTAAGAAACTTGAACAAGTTCCTTAGGAAGGAAAAGTTCAAGATTGTAACTTTTTCTCAGATCCTTCAGGCCCCTCCAGCTTCAGGATTGGATGTTATCATTGGACCTTCAGGATACTTACTTTCATGTGCCAATCCATCACAAGCACAGACAGTACCTGAGGTTTGCCATTGGCGGTTCTCATTATCAGTTTCAAGTGCTGCCATTTGGGCTGACCTCCGCCCGAGGGTTTTCACAAAGCTAATGGCGGTTGTGGCCGTGAGTGTCAGGAGAGGGGGGATTCACGTCTACCCCTACCTATACGATTGGCTAATCAGGGCCAGTTCCCCGGATCAGGCCCTGGAACATCTCAGCTCCAACTGTCGCTCCCTCCACAGGCTGGGCTTCTCCCTCAACTTCAAGAAGTCGCACATGATACCATCACAAAGACTCCAGTTCATCAGAGCCGTCCTGGATGCATCCCTGGGAAAAGCCTCACCACCAGAGGTGAGGGCTCAAGACATTCTGCAGATGGTGACAACATTCCAGAATGCCCAACATCTACTGGCCTTCGATTTTCTGAGGTTGCTCGGCCTCATGGCATCCTGCATTTTTCTGGCACCAAAGGCTAGCCTGAGGCTGAGATGTCGCCAATGTACTCCCAGGACCCTGTGGTGACAGTTCTCAGGAAGGATGTCAGATCTCCTACAAATCCCAGAATCTCGCTGGACCTTCAGTGGTGGGCCTGTCGGGAGAACATCTTGAAAGGAGAACCTTTTTGGTAACCATGGCCGGAGATAACAGTAGTGACGAACGCTTCACTCACGGGGTCGGGAGCCCATACCAATGATTTGACCATCAGTGACCATTGGTCTCCATCGGAGTCCAAACTACATATTGACCTTTTAGAGCTGAGGGCAATCAGACTAGCGCTGAAGGCCTTTCTGCCCTCTGTACAGGGAAAGAATGTCCTGATAATGACTGACAACACAGTGGCCATGTACTACCTCAACAAGAGAGGTGGTGTAGGGTCACTACCACTGTGCAGAGAGGCAATGCAGCTCTGGTTCTGGCCATTGCAAGAAGGAATCTCTCTGTCGGCAGTTCACCTAGCCATGAGAGGAAAACACGACGGGGGACGCTCTGAGCAGGCAGAGCACAGTCTCCCACGAGTGGGAACTAGCGCAGGAATTCTTTCAGGAGATCTTCACCCTTTGGGGAACCCCTCAGGTGGATCTGTTCATGACCAGGGCCAACAGGAAGTTCAAACTGTACTGCACAAGGGAATGTCCACCAAGAGGAGCTCTAGGAGACACATTTGTGGTGGACTGGGAATTTCCACTACTGTACGCATTTCCTTCAGTCCCCATGATTCCTCACGTAATCAGGAGGTTGTGAAGGTTCAAGAAATCCATGATCCTAATTGCCCCGGACTGGGCCAGGAGGACGTGGTACCTGGACATGTCCATCTGCCTTGCGATTCGTCTTCCACAAAGAGAGGACCTTCTCTCGCGAGAGAAGGGTCGGGTTCTCATCCGGAAATCAGGACTCTCAGCCTTCATGCGTGGTTTCTGAGAGGCTGAGATACAAGAATTGGGAACTCCCGGATGGCGTAATGGAGATTTTGCTTTTGGCCAGAAGGCAGCAACCAAATCTTTATACTGCTGCCGCTGGAATAAGTGCTGCAGCTGGTGTAGACATAAGAATGTTGACCCTTTCTCATGTAACAAACCTATGGTGTATCCTTTCTATTGCATATAGCCAATCTGGGGCTCCAGATTGGTACCATCAAGGGATACCTGGCAGCGCTTTCTATCTTTAAACGCACTTCAGAGGACGTCCCCTACTTCAAATTCCTCTAGTAGTACAATTTTTAAAGGGACAAACTAATGTTTACCTTCCAACACTTTCAAGTCCCACTATGGGATCTCAACTTAGTGTTAAACTACTTGATGGGAGCTCCTTTTGAACCTCTACATTCTTGTCCATTTAGACTTCTAACTCTGAAAACTGTATCCTTAGTGGCAATTACGTCAGCCCGAAGGGTGAGTGAGCTACAGGCGTTATCCTGCAAGCCTCCTCATACTGTCTTTCACAAAGACAGTGGTACTAAAGGTGAAGCCTTCTTTTCGCCCCAAAATTGTTTCCGAGTTTCAGATTACTCAGAAAATAACATTACCATATTTTTATCCGCCACCACATCCAGGGAAGGAGAAAGAAAGACTTCACAGACTTGACCCTAGACGTGGACTGAGCTTTTACATCTCCAGATTTGCAAAATTGCAGCAGAATGACCAGTTATTTTTCAGGTCACAAATTCGGACTGGCCACCACCAAGCAAACTATCTCCAGATGAATTAGATTATATCAGAATGTTACAGACTGGTGGGTAAAGGCCCTTCAAAACATCTAAGAGCTCATTCGACCAGAGGTGTTGCATCTTCATCTGCGTTGCAGAGGGGAGTTCTGTTAAAGGATATATGTGCAGCTGCCACATGGTCATCTGTGCACACTTTTACTAAATACTACAGTTTAGATTCCTCCATGGGCCAAGATTCAGCTTTTGGAAAAGCAGCATTGCACTCTGTGCATACATAACCACATTCATTTCTACTCCCTCCTCCAAATTATGTAAACTACTTTGGGAGTGTATCAAAGATGAGGAATACTTGGGAGGACACAATCCATTCGAAGAACAAGTTCCTTACCCATGGTAAGGTTCTTTCGACTGGATGTTCCTCATTGTACTCATTGATCCACATTGTACTCTTTGTCAACCAACAATTGTAATGGCCCTAAGTCCTCCTGCACTGGTGTTCTGTGCTGATATATACCAACAAGTCCTCCACATATTGAATAATGGTACTAGGGACAGTGATATTACCCAAATCTTCATGTAGCAGGTCCCGCTGTAATAATCTGTGGATACTGGGGGTGCCTGAATTCACAGCAATTGATAATATGGAGGTATTTCTGGAATGATGACTAATAGAGATCCTAGATAACTCCACACTGTCTGCCAATTCTATGGTGGAGAGAGCACATGGCTTGCTGGCCCCTAAACCACCGCCGGGTGCTCCTGAGCAGCCAATTCTTTTTACAGGGAGCAGGACAGCCTTTTAAAAGCGGCCACCATAAAACTGTTTCCTGATTTCAGTCCGCAAGTGCAGGATCAAAGGAAATCCTTCCAAGAGGCCAACAGCATCCTAATAAAGAAAGGCCTGCAAAGCGCAATATTATGTCAGGTGAAGTTGTGCATGGTTCATGAAGGCAAAACCATCTTCACAGATCCAAAGGCTGCAGAGAGATTAGCGAAGGACATAGCACATTCCTCATGGTGTGAAGGTGGCTACCCTATGTGACCTTGGTCAGAGTTGCAGATATTATATGGGTCTGCCACCATGAGGGAGTGCAGCAGCTTGCTGGTTCAGCTCCCTGAAGCAGGAACTTTGAGTTATACACAGGATTATTTGTTGGGGGTGGAGACAAGACCCACGGTAGTGATGAGATTCCATCGGATGAGACACAGTATTTTTCCTCTAACAGGAAGACGTTTACTACTGTGCCAGAGGAGGTTATGGTTTGTCATTTTAATGTCTCTCGACCTCCTATTAAGTATAAGGCGGTAAAACCCAAGATTGTAACTACAGAGCATGCTACAGCAAAAGAAAGACACTTTTTGATTTCTAAAATTAAATGCCCTCCTCAATTCCAAGGGTACACTACAGAGGATAGTGAAAATGTTGTCTTCTCTAAACCATCTTCCTCTATAAATGGAAAACCCCAAAGCCCCTCTGTAAAAATTACTAAGGGAATTCATTGTACCCTTAGAAATACTCAAGAAGTAGAAAAATCTAACTTTGATGAAACAAACTACATGTCCCAGAATCCTAGACAGACTGGGATGAGGAAGAGGACTGAAGAGGCATATAGATGTAGTAGTCAGGTAATTAAGCCTAATAGATGTTGCAGGAGTCAGGCAATTGAAACCAAGGGCTCACACATGAAGCCAATTGCCACACCTGTGAAGCATAAAAGGCAGGAGCAGGAAAGGAGAGGAAGAAGGAGTAGGAGACAGAAGGCTGGCAGTAGTAGTAGTAGTAGAGGAGAAGCATGAGGCTGGCAATTCACGAGGAAGTGGGAAGGGATGCCGAAACGTGGAGACAGCAGATTTCACCTTTAAGTTCTGAGAGGGTACTGTGTTCTCAAACCCTATACAACAGTGGCTGCATCGAGGAAGACATGCTGAGAGTAACGTTTTCCCCATGTGTCCCGAGTTGCTGTGATTGCGGAACCGTGACTGTGAAGAAGCCTGAGGCAAGCTAAGGAACTGGGGAGTAAAGGAGAACCCCATTCAACGTGGTGTGAGAAACCTGAGGGTATTCTCCCTCTGAAACACTGTGGATCCACTGTGAAGGTGGGCAGAGAAAGTCAATCGCCTTTGGATCCTGCCTCTGGGGATGGACAAACGAGGGAGGATCACCTGGGTGGAGGGTCCCTGGAGGTTGGGAAGGAGATGCTCTTGGGCGAGACGTAGTATCCCACATTTTCCCTTCGGGAAGAAACCCCAGTTCGTTGTAAATGCTAAGAAAGCATTAACAATGAACTTTAATGAATGAATGCAGTGTGGCAAGACAGCTACTTGGCAAAGGGTGTGTGCTACATGGTGGCAGGGCCACGAGGTAATCCAGGAAAAGCCAAAGGATATAAGATTGCACCCTAAAAGCCAGGAAAATAAAACACAGCAGAGTCAAGTAAGGGTGACTTGGCGCACAGGAACAAGTGCCAAGGAACTTGTATGTTGGGCTGAGAAGTCCAGGCACCTTGGTTGTAAGACCTGTGATGGGTGGACCGTGTGGTCTGACAACTGCACATATACCAGTGGACACTGAATGGGGAAAGCTAAGGACACCCTGAAACCAGCCCAATGAGAGTCCAGGGATCCTGGTTGCGTGACCTGTGACGGGTGGACTCTGTGGTCTTACAACTGCGTCTGCACCAGAGAATCCCAATTGGGGAGAGCTAAAGACATCACAAACCAAGTTCAACAAAACCACTGCAACACTTTTGAACTACTCTTGGGGTCTTGGGAACAGAATCCTGAGACCTTTTTTTGTTCTGGATTGTACTGCTTCAAGCTTGGGGATGGGAACCCCAAGGATTGGTCTTGAACTATATTGCCTTGAACTGAAGGTTACCTTTGAGACATTTTCATTCATGCAACATTCTTATACTTGGGGAAGGGGAGCTGAGGGAAATCTGAGAGCTGGAAGAAGCTCAAAACCTTGAGTTAAACACGTTTTCTTTTGAGTTTAACATACCTACTTTTACATGTAAGGCTTAATAGTTCCATTCACATGCAACTAATGGTATGCGTTAGCACCAACCTGAAGCAGGCACAGCAGTCTGGAAGAATTGAGAATCCACCTAGTCGCTCTTCTCTACCCCTGATGAAAATTCCAGGGCAGAGTAGAGCTTCCAGGGACACCATCGTGGGGAAGAAAACCCTGTTCTTGCTGGTTGTAGTCTCGAAGAGGCAGGACTTGAAGCTGACCCCAGAATTAACTGCTGCCATGTGGGTTTTATGGAGGGCACTAAAAGGTAGAGGAAGATGTCCGTATCAATCAAGAATGGATCCCTACCCCTGAGCTTGACAAGAATAAGAATTACCCCTTGAAAGGTGTCTATGAGCGGTTCCACGTGATCAGCTGCCAGGAGGTTTCTCGGAAACAGGAGGGACTTGAAACTTGCAAGAGCTACGTGATGTAAAGATAATTTAGGTAAAGATAAAGGAAGAATACTTGCAGGGATGGAACTCTTGGGAACTAATCATACCATGTATGAAACACTGAGTACTGAAAAAGGTGTGGCTGACGTGGAAGACAGAGGGGAGCACAGCATATTCTGGCAAGTGTAGTCTTTTGGGTTAGTGGTGGCTGACTGTAGTGACGAATGGACGGCTTCTGAGGGATAGGGAAAATGGTTAGTGCAATGCTGGCGGTTCTCGAGAAAACCGGCTAAGAAAGAATATAACGTACCAGAGGCTGAGAGTGTCCCGAAGACAAAGCAAAAGTAGGTGGGACCAAGGCAGGTGACGGAGAGGTCGCGGGAAAGCAATGGCACTGTAGAGTTCAATGAAAGGGAGAACAAGATAACAAAGTATGAGCCTAGGTGTTAATCCACAGAGAGGTAGTAAGATGCTGTAAAGATAGCAAACTCACAGAGCACGGCCACAGAGAGAGTAGCAACGCAACGCTGTTCTGCCTGGGATTCCTGAAGTACACTGTCCAAACCCGAGAGATAACAAGTTAACATCACCAATTTTAAAGAGATACACGTAGTTAATTGTTGGTGAATTATTAGGCTTTTTTTCACCACAACACTCAGAAAAGACGCGACAGCAACTAGTAATGGTTTTTAAGCATAAAAGATATACTTCTGCCTTAAAGCCAACTAAGACTAGTGTGGCCGAACCGACTAGCCCACTAAAAGCCTACAGTGTGGTATTACAGTTTAACTTGGTATATAGCATGGCCCCCTTCACTGCTTCTAGAATGTCCAGAATGAGTGGCATTGGATAGCGGTCTGGTATGGTTATCTTATTCAGGTTATCTTATTCAGCCGCAAAAGTCTGGATGGAGCTCTGAAGTGTTTGTCTTGGGAATGAAGAAAGAGGTTGCTACCGTCGGTGAGGTGGATTCCGTAATCAAGACATTCTTGAGATTGACCTGCAGATATTCCTTGAGTACTTCCTTTTCCCTGGCTGATGGAATGTACATCCGGCCAAATAGTGGCAGGCTGTCTCGGGTAAGGTTGATGGTGCAATCATCTCTCAGATGAGGTGGGAGTTCTGAGTATTCCGATGCAGAGAATACTTCATAGTATGGTTGATACGGCTCAGGAATGCCCGATACATGATTCAGTATCGTGGTCCCTGTAGTGCTGGGACGAACGGCTGTGGAGGGGAGTTGTCCTACCAACCCTAAAGATAAACAATGTCTTAAGCAATGCTCTGAACCCAGGAAGAAAGTCCAGGCTGACCAATTGATGAAAGGGATATGTACCCTTAACCATGGTAGTCCAAGGATAACCGGGTAATGGGCTGCCTTCATGATATCTAGGACCATTACTTCCTTTTGAGAGACAATATCCATCTGAAGAGGGCAAGTTTGTTCCTTGATAGGGCCAGAGGGGAGAGGGCTCCCATCCACGCTTTTCACTGGAATGGAGATCGCTTTGGCTGAACGAGGGATTCTGTGTTTGCATGCCCATTGATCATCAATGAAATTACCAGCGGCTCCACTGTTTATTAACACGGGTACATTTTTGACCAGGGAGTTACCCCATGAGAAAGTAAGATAGAGCACCAACATCTGAGAATCTGAAGGGTTTATACTATGAAAAGACTGAGGAGTCGTTGGGGAACTGTTGGAACTGTCCCGAACCGTGGATCCCCCTACAGTCGGACATTGGTGTTTCCCTGCCTTCTAGGAGGAACAATGGGGGACTCACTAACTGAATGGTCCTTCGCCCCACAATGCATACAGAGGCCCAATGTCCTCCGGGCACGTTCCTCTGTCGATAAAGGGCCCCAGCAACTCATAGCTGCATTGGTTCCTCTGACGGAGGGATCCTGCCAGACGATTGAGGGAGGTCGGGGAGATGTCTTGGGGGCCTACCCCTTCTTTTCTCAGTGTGCATCTCCTGTAGGCTAGTTACATCACTATGGCTATAAATGCAGACAGTTTAGGTGGTTGAGGAATACGAGAGACCTCATCTTTGAGTTCCTCTGATAATCCTCTTTGTAGATACGGCATGGCCCGATGATGCCTTGATCACAATCTTCCAGTCATTTTCTTAAAATGAGCGATGTATGTTAGCACATCTTGATTGCCTTGTTTGAAATCTAGAAGGTGTTCCTGGGAGGCAATGGTGACTTCCTGCCATACCAAACATACGTTTTAGAATATTGCAAAAAGCGAGATAAGAATCTCGGATTGGGTTGTTTGTAGTGACCAGAGGTGTAGCCCATGCCAAGGAAGTCAGTCAGATGGGAAATCCTGTGCCCGATTTTGACTGTCGAAAAAGAGGCAGCTTTGAAAGCAAAATTCATAGTGCAGGCTTTCTAAAACTCCTTTAACTTATGGGGGTTGCCGTCAAACCGTCCACCAGGTAAAGGGCGGGGGAGGTATTCCAGAGCTTTGGGGGTGAACGTCCCATTTGTTGCCATAGTACAGCGTTTTCCTGTTTAAGGTGCTGTAACTTGGCTGTCAACGACTGTACTGTCGCGACCAACTGCTGTACTTGTTCCATGCTGGTGTAAAGTATTCTTTGTTTTCATGGTGGCGTTGCTAACTGTTACTCATAAGGCTTAATAGTTCCATTCACATGCAAACAATGGTATGCGTTAACACCAACCTGAAGCAGTCACAGCAGTCGGGAAGAATTGAGAATCCACCTAGTCACCCTTCTCTACCCCTGATGGAAATGCCGGGGCAGAGTAGAGCTTCCAGGGACACCATCGGGGGGAAGAAAAACCTGTTCTTGCTGGTTGTAGTCTCGAAGAGGCAGGACTCGAAGCTGATCCCCGAATGAAGTGCTGCTGTGTGGGTTTTAAGGAGGGCACTGAAAGGTAAAGGAAGATGTCACTATCAATCGAGAAGGGATCCCTACCCCTGGGCTTGACAAGAATAACAATTACCCCTTGAAAGGTGTCTATGAGCGGTTCCATGTGATCAGCTGCCTGGAGGTTTCTCGGAAACAGGAGGGATTTGAAACTTGCAAGAGCTACGTGATGTAAAGATAATTCAGGTAAAGATAGAGAAAGAATACTTGCAGGGATGTAACTCTTGGGTACTAATCCTACTGTGTATGAAACACTGAGTACTGAGAAAGGTGTGGCTGCCGTGGAAGATGGAGGGGAGCACAGAGTATTCTGCGCAGTGTAGTCCTTGAGGTTAGCGGTGGCTGACTGTAGTGATGAATGGACGGCTTCTGAGGTAGAGGGAAAATGGTTAGTGCAATGCTGGCGGTTCTCGAAAAAACCAGGTAAGAAAGAATAGAACGTACCAGAGGCTGATAGTTTCCCAAAGAGTAAGCGAAAGTAGGTGGGACCGAGGCAGGTGACAGAGAGGTCGCAGGAACGCAGCGGCACTGTAGAGTGCAAGGAAAGGGAGAACAAGATAACAAAGTATGAGCCTAGGCGTTAATCCACAGGGATGTAGTAAGCTGCTGTAAAGTTAGCAAACTCACAGAGCGCGGCCACAGAGAGAGTAGCAATGCGACGCTGCTCTGGCTGGGATTCCTGAAGTACAGTGGCCAAAGCCAGGGACGGAGCCAAGACTGTGGGTTCCTGGCGAATGCCTGCAATGTCGCCTACTGATGGCAGCACGGTCTTGGGAGGAGCATAAGGTAGCGCAGCCAAATGCTTCCAGCGGCGCCACACAAACCACCTGCGCCGACAAGATGTCACACCTACACATTTGTTTAATATAATTGTGAGGGCAAGGAAAGGTTTTGTACACAAACATACTTTTAAGTTGAACTCTTTGATGCAGACTTTCCTTAGTTTAATTCCAGTAGAGAACAATGGCATTAGCATAGGGCAAGTTAGGCCTTTAACGATCCTGACATTTCAGTTAAATCTCTTTTGTTTAAACTTGGAAGTCTGTTGTCCGTGTCGTACTTCATGAATGATGCCTTCATAGTGGCCGCACCAGAGACACCCGTGCTGCAGAAGGCTGTCCCCCCCCCACAAGTGAGTCCAAAGCAGTAGTAGAAGTGGAGGAAGTCGGGAAATTGAAGCAGCCCACAACTACAGTGCTCCTGGGGCCGGTGAGTGAAGCTCAGCATCCAGGTTCACTCAGGAAGCATTGCCAGTAATTTTAACCATCTCTAAAGTAACTTGCGTATACTTAAAAGTGGGTATAAACTGTTAGTTAATTTGAAGACCCACTCTAAAAATGAAAATGTAGCATGCGTATTAATTGTGAAAGCCGTAGTGCTCGCGTAAGAAGTAAAGAACATTACATCCATTGTTGAATATTTTCACTGTTGCCGGAGTGGTTGTGTGTCCTTAACTGAAAAGGGAAAGCTTGCTAAAACCATTCCGAAAGCACTTTTTACAAGAGTTACAAGTGAATTCAGCATCAAAGGAAAGTTGTGTGTGGCCAATTGTCTTTCCTGAGAGAAGTCTGAAATCATCTGTGATATTATACGGGAATACAATTACTTGCAACCCTTTAAAGTTAAAGATCTATCTTAAAGAGTGGTCATGTGTGCCTAATTACCTTTTCCTTTTGAAGACTGAACCTTGTAGTAGCCTGAACAATTATTCTTTATTCCAGAAGTTGTTACATTGATGAGGAAAACAAGCATTACCCAAGCCAAGAGGCAACCCTTTCCACAGTGAAACAAGTACTGTTTAAACCCATCTACCTAATTTGTAAAGTTGTAAAAGATCCAGTGGCCCCTGATACAAGTGTGGCATTGTTACCTGAAGGTGAAAGAGTGGCATTACAGCTTCAGAGCAGTTGCTGGAACTAAGAAGGTATGAGTAAAGCTGGAGAAGGCAGCTGGGTGCTTGTTAAGCAGATTAAGGAAACAACCTGTAATGCTGAAGACTCCTGAAGCTGAGAGGAAGTCAGTCTTGGGGCAGAGGCAGGTTATATTTGTGGCAGTGTGACGGGCGGAAGAGGCCAAGAGGCTGCTTCTCAGAGTATAGAAAGGAAGAGTGCCTTGAATCTGCCCAGGACAGGTAAAGGTTGTCCAGATATTGTTTAATTCTTGTTTGTTAACCTATGTTGTTCTATTATATTCTTTGAATGTTTTGTTGCTTAGTGTGAGGTCCAGTTTACCTATGTTAGGAGTTCCTGTGGAAATATACATTTATGAACAACAGTTTTGTCTTTTTCTCTGTCATAATGTCACAACAGTTTTGCTGTGGTCCACAAACAGCAACTCAAATATTATGTATGTGTGTTTTAAGTTGCAGGCACTGCTCTCAAACTAGGAAACAGCTGCAGTCAAAATAGCACCCACAAATACCAGCAGATGATGACCCTTCCACCTAAACTCAAGCCAAGGATAGAAAAGAACACATGTTCAGCCTCCCCCCGTGCATGTCTATTTGTATTTAACTATTTTTACTCACCGAGCTTTCTGGTCACTCTGTCAGTGTGTTACCTTTCAAGGTCCCTGTGTTATTTACATGTCGTGCTAACACAGCTAAAAAGATGTATTTAAGGACCAAAAGATTCTGTGAAGACAGAGAGTCTTAGCAAAACATGTTATTTCCTCTCTCCGCTCGAATGCTTTGTTGATGCTAAATTCATGTATCTATGTGACTGTTATTCTGTGAATGTCTCTCATTCTTGGTTTATATTCCAGGTGTGAAGGACCTTTTAGGAGCCTTGCCCCAATGTGCACCTTTAGACAGATGGAACCCTGCATATGAAACCTTGTTGGCTAAATCCAGTCGGACTGTGTACTGTGTTTGCGAACAGGCGACTGATGACAAACGACTGTGTTTTCCAACAACCACGGTCTAAGTTATCACCGCCAGATTTCTTGACCTGTTGATTTCCCCCAACCGAGTTTCTCGCCTGAAATAGCATTTTTGCTTTAGAGGCACCAACACAGACTGAATTGAGTGAGCGGAAGGATGACAGAATAACTGGTGGGATTGGTGTTGATTGAAAACATTTTATGAATACATGCTACATTTTTCTTTCATATTGCAATATTTGGCGACCACTGTTTTAAATGAACCTGGGCATATTGAAAATCTTTTGATCACAGGTGTGTTGATGCTCTTGAAACATGGGGAATACGAGCACCACAGTTTTTGTGGGTGTAGAAAAAGCTTAAATAAACTTGAACAGCATGTTCCGACTCCGCCAGGTTTCTTGGGAAGGGATTTAATGGCAAAGAAAGGACTAGGGATTGTGTTATTTTTGAAGGAATGGCACTGATATACTGCTGACAATCCCAATATACAAATTCTAGAGCATGGGACTTTTGACTTTGAACAATTAGGGTACCTCAGGGAACGGTCGTCACCAAAGGAAATTAGATCTCTGCAAAGGGAAACATACAATAAATGTGAAGATTACGCTAGGAAAAAACCAGTGAGGGAAGAACAGCTAAAAAAAAAAGGAAGCCACAGTCAGAAAAAGATACGGCTAGAGTATACGATCAACAGAAGTTAAAATAGGACCGAGAACAGGATGACCGAGAAATACTCAGGGTTCCGTACTTCCAGAAACTCGGGCACACATTACATCATGGTTGAAGGAATGGATCAGGGCAGGAAGGAAGGAACCAGCCCTGGCCTCTAAAGTTATGAAAACTATGTGGCAAATTATATCATTGTGCATGAGTTATCTGGATTGGTGTTGGAAAAATATAAAGAATATAATGCCAGTCAGAAGGGGTCTCTTGAGATGTGGCTCTTGCCTGACCAGTATGGGGATATAGACTGCAAGAGATTTAACTTAAATTAATTGGGGTGTGAACACAGAATATGAATCTTACTTGACTGGCTCACAAAAGCCCCCGTCTCCACTCATCAGGCCCCTATGAGGGAAGTTCTGGGGTTTAACCCAGACCATCTGACTCACCATGTACATGTACCATGGAATAGGATGGAGTTGTTGTCTTTTACCAAAGATTTTCCTGACATCAGACAGAACCCTGAACCGTGGTATAATCAGACTAACAAAATTATTCTCACAGGCCCATTAACATTAGGAGATATTTTCATGCATATGGAGAGCGTAGGAAACAGAATAGTGTAAACCGTCAATCAAGTGTGAGGCTTTGGAGAAAAAAGGAAGTAGTGAATTTTAGTGGCAAAGCAGGGCAATTGCCTGTGGACAAATTGGCCCTACCCGGGGCTGTTATCAAAAGAATTGAGCAAATAGTGCCCGCAGACAAATGAAATGGGATAAATTAATGACTGGTAGACAGGAGGAAGGAGAGTCGGTAGAAAAGTACGTTGCAAGGCAGGAAGAGGTTTTCTCCTCTTATAGTGGTATGGATTTAGGTACCATAGAAGGGCAAAAAGCCTTTTGTTCACAATTTGTGGAAGGACTGCTCCCATACTTGAAAAATTACATACAAACATATCAATCAACATGGCCCATGCAGACTGCAGCTCAAATTTTGACTATGTCCAGATATTATGCGAATAGGCATACAAAAGAAAAGGGTGAAAAGGAAAGAAAATTTAAAAATGTTACGACAAAAGTATTAATGCAGCAAGCATTTCCAGAACAAGGCAGAGGGAGAGGTCACGGGGAAGAGGAATATTGATCGGAATGTATAGGGGAAGAGGGGTAAGTGCTCCTCCAACATACAGAGAAGGAATATTGGATAATGGACGCCATTATTGCAAAATATCAGATCAATGGATTCGGGGATGTCCCACGCGTCCAAGGCAAAGAGGAAAGTCTGTGGGACGAGGAATCACAAGAGGCAGTGAGAGTCTAACCCGGTCCAAGGACAGTATAATTCTTTTGATCCAATGCAGGAACAGCAGTATTCTGCAAGGGACCATTATGAAGACCAGCCATATCCACATTATTATGCAACATAGGGTTGCCCTGGAGAGGGGAAAGGCAGAGTACAAATACCTGCTGACCCCACAGGTACATATGTGGAACTTGGCATTGCTGAAAAGAAGCAGAGGTTCCTTTTAGATACAGGTGTAAACAATACTTCTATTTCCCACAAATGAGTGCCTTCAATAGCCCTCTCTGGGGAAAGTCACACCTCAGTGGGATTTTCTAATAGTCCAGTCCATAGTCCAGTATCAGAGCCCATTCACTTTCAGATAGAGCCCATTTCCTGCATGGCTCAGTTTGTTGTAACAGATAAATGTGCTTTAAATCTTTTGGGCATGGGTTTATTGATTCACTTGCTGTGCTGAATCCTCAGCTAAATGTTATGTTTCCACCACTAACACTTTACCACCTGAACGTCAGAAAGTGTATAAAAAGGTGTGAGCATCCGTTAAAAATGATGTAGGATGTATGGATGTAGATCCATTTCAAATTCATTTTAAGACCAATGCCATACTCCCAACGATACCCCAATACAAAATATCCCACGAAGGATTGATACGGATAAGGGGAGTGATTATAGATTTACTGGCTAAAGGGACAGTTAAGGAAATGGGGAGCCCATGCAATAGCCCAATTTTTCCAGTGCATAAAAAGAGGAATGGCAAGGAAGGCTCACTTATTGAATGGAGAATAGTGATAGATTTGCACATTATAAATAACATTGTGACGCCCCAGTTCCCAGTTATTCCAGACATGACCTCACTTTTTACTTTGGTTCCTCACTCCGGACAATACTTCACGGTTATGGACTTAAAGAATGCATTTTTCAGCATTGCAATACATGAGAACAGATAGTTCCTTTTGCCTTTATCATAGATGGTTGCTCTTATACATTTTGTAGAGCACCCCAAGGATACACAGAGAGCCCAAGTATTTACAGCCAGGCATTAAAAACACAATTGTATACTTTCACCCCATCTCCAGGCAATTTGTTATTGCAGTACGTTGATGACCTACTTATAGCGGCAGATACCAAGGAAGTGTATGTGGACTGCAACACGTGCCTGCTGAAGTTTTCAGCTGCTTTGGGACGTAAGCTTTCCCTAAACAAGCTACAATTCTGTCAGCAGCAGGTCACTTATCTAGGTAATTTACTTACTAAGGGAGAGAAAAGATTGCACCCGCAACAAATACAAATGATACTTAACATGCCAGTACCCAGCACACAGCAGGACGTTAGAGGATTTGTGGGGTTAACTTAATTCTGTAGACAATGAATTCCAATCTTTTCTTTGTTAGCTAAGCCGTTACTGGAACTTACTACTTACACTACCCCTATACCTCTCCCCTGGACGACTTCTCCTCAGGCAAGCTTTGAGGCACTCAAAGTCCGCGCTATGCAACTCTCCTAGGAACACAAGACTATACGTAACCGTTTTCTTTATTTGCACATGAAGTTAAAGGGTGTGCTTTGTCGGTCCTAACTCAATCACAAGGGGAGAAAAATAGACCATGCGCCTATTTTTCAGCCACCCTAGACCCAGTGGCTAAAGTGTTACCAAATTGCCAAAAGGGGGTAGCGGCTGCTGCCCTTTCTGTGAAACAAGCAGAAACCATAGTATTGGGCAATTCTTCAACTGTTGTTGTTCCCCATGCAATAGATATTCTCTTGAACAAAACATGAACACAACATTTAACTAATGCATGGCTCTCTAGGTATGAGTTGCCCCTGTTTGCACCCAACATTACTTTGCAAAGATGTATTACCCTGAACCCTGCCACCTTGTTGCTCCTCCCTTCTGATGACCTCAATGACTTGCATGACTGTACACTAATAATAGATGAGGAGACAAAGGGACGGGTTGATTTGACTGATGGTCCATTAGAAAAGCCTGATGGCATTTTATATGTTGATGGCTCTTGTTTCAAACTACCCGATGGCTCGTCCACTGCAGCTTATGCCAGAACTACAATAAACACAGTTGTGGAAACCTGTAAAACACCTCGGCGTTCAGCACAAATGGCTGAAATGATAGCGCTAACCAGAGCATGTGAGCTTAGCTCTGGGCTTGCAGTAAACATTTACATTGCTAGCCAGTATCCATTTGGGGTTGCCCATAATTTTGGGAGCTTCTGGATGGAATGCGTCTTTCTCATCTCCCATAGCACCAAAATTCAAAATGGTGAAATTATTTACAAATTGATTAATTCACTGCCTTGCCATGCCATCTTGCTATTATAAAATGCAGTGCACATAAGAGAATAACTGATCCCGTGGGCAAAGGCAACGCGTTTGCAGATGCAATTGCAAAGACAGCTGCCCAAGCCCCTTACTCTCTCACTTATGTTTCCTTTCCATGCAAAACAGACCATCCCACTTTTGCAAATCTACTTGACATGATTTTCGGTATTCAAGTAGATGCTAACTGTCAGCAATTAAAACGATGGGAGATTGATGCAGTCCTTGAGGATGGGTGTTGGGTGGACAGGGGAAACAAGGGGAGATGGATGTTGCCAAACAAATATGTCCTTATGATATCAGTCGCCCATGGAAAGGCTCACATAGGGGCGGATGGTATGATTAAATTATTATCTACACTTTGGAGCAACCCAAATATTTGCAAAGCAGTAATAGCATTTTGTGAACATTGCATTATATGTGCCACACATAATGTTGGGAAAGCAGAAGGTGTGTCAAGGGGTCATTTTGGTCCACCAGATTTTCCATTTCAAACCCTACAAATGGACTTCATAGAGTTGCCTCCTTGTCAGAAGTACAGGTATGTTTTGGTAATTGTCTGTATGTTCAGTAAATAGGTAGAGGCATTTCCCTTGAGGGATAACATTGCAATGAGTCCAACCAAAGTCCTTGTCAAAGAATATTTTCAAAGATATGGTCTGCCCCGCTCAATATGGAGCGATAATGGGTTTAATTTTGTCAATAATACAATGGACCTGATATGTCGGGCACTGGGCATAAGACCAAGGTTTCAAGCAATTTATCATGCGCAGGCAGCAGGTTTAGTAGAACAGTGTAATTCCATGTTGAAAAGCAAACTATCAAAGGTTTGTTAAGTAGCAATTTAAGCTGGGTGGATGCCTTACCTTTAGCTTTATTCTCTGAGAACGGTTGCACATTCTGGAGTGGGTTTGTCCCTCCTATGAGGTTGTTATGGGCCGCCCAGCCAATGTGTGGGGCTTGCCTCACCCCCAGATAATGGTCTGTTGTAGCTTATCCTATGCTGATTGACTATTATAAGGAGTTTACTAAAACATTATCCATTATTCATAAACAGGTCCAAGACTGTCTACCCCAACCCTTGGAGGGGCCGGGACACTTTATCCTGCCTGGCAACTGGGTGCTGACTAAGGACTTTCAACGTATCTCTGGTCTGCAACCCAGGTAGAAAGGGCTGGTGCAGGTGCTCCTTGCAACACAAACCACAGTCAAGTAATGCCTGCTGGGAAAAAGGAACTTGTATTGTTTCCTCCTACTACAGTGTGCCCCAAAGACATTTTAGGGCTAACAAGGGGGCCAAGCTATAATCTGAGACCAAGAAAACTTTAAGGAAACTGTACAAACTGATTATTTGGGAACACTCTCTGGAGAGAGCAGCTTCCCCGGTGGCCGAGACCGCCATCTTTAAACAACTACCTGGGGGTGAGGTATTTTGGACACTCCAAAAATATATATTTGCCTCAGCCACGGATACACTAACCATGCCTCTCCATTGTTCTCCTCATGACAACAGACAATTACCCTACAAAAATGATATATTACACACTGACAGAAAATGTTATCATTCGAAATTGTGCTTTCTGTTTTTATGTTTTGGGATCCAGCTTGTACTAATTGGCACTTTTGTATTATGTGATATGTATTGGCCCCTTTCATCGACACCTGCACCCTTTCCTAATGTTACGATGGCAACTTTACTTCCTGATCTGTGTTATCATTGTGAATTAATGAGCAGACATTCATTTGTTACCTTTATGCATAATACACACAAGATGGTTCAACACAGCAATTGCTATGTATGATTACAGTTTCCTGCTTTTGTAGATGTAATGTGTGTGCAAGAAATGTGAGCCAGAATAACATAGTGTAGATGCACAGCCATTTTTGAACACTCATCTTCCATCACAGTAATAAAGTCTGCATTTCCGCGGGCCTCACAGAATAAGCAATTAGCAGCGAAAACAGAGCAAGGTCACATAAATATTATCCGAGTGGACTTACTGTGGAGAATAGTTATGCTTTGTCCATTGAAGGATGAGTAAAGAAAGGGAGTCGGAGCACACTGCAGCTGCATGATAAGGGGTCTGGGAATTAATGCAAGAGAGAGGGGCGCTGGGTTTTTCCACTTCTAACTGGATGTTTCCACCCTCTGTCCCTTCGACTTGTGATCTGCTCTTCAGCTGAGAGCAAAACGCAACTGAGAAGGGCAGGGAAATGCCCCCATAAAGGAGAGAGCATTTTATGGAGAAAGCTAGTTGGAATCTGGACCCCCGGCTGATGCAGTCTTGCTGAAAGGGAGGACGCTCCACTTCAGACCCTGTTAGACGCAAAAATATCTTTACCTACCTGCTAAGGGACTAAGCAGTGTTATGGTGGCCAAGATGAAGTTTTCTTCTGCCTCATGTTTGACAGTGATGTAACCAATATTCAAATTCTTATATATCTAAGTGTATGTTTGTTTATTGATATCTATACATATATACATATATTGTGTGAATAAAGGGCCTATAAAAAGCCATTTGTTTTACGATATTATATGATGCATGTGTTTTCTTTCTGCGCATCACTTGTTTTTGCCAAGGTGGCCGGGGAGACACAAGTGTTAGTTCTCTCCCCATAGGGCGAAAAGGATGCAAAACTGTAGAGGAAGAGCTCCCGCTGCAACAGTTGCCCCTCCCATTCTTTGCTTCATGTTATGCTTTACACGTGGCTATATTACGTATAGAAAGTATAACTATATTTAAAGAAATAGCCCAGGGAATAGCTAATATCCGCTATGCCTCCAGTTCTTCCTCCTGCTCTTTGCATGCTCAGTTACAACAGGAGGTGTTGCGCAAAGGAGCCTGTGAATTTGTTATTTTCCCAAATGTAACTTTCCCTTTTGTCAGATGTGTTTACTACCCCCCACCCAGCCTGCCCTAGTAACTGCAGCAACCCGGTTTCTACCTACTACACAGCTATTGGATAACCCTCATTCATTTTCCATCCCTTCCCTGCATCTTGCGGGCCTCCAACATAACGGGGGCCATTTGTATTGAGATCAATGGTTCTAACTTACTGTCATGATGCCTACCCCCGGGGACCCAGACCAAGTCCAGCAACCCCGGAAGCAGGCATCAAGTTACCCCAAGCAAATCCAACAACCCCCGCTAGGGGCTATTTGGGTGCAGTCCTGGCACCTATGGCGCCAGGCTCATATGGAGAGTCGGCGCCAGGCTCATAGATTAAAACTTACCTGATGCAGACCATGCTGCAAATGTACCTGATGCAGACCATGCTGCAAGAGCTCCAAGCCAAACGAGGCTTGGAAGGGACTATTTTTGTTACTCGGGTGGGGCTGGGGAGGAATACTTACCTGGGACTACTTTGGAGGCTATTTAAACCACGCCCGAAGAGCAGCACATGCTTTGCGTTATTCTGCATCCAGCAGCGTAACGCTCACCGTGCCTGCAAGTCTACATCCATTCTTCTGCCATGCCCGCCTCGAGTTTGGAGCTCTTAGAAAAAGGGAGAAAGAAGGAGAAAAGGTTAGAACAAGAGCAATACCTTTGATCCTTACCTGAATTCCCAATCCATCGCGCCTTCGAGCTGGAAGAAAGAAGTTATTTTATGCGCGTTGCCTTGCCTGCTGCAGCGCCGCACTGAACTCACCGGCCTTCGCAGCATCTTCACATTTCACCGCATCCTCCTGCATGTTACCGCCGCACTCTGGCACCTAAGGAGAAGACAAGAACAGCAAGGTGAGCCAAGGGAATACACAGATGAATACCCCCCATAGACTTACCTGATTTTACCACCGGGGGTACTATTCTTCACGGGTCGGCGCAGCTTCCACTGCATCCTAGCCAAATCCCGGCCCCTAAGGGGAAACAAAAGGACAGCAAGGTGAAACAAGGGACTAACAATGGGAACCCTCCTCACCACAAAAGACTTACCTAATTTTACCACCAGAGGCATTATTCCACGAGACTTCGTACTTTCAGCGCCTGAATAAGGGAGAAAGCAACAGGTTACATATGGACATTATTTATCGAACTGTGTTGGATAATACAAATCCTTACCAGAACATTACCGGATGCCACGAGGAACTCTTCAGTAGGGTCAAGCTGCAACCTGCAAGGAATCGGACAAGAGTGAAAGTCAGGCATTTGAACTCTTACGAACTACATACTTATGGCGTCTTGCCGGGAATATCGGAATCGATATTTTCCTGAAACTCGCCAATTCCTTCGAGCCAGTGAAGCAACTGGTTATCTACGCGCCCCTGCGCTCAATGCAGGATGGAGAGCTCATCTTTTCAAATCATCAGGTGAGACTATAAGAGGGAACATCCAAGGTGATCAGTGGGGAGGACAGCGGGGTGGGGGGATTTACGCTCCGTTGTTACCATCCTCCCCATTTCCATTTCCATTGAGCCCTATGGGGGCTCAAATGGGAATGGGGACGTACCGGTTCTGGATCCCACAAATGGGAATTACCGGGCCCTCCAAAGTCAGAATGGCCCGGTAAGTCCCCTTTTGCAGGACCCGGACCTGGACCAGAGTTTGGAGGTAGCCATGCCCTTATTTAAGGGCATGGCTACCTCCAAACTCGTAATGAGGCCCAGTGTATTTTATTTGCGGGCTTAACGCTTACACTTGGCTACCTCCACATTGGAGTGGCCTTTGCCATTTAGGATTCGTATATTTCCAGCCATATCTGTTAGACCCTCTGTTATTGACAACCCTACCAGGCATTGCAGAAATGTTATTCAGAATAATACTAGTGCACAGGTATTTGGCGATCTCATTAAAGCAATCATCCCCTGGTCTGGCCCTGCCATAAACTCTGGGGAAATCCATCACCTGTCTAGATTGTTAGAAGAAACTATTAATAACACCACTGAAATACTGAGTAAAATAACTGTAGAGTTACAGGAGGTATGCCTTGTGGCTTTGCAAAATAAGTTGTTTTTAAATATGATACTTGCAGAAAGGGGAGGTGTATGCAAAAACATAGGGGTAAATTGCTGTGTCTATGTGCCCGACACCTCCACTTCTGTTCAAGAAGCTGCATGGTATTGCTGAACAATCCCACATGTGCACAGACACATGGGACCTTACTAGTTCCTTTTGGTCCATCATCTGCTCTTTTGGCTGGGAAATTGGTGCTTTCCTAATGATAGTTCTCTTATTTTTCATAGTGGCTTGTTTTCTTCTACATTGTCTACCTGGTTTCTGCCAGGCACTGGCCCGGTTGCTCAAACCTCCTGTTTCATATGTATCGGTTAGTAATGCATTGATAATGTAAGAGGTAGCAATACAAGAAATAATGGCTATTGACGTTATTACTGAGTCCGCTTTCCCTTCCCAACCTGTATATCAGAACACGTGCTTATAAGATCCCACGTAGAGTAGAACTGATGTTCAAAGGGCCGTTTGTTGAAATATACATTTATATACACCAGTTCTGTTTTTTTTCTCTGTTATAATGTCACATGACAGTTTTGCCGTTGTCCACAAACAGCAACTCATACGACCTGTGTGTGTGTGTGTTTCAAGTTGCAGGCACTGCTCTCCAGCTAGGAAATAGCTGCGGTCAAAATCGCACCCACAAATACCAGCAGGTGATGACCCTTCACCTTGAGCTCAAGGAAACGATAGAAAAGAACACATGTTCAGGCCCCCCACATGTCTATTTGTATTTAACTAGTTTTACTCAGAGCTTTCTGTTCACTCTGCCAGCGAGTTACCTTTCAAGGACCCTGTGTTATTTACATGGCATGCTAACGCAGCTAAAATGATGTATATAAGGTCCAAAATATTCTGTGAAGACAGAGAGCCTTAGAGAAACATGTGTTATCACCTCTCTTCACTCAGGTGCTTTGTTGATGCTAAATAAATGTATCTATGTGACTGTTATTATGTGAAAGTATCTCATTCTTGGTTTATATTCCAGGAGGGAAGGACCTTTTGGGAGGGGTTTACAGTCTTGCTCCAAATTGCACCTTTTGTTTGACATTCCCTTAGCCTTTAGAATAGGTAGGGGATTCCCTGGTAGAGTAGGGCAAGCAAGGCTTTATTTACAAACGTTTTCTTTAATAAAATATCTAATCTTGAGAATACTACAAGCAGTTGTCCGCCTCACATTACTGACCCCACACACTGCGAAGCATGAGTCTCGATGTGTTGCATCTCTGTGCCTATTTTAAGCAGACCCAAAGATATTTGGGGCCCACTGCAAGCATATTTGGTGAAGGGAGAGTGAGATGGGATGTCATGAATATGTCTGAGATACATGGGGTTTATGACTCTGTTGTCTAGGAAAAGGAGTGTATTGGAATCTAGGAATACTCATACGATGCTGTGGGAATTATGCACTGAGAATGTGCAGGACTTCTGTGTAATTTTGAACAACTGAAAACTGGGATGGGCCGGAATGATGCGTTAATTGATAGCATGTTGTTTATTTGGTTGACTCTGAAATGCATAAGAAATGTGTTATACAACTAAAAACATCAATAAACAAAGTTAAAAAAAAGAACAAGGGCCCTATAGTTGCAGAGGCTCTTCTTTCTACGTTCTCTACCCTGATAGGGCCGTCCACGTAGGAACCACCCACACATTGTCCTAATTTGACTGTGGGAAGACCTAACCTAGCACCCCTTCCTTGGGTGCACCTATGGCAGTAATCACTGTCTCTGTACTGTGGCACCAATAGTGTCCTTTTCATAATGGGCCTCTGTCTTCCATGCAGCGATCACCAACATTTCTTGTTTCTCACCTTTTTAAACAAGATCCTGGTGGTTTGAGTGCTCTGTGATACTAGGGTGGTTCAAGGGAAGTTCACCCCTTGCTCTACCCCTGGCGGTACTTCCTTCAGAGGATCCAAGTCCTCCTGCTGACCACCTCTTCCTTTATTTTTCACTTCAGAGATTTCAAGTGAGTGATAATTTCTTGTGTGGAAAAAATTTGCTTTTTCTGAGCAGATGTGACTGGCTATATGTTCTTCTCGAACTGGGGATTCTCAAGAAAATCTCAGAATTTGAAAAAAGTATTCCATTCATCAACAATAACTGTACCAAACTTCAACTTGCAGCACTTTCTGATCTAGCCAAAAACTCAGCCAATACCATAAAACTGGCCGATAAGGGGGGAGCCATTGTCATCATGGATACCACTACCTACATTGACATGTAAGGAAAAAGATATTGTGAGACAACAACTGTTCCTGTGCACACCCATATGGAAAGAGTGTGCAACTTTTAGAAGAGCTGCCCCTTACCCCATGGCCCCACGGCCTTTTTAGACTGCATTTCCATTTTTTGAACAAGTATCTCCAACTTTCTGTGACCTAGGGGAATGATTAAAGATTCACACATGAAACGGAATACAAACAGTTGACCTAGCCCAGGTCTTTCCAATCACAACAAGACAGCTACAGAATCTAATCCCCAGTTCTGGATAGCTCTGTATCAACAAAAATGGATCTGGACTCGAGCTTGAGGAACTGTATTTCCAGTTCTTTGATTCATTAATTCTGATGAACCAAATAAATGTTCCTATAAAAGCGTTGTTTTTGTGTTACCATGCCTGATCCTATTAACGGTTCAAAGGAAACCAACGGCTTGCCCGTGCCCCCCTTTTTTCTACAACAGCTATACCCTGTTCATTGTTATATATGTTCTTCTCTCCTTTCCTGTGACTTCCATTCTCCAATCTGTGGAGGAATGTGTCCCATTCTCCCACCCTGAGTAATTGAGACTGTCTGAATGATGTGGAATGCTTGGAACTCTGAGTTATGTTACATTGAAAGTTATTCATGGAACCTCAGTGAATGGGCCACCAGAGTCAGTTAGACATGGACCTGCATAGGAATGGATGTTTCTCCATATTTACCTGTAGCTCTTACCTGTGACCACAAGATACCTACCAGAAGATATGTATCGGACCTACCTCGAAGGAGCTCCAATAAACAGTAGTTCTTCCAAACTGACATTTTTCCTGCATCTGCATCACTTACTAAACAGCCCACCCCTCCTGATGGTTACACAAGAGCCTGTCTTTAGTTACCCTAGATTTGTGCTTCCAGCTTCCCATTCAAGTTCGTCCTTACCCCCTCCTGTACCACTTGGGGAATTCTCTTCCAGCCCATGTTTAAACTAATCAAATTCCAGGCTACCAATGATCCAGGGGTGAATATCGGTTTCTAACCCATCAATCAGCCCGACACCTCTAATGCACAAGAAGAAGTCCAAACAGATTGGAATAAACAAGCATACAATTCGAATTATAAATCTCTGTGCCTAATTTTGGTAATGTTGATGGAATGGCAGGCTTATCTCCTCTAAAGGTTGTGGATCATTGGTTAGTTGCAACACAGCGAGAATACAATTACTACCCAATGATAATACGAGTGTCCAGTTAAGGTTGTATAAAAATATGTTTTATTGTTATCACAACAGTCTAATAACACTACCCTCCCCGTAAATTCAGAGGACAGAAAGTTTCTAAGAAGGAAAAGGGATGCACTCTGGCTACTGACAGGTGGGTAGCTGATATGGTTACTAACCACAATAGTTCTAACGGTTACTTTGCTCTGAAAAATGGAGAACGGGTGTTAAAATGTCTCTAGGGCAGATTCCAAGATGGTGGCCGCGGAGGCAGATATGTGTGAGGGTCTCTCCCCACCGGGCTGCAACATAAGATTGACAAACAAGATACGTGGCCCAGTATTTACTAAACAACTCCTCCTCGCTGACAATGGGAAACAGAGGAAGACCTACACCGGGGGAAAAATAAATAAGTGGTGGCGCTGCAAGCAAGGAAAAAAACCCAGCCGAAAGGAGCAGAGGGAGACGCAGTCTCACAGGCCGGCAAAGGGATATCAAGTGAGGAAGCAAGCGACGCCGGAGGCAAGGCCCGATGAAGGTTCACACAGTGGGAGAGCGGGCGCTACAGAAGGCAAGGTGGAACCATGGAGGGGAAGCTGGAGAATGCCAGAGGCGTAGCAAGCATCCGCGATGGCCAGGAAGGAGGGATGAAGAGCCTATCCGACCCAAAGCACAGTCACCTCACCCAACAAATATCCCTGATTTCAGGAAGCAGGTACTGGAGGAAAAGCAGAGACATCATCTCTGTGTGGGAAGGAAGCACAGTAACAGATGAGTGGAGAAAGTCCTAGAAAATGCCCCAGGTGGCCACAGAGGGGAAAGAAAGCAAAGGGATATAAGACACGGGGGCCAAGCACATAGGGGTAAGAGAAGGAGGAAGAGGGGCAAAGGAATAACAAGAAGGCCCCAGCCATCAAAGAAAAAAGAGAAAGCGGGGAGGCAAAATAATACCCCATAAAGGCAATTAGACCTAACAGTAAGATAAGGACAAATCAGCCAGATGGACTCTGGGAAGGCATTAAAGGGGGAACGAGATTCCAGGTGGGAGTACCAAAGCAGTAACAAAATCGGAGGGGGTATCCCCCTGCCCTCACTCATCACCCTCATCACCTCCCTAGTCCTCCACCCCCCTTCCCCCACGGTCCAAATAGAAAACAGGAAGAAACAAGAGTAGAATATCTGCGGGGCAGGGACCAAGGGAGGAAGGGGAAGCAGAGTGTAACAACAACAAATATCCCCCTCCCCCAGAGGTTGAAAGCAAGTTGTGAAAAGAGGCACAAACGGGGGATACCTCAGGACGCACTCCTAATCACACAAGCAGAAGGGAAACACGCTATATAAATATAGGGCTTATCGGAAGAAGCTCGCACAGCACCCGCATGTCAAAGACCAGGGCGAAAGCGGTGTCAACATCTCAACAAGGCACCCAACCAAGACAAGAGCCAAGCATCAAACAGCTGTGGGGCCCAGGTGATATAGCATAACCCTGAAGGGGCCAACTCAAGCTGACTGCAAAAGAAGAAGGTATAATGGCGAGTAAAGCAGACATGCAGAGTTGGTTCAAAGGATTCCAAACTCAGGTTATGTCATCCTTTCAAACACAATTGGAGTCTCTGAAAGATTAAATGAGACATCACTAAAAGAACTCAGAATAGATGTGGCAAGGTTGGAAGAAAGGACGGACACACTTGAGAAAGCAGTACAGAACATTAAGGAAGATGCACAAAAAAATGACGGAACACTAGATTACTTAGCACGCCTAACGCATAACCTTGAAATCCAAAGTAAGGACTTGAAAATCGCTCAAGGTGTACGAACATTCGAATAAAAAACCTCTGGAAGGTAGTGGAGGACAAAGACTTAAAAGCACAACGCAACAACCTTTTGTAGAAATATTGGAAATGGACAAGGAGGAAATGGTCCAAGTGGATAGAATACATTGAGTTGGACAAAGGAGGACAGAAGAACCAGGAACTCACCCAAGAGATGTCCTAGCAGCAACGACACGCTATGGCCAGAAGGAATAGATCTTTAGGAAAGCAAGGGAGATGGGGCAAGTGTGTATAAATGGAAACGAGGTACACCTATATGAAATATATGTGATATATGATATGGCATTTGTAACGCGCCTATACAAAAGTGTTTCAAGGCACAACGAGGCAGGGGGAACAAGGGGAGACAGACAACGATCCTACTAGGCCAGGTGTCATTCAGATTGCGCAAGTGCAAGGGTAGGGGGGCTGGGAAAAGTGCAAGGGGAGAGTGGAAAGTGCAGTACATGGTTAGTAGAATACAAGATAAATAATAGGGCCAGCTGGTGGCAAGTGCAAGGTAAGTGCCGGGAGAAGGGGCTGTAGGATACAGAGACAGTCTCGTAGTGCAGGTAGGCAGTGCAGGAAAGAGTGGTTGGGCCAAGGACCGAGATCGGCGAGTGGCCCAGTTGCAGATTCAGTGCAGGTTCAGTGATTTTAGCAGGGGAGAGAGGGAGAGAAAGCAGAGGCAAAGAGGAAGGTTTTGAGGTGCTTCCGGAACCGGAGATGGTTCTCCTCAAGTTTCAGGGAGGCAGGAAGGCTGTTCCAGAGGGAGGCCCCTGCTGCAGAGAGAGATCTACCCCCAGCTCGTTGCTTGGAGAAGCGGCTGACCCTGAGGTAGTTGGAGGTGGATGAGTGAAGAGCTCGAGAAGGAAGATATTTAGGAAGAGAGAGTTGAAGGTATTTTGGCCCAAGGCCCCAGAAGGCCTTGTGGACAATGCAGAGGGTTTTGAACTTAATCCTGGCAGCCACTGGGAGCCAGTGTAGCGATTTCAGTCCTGGAGAGATACGGTCCCTGGGCTTGAGGCCAAGGACAAGTCTCGCAGTCATCTTCTGGATGAGTTGCAAAGGGCGGAGAGTAGAGGCAGGAAGATTTAGATAGAGGCTGTTACAGTAGTCCAGCTTCGAGAGAACCCATATAATCAGTTTCATCTGTTTGTTATTAGTTCAGAGTTACTTTGTCCTGGAGCTATCAGTCTGGAAAAGGTCCTTTGGCATCCGGACCTCACAAACAAGAAAACAAGAAAAAAAAAAGGAAAAATAAGGTGTCTTCACCCCATGCAAGACTGATGCTCACAACTGGCCCCCGTCAGGGCTGCACAGGCAAATAGGATGCCCCCCAAAGTATTCCTCCCTTCCAAAAATACACAAAATCAGTAAAAAGCTCCACAAGGGAAATGTTCAATCCACACCTCCAACCCTCCGCGTCTCGTATTCCACTCCCATACAGTGAGGCAACCAGCAAACACGTAGGTCAGCCTGCCAACAAGCACATATGCCAATGCACCTCGGTCCACGACCATCCCCAGGTCTGCACCCCAAATCACATTCCACACCTCCAAACTGTCTCAACAAGTAGGACAATACACCACATCACCACAAAACATGTAAAACACATACCCCAAGTAGATCCGGATGGCAGCAGTCAAAAAGGAGAAACAAGAAACAAACAATGCCAGCCGCGCTATACACTACAATAGACAAGCACTTCCACCGTGAATCCGAACAATCTGCACCCTCCGCGCTATAACAAGACCTAGCACAGAGTATGCTCCAAAAAAAGAGACAAATAGGGCCAGTGGTGAAATTTCTAATGGCGAAGCAGACAAGATATAAGTGGACATTTCCCTTTGGCTTACTATTTACATGGGAGCGGTAAACCCAATGGATTACAACATGTGAGGAAGGAGAGCAGATTTTAAACATGCAAAGAGAAGATGTAGGGCACATAGAGGAGCAAAGACATGGTGAGGTAATCCACAGGAAATCGTGGGAATGGAAAACGGTAACAAGGAAAGGCAAAAGGAGGACATAGACGAGAGTGGAATAGGACCGTTGGAAATCAAGCACACCAGACGAATGTTTACAAGAACAGGAGGAGTTGAGGACATAAAAGCACCCAAGAAAAATGGGTAAGACAAAGACACGTAGAATGAGAGTGCGGCCCAGGTGGGATGGGAAGACGGGTCGCACTTTGGAACTGTTAGTGGGGTTTAGAAACTGCCACGATGATCTCTCTGGGAAGGCATGAGGGCCAGGTGCGAAGAACACACTGTCCACGCTTTCATAGGAACCTGGACCCTCCTCAGGGAAAGGGGGGGAGAATTTAAGTTGGGAGTTGATGTTGACAAGTTGGGGAATGGGGAGAGGGAAGGGAGGGGACCAGAAGTGGGGACGCAAAAGTCATGGAAGGGTAGACAGGGGGGAAGGGATGAAGGAAATCCAGACGAAGGACTTTAAAGTACTAACGTACAATCTGAGGGGGCTCAACACCCCAGTCAAAAGGAAAAAGAAGGATCACCTTTTATGGGGCGAAGAATCAGACATATTGATGTTCCAAGAAACGCACATAAAAAAGCAGGCAAATGGAAATATAAAATCAGGGGATATACTCAAATATACCAAGCAAATGCAGGGGGCAAAAGGTGGGGGTGCTGAGTGCACTACATGATAGGCTGGGAACACAAGTAAAGGACTCTGTAGTGGACAAGGAGGGAAGATACATATTTCTGAATGCTGTTATCGGTGGCCAAATGATCACATTAGCATCAATGTATGCACCAAATATGGAAAAGATGGGTACATAAGTGAAGTCCTGTCAAAACTAGAGAACTTTGCTAAGGGGGACATTATACTAACTTCAACATAGTGTGGGTCTCGGGACAAGACGGTGAACCCACAAGGCTACTTTAAGACAAGGTAACAGTATCTGAGATGGATGGGGATGCAGATCTTACTCGTACATCAATAATATGTTTGGCAAAATCATGGCTGTTTTATTAAAAATTATCTAAAACAGGGAATACAACTGACATCAACAGACATCAACGAACGTTTGCTCAAGTTTCTCAGCGGTTTACATGAAAAAACACAACTTTTTACTAAATATTTGTCATAAGTGGTGACATAGTACGTGGCAAAAGAAGAAAACCAACTATGGGGTGTGATAGGCTTAAAGGGAACATCTAAGTATACTTTCTATGGGGTTGTGATTGGGTCTCTATGGTCAGGGGGACAACTAAGCCCACCCCAAGTGCAAGTAATCTTCCGTGTCATGAAAATACAAAACGTTCTATTGGCTTCTCAAACTATAGGGCTCCTTGTTACGTGGCCCTCTACAATTGGTTGGCACGCTTGTACCATGCCACTCACTAGAAGCACACAAGCAGGTACCCCAGGTGCTAGGGGGTTGGCCTGGTCACGCCTCTCCACCCAATTAGCCCAACATCCATCATCACTCCTGCGGTCTGCCATTCAATTTATGCGTTTGAACTCGACCTTGTGAAGGCTTACTGTGCCTGAGAATAAAAGGGAGTGAAGGCATGGCCTTATCTTCTGGTCTCGGTGTAGCTCACCACAATGTCTATTTTCATCTGACCATGTGACTAGAAACCATGTTTTGAGCTCCTTCGTTGCATTTAATACTATTAAATGAAGAAACCTTGGCACTTCTAGTTTTTTTCCATTACACCTCAAAGAGGAGCTCAGCTTGCTTCTCACGTTCATTGTATCTTCTCGAGTCGATAACCAAACTCTTGGTGGCCCGACTCTTGACAGTGGGCCAGGCAAGCCTTCTCAAATCTTCCTTCGCCGTCAGCTATTCTATTCTGCTGCACCACACTTCCAGCCCTTTCAATCATGGGGTCCAAGTTTGCTAAAATGTGTCGTTGAACATCCAGATTCTATACATTCTTATATATATATATACATATATATATATATATGTATAGGTGCATCGCCTGCAGTCCATTCACTACGTAACCAGCCTTATGATTACTTTGTCTACTTGCATTACTGCGTCTGTACATTTGTAAAATGGCTTTGCAATTTCTTCAGTGCTTCTCTGCACGTGCAATCTTCATTTCGCTCCCGAAATGTTGCTTACTTCGCTACTTTGTCATCAGATTCTACAAGGTCCATATTCTTTCTTCATTGGCATCTCTTCTGGGTGTGTTATTTCTGCTTCATATGATGTCACCAGTCTTCTCTTTCATTCATTTTCACACTTCTTCCGGAACGTCCTCCAGTCATTTCTTCTCAGATACATATAGCGTTTTCTCAATGCATACCTTGTTTCAAGGACTCTTCGCGGTATAAGTACCATTATTGGCTTTGCGCATGTCACAATTTCCGGTTGCCAACATATAGGCAGAATGGGCCTTCTGGTAGAGGTGCTTGGCTCCTTCTCAACACTCCCCCCTTTATCGACCACTCTCCCATCAGTCTTCACATCTAGACATCCTCGTCTGAAGAAGTGCTTCTTTGGAGTCCATGGGCCTCATTACAAGTTTGGGCAATTACCAGGTCAATATGGCCCTGCCGGATCCGGTAATTGCCCATTTGCGGGTGCCGAAAAAAGATGCTCTCCATTCAGCCACATGGGAGTGGGGAGGTCGGTTATAAACAATGCTGGTGCATCAGACATACTGTGCTCGCGGGTGCCTTTCTGCCCGCCAGGTCTGACCTGTTGGGCAGAAAGGCACCCGCAATCACAACTCGTAGTTTGCCGGTCCGGAAACTATGGTACTAGCATGTCTACCGGTAACGTAGTTCCCAGACCGGCAAACTTATAATGAGGCCCCATATCTTTATTACTCCTTTCAGACATCCTGCTGATTTCACAGGTTCATCAACACTCCAGGTCATAAGACTGCATTGTTAATTCGGACTGCAGTAAAGCCCTTTATGGTGGTGTTGATCGTCTGTAGAAGCTCCCATCTGGTTATCTGTAACCATTTGGCATTTGTCATCATCTGGATTCCTGGCATGAAGATTGTCACAAACAGTGCTGAAGTCTGGCTGAACAACCTGTGTGCATATGGAATAGAATTGAAGGCTTCTATCGATTTAGCTGAGAAATATTTCTCCCTCCTTGTTCGTTTGAGGAATCCACTTGATCTCCTAATTCTCAGATGAGCATCTGCTTTTAGAAACTCACCAATGTTCAAGTGACTCTTTGGAATCACTAATGCTGTAACATGAACAAGTACTATAAAACACAGTCCTCCCCAGTCTCTGGCCAGCTACATGTATGCTCTGGATCCACAAGCCCAGTAGTGATCCATTATCACTACTGTTCCATCCTTCATTCCTGGTACATCGAAGATTCGACCGCACTGCTGATTCTCTCCAACTTTTCTTGTGCCATTATTTCTGCAGCATAGCTCTGCACTAGCCAGAGGCACTATTCTGCAACGGGCCTCCTTTGTCTTTGACCCATGTCAGCAACTTTGCATGTTTCGGCCACAGAGGTTTACATCCCTTTTCCACACAATCTATAACTGGTTTGTGATGTCCTGTTGCTGCCACAGATCTGCATACAACTATGCCTTCTTCCAAGCCATCTGGAGAAAGTACTGTCCCCCAGATGCATCTGGCCTCTTTCCTTGCATCTTCGTATTTCTTCATCAGTCTTTCCTTGGCTGTTGAGCTTCTTGATTATCTCCCATCATATTCCTGCTCCCTTCATTCCAGGCTGTTCGTATCTTATCACATGATTTCTGGTGTGTGCTCTTTCTCTTGTCTTTAAATCTTGAACATAATCTTCTTCTTTTAGAGCCGACCATTCCGTCCCCCACACCAAGGATGCTGTTCGACCCTGAAACTGACCTCTTGTATGGCAGAGTGCAAGGTGAGACAGGCAGTGAGCTGTTTGGACATCTATTTCTATAGTTATGAATATCTTGGACTTTCCCATAGCATAAGGTAGGAAAGCACATACCTAGCAATCCTCCTCAGAGGTTCTCTTTCCTACCTCCTTCATGTGTTGATACCACATGTTGTTCCCCAAATGTGATGTACTGTCTAGATAATTATTTAACTCATAATCATCTTTACTTGCACTTCTCTTGGGTCTCTTTCTTTCCAAAAGAATGAATGCATAATGCTCACGGAGTATATCAGTCATCATCCTCCCTACATGGGGAATCATAGGAACACTTGTCAGACAAATAAGTGACCCTATATGTGTCACTGGAGTAGGGTTAATCACACATGGCCCTGGTCTCCATGCAACATCTAACTCTGCATTGGTCACTGGTGTGGGGATTATCAAAGGGGCTTCTACTTTTCTGGACCAACAAGGTAAGCAGCATGGATTGGTAGAAACAGAAAAACAATAATAAATACTGTGCATGCATATATTATGCACCAATACATGAAACCCCACCACTGGCGTCTCTCCACACATCGTTGAGTCTGCTCATTTTATGGAATTGCATTATTCTCAATGGACCGCATTGTTCCTGCGTACTACTTTTAAGGAAGGAAAACCCTTTTTAATCAGACAGCCTTGTTAGATGCTCAGGTAGCTGCCGAATTTGCTTGATTATCGCTACCAACAATCTTCTAATTGCATGGCCATTCTTAGGATCCTGCACAAAAGTACTTATGTCAGTGCTACGCCCAACAAGAGCAGGATAAGCTCTGGGTATAAAAACAAAGACAGCGAGAAGGAGTCTCTGGATATCAACATCAGATAAAACCATGGGTCTGACCAAAGAGAAACTCAGTGAGGAAATAATCGGGACCTGCTCCTTTTTCCAGTCGTCGAATATAAAATCAAGATCTGGCATTTTTTAGCACATCAGCACTTTCTAAAGTTCAATTAAAAAGATTCCTGTGGCTCAAGCTCAATTGCTTTTTCACTCCTGCTAAAATATCTATGAAGAGTGTCTGGGGTAAGCCACAGTCCAAAAGCACACTTGCATTTATTTAATCAGCAATCTTAGCGTCCTTATCCCTTGTCATCGATCGAGTCTGCATGTGCTGAACTGCTTCTTCTTGTCTTGCTTCCGAATCTCGTGTAAATCTCATGGGAGTGTATCAGTTTCACCAGCATATGGCTTCACGTCGCTCAAGTGAATCCAGACGCGTCTTTCTTGGACCTTTACTGCAGATGGAGTAACATTCTCCACTATAAATGGTCCACTGAAACAGGGCTCATGCCACTTCCTTGTGAAGTTGTGTATTAAAACGGGAACTCCAAAAACAATTTAGGTACAGGTAGTTCTTTAGGTCCAGTTGCTGAATGTTCTTCATCTGTATCCTGAGATCGACACCCCTCGCGCTTGAGTTGATCATAAATGACAGAGATACTAGCGGTCATGCATGTCAAATATGCACGCAACTCATTTCCTAACAATTCTGCAGTTGTCTGGGCATCACTTCTACTCCTCGATGGAGGGACAGGGGTGTTCTCATTTGCCTTCCTGTCACTAACTCATGAGTTGGTGGTCCGACCAAGGCTGATTCCTTAATGCATATAATGCAAGGTGCAGGCAATACAGCCATCCCTTCGTCAGTGTCAATTTGAGTTTAGCGATTCTTTCCTTGAGAAGACCATTGAGTCTCTCACATATCCTGTTCGCTTGCAGGTGATAAGCAGAAGAAAACTTGTGTTTTACACTAAGCAATAGGCTAATCTGTTCAAATAATTCATTAACAAAATGGGCCCATGGTCGGATCTCAGCACCCCACATACTCCCCATCTAGGAACGACTTCTCAGACTAAAAATTTAGCAGCGCAAGTGGCATCAGGGTGTGTACATGGACCAGCTTCAATCCATCTCGAAAAGGGGCACACCACCACTATCATATACCTATATCCACTACATACTTGCAGCACGTCAACATAGTCGATATGTAAATGCTGACAAAGTCTGTTCAGTAGAGGAATAACTCCTCTGACTGTTCGCAGTGTATGCCCAGCAGTAAACATTTGACATATGATGCAATTTACTACATAAAAAGCAATGTGTTCTGACAGGTTCGGTACAAACCAGTCCCCAACAGCTGTGAGGCTTTCCCTAGTTACATGTGCAGGGTAGTGTAGCTGTTCTTGTGAAAAATTTGTGTATAGGCATGTTACAAATGTCATATCATTTCTAGCACTACCCTTAATAAGGCTACAGGCATCACTGGTTTACCAGTGCTGACCTGTTGCCACAATGCTTCAGAAGGGTATAAAGAACACCCCCTCTGTGTCCATAGCTCCTTCTCTTCCTGTGGAGCACTGCCTTGAACTTCCATCAACTATGTTCTAAACAAATGATTAAACTCTTTGTTTACTATCATCATCGTGACCACTTTTTCTTTTACATCAGGAGTATCAAAACATGAAATATCAGGTGAATATGCAACCCTGTTGGCCTCTTCATCTTCTGCTTCGTTCCCACGTGAGATAAAATCAGTTCTCTTAGTATGTGCTTATGTGCTGCGCATTTAACTATTGTGATGGCTACTGGGAGCTGTAGTGCTTTAATAAGCCTGTCCAATAATGCAGCGTGTTGCACTGGAGTGCCGTCTGCTAGGAGATAGCCCCTCCTTTTCCAAAGTTCTAGCCCTACATGCATGGTTGATGTCACATAGGCAGAGTCACTGTACACTGTCACTTCCTGTCCTTCGTGTTTCTCGAGCGTGACAATAAGCGCCACCTCCTACCCCTGCTAGAGCATTCTCCTTTACACTTGGAATCTCATTGTTAAACTCTTCGTAATTGGAGCAATCATGCACTTGCTCATCCGCTCCCAAAGGTTCAGCTACAAACCTGGCCGGGGTTCACTATTTTACACCTGACTATTTGTATTGCTGGATATGATATAACTACCTCATATGCAGAAGCCCTCTGGGATGTCAGTGTACCCTTAGATTTCTCCAAAATAGCAAACTATGCATGCTCAACACATAAAATCATGGAACAACCGATCACAATGCTTGTAGACTTCTCAATGGCGAACGCGGCTGCTGCCAACGATTGTTCGCAAGGAAAGTGTCCTCTCATCCCATCCTAACTGCATCTAGAATCCCACTATAATATGCCAGAGGTTTGTGCCCCAGTGTAGTCCTCTTTGAAGCACTGCTGTCATAACTGTTCCGTTTATGTGCGAAAACAGGAAGAACTCCTCAGAATAATTGGGAATTCCTAAAGCTGGAGCTGTACAAATTGCTTTTTTCAATTCCTCAAACCCTCCCTCCATTTCCTCAGTCGATTCTATTTTCTCCTTGTTCATTTGGGGTTTCTTTAAAGCCTGCAAAGAGGGTCTCGTGTATGAACTATAATCAAATACCCATGCTCTAACATAGTTGCATAATCCCAGAAACTGCTGCATTTGCTTAATCGTGTGCGGTTTTGGTGTTTTCATAATCGCCTCAGACCTTTCAGGTGTGACTTTCTTTCCTTTATGCAAGATTAACTGGCCTATGTACAACACCTCTTCATGGCAATATTGCAATTTCTCTTTGTCTACTTTATATCCCTTGTCTGCTAGAGTAGTCATTAACTGAATCGAATTTTCTGTAGTGCTACAAACTAAAATGTCATCTACGTACTGCAACACAACACTTGGCAAATCAATATTGCTTAGGTCCATCTGCAGGACCCTATCCAAGATCGATGGGGACTCACAGAACCCTTGGGGCAAACGAGTACTCTTCAGCCTAGTGTGACGAAACGTAAATGACGTGAGGTCTTGAGAGTCCTTATGCAACGGGATTGAGAAAAACGCATTTCTCAAGTCAATCACTGTGAAATATCGTGCCTCTGTGGTGATACTACATAAAATCATTGCATGATTCGGAAATAGAGGAAACTCTGCCTCTACAACCTGGTTAATTGGTCTCATGTCCTGAATTAATCTCCATGGCCCACCTTTCAATTTTTTCACAGGGTACACAGCAGTATTACACAGTGACTCTGACATCACCAAGATACATTGTTCCATCATGGCTGATGTAGTCTTAAAAATACCCTCACCTGCCTTAATCTTGATTTCTCCCACCCTCCCTCAATAGGCCTACATCATAGAGGCCTGTAGTCCATAAGGAGGTTGGCACCTTTTCCATATCCTCCTCAAAATATGATAGGCGCTGCTGCACTATCACCATTCGCTGTGGGATTTCCCTTCTCTCTATACTGATCAAATATGTAATACTCATCTCGAATGCTACTTCATCGTCTGACAGATTATATCGAAACATGTCTTTGTCTGTGATGTCAGTGAATCTATATCCTTCCCCAATAGCAATCACTGTTCTCCATGACTTGCCCTCGTCATCAAATCCTTCAAGCATGGCCAATTTCCCTCGCACTATGGCTGCCTCTAGCTGTAAGGGAACAATCTGTCCCCCCTCTTCATCCATTGGTATCTGTGGCCTGAACAAAAATTCATCAGGTATCCTCATAATCTTTCCCACTAAACCGGGTAGCCAGGTCAACAAAATGCGTACCCCATAAGAAAGACTTGTGGCTCTATTGGCATTCCACGCAGAGCTACTTGCCCTGTAAACGCCATTATATATTCACCCATGTTTAAATAATGTATCCCTGGAGTGGAACACACTATGCCTTCATCAGTAAAAGAAATTGTCATATTTAGATTCGTCATTAGATCTCAGCCCAGAATATTAACTGGTGTCTGCCTTGAGTACAATAACGGTACAGACATGTCACATTCTCCTATTGAGACTGGTAATTCATCAGTAAAAGGAACTCTACTTGTAGCTCCAGAGAAGCCCTAAGTATTCATGGCATTTGCTGATAACGGATATTTTCCCTCTCGTATACATGAGCGAGTTGCTCCAGTGTCTACTAAAAAAGAAAATGTTTTGCCTCCTATGGTAACATCAACCCTTGGTTTCTCTTGAGGATTCGGTGTAACCAATAGTACTGAACACATCAAGTCACCCTGTTTTCCTCTTGCTTCTTCGCTCGCACTCCTGTGCCATTACTTGCGCATTTTTCTTGTGATTACTCCCGTTCTCTGTATCCCGGGCCTCCGGGATCCATCTCTTCCTGTATCTGTGTTTTCTGTCCTTTCTTACTTGTACGGTATCCTGCCGTTATACCGCTACCCAGTTTCGGTTTGCCTTCTCTCGCGATCTACGCTTTCGTCCTCCTTGCTTGCATTCACAGCGCCTTGCCAGATAAACCCTGCCGCTTAATTTTACACGCGAGCGGCAGTGTTTCTTTTCTGTACGCCAGCAGCTCTCGCGACTTCCATTTTCATACTTACTTGCACCCGGCGCCTGTCCGTTCCTACTTGACTTTAGCTTCCAATTCTTTCGGTGTTTGGGGTTTCTTTACCACAGGTTATTTTTTCTATTACATTTCCTGTCAGCTCCAGTGCCTTTTCCCCTGAATTTCTGTTCATACTATCCTTTCCGGTTCCGTCATCACTATTGAGCCCTTCTCATCTTGCAGTACTCTAATCATTGCTGGACATTGGTCTTTGGAAGCAACTTTTCCTTACCTCCGCAACACACCAGAACCAGAGTTTTTTCTGCCTTCTGGCTTTTTCCCTGGGGCGAGGCTGGCCCCCCTGGGGGTCTCCCTGGGCAGTCTCTCATCTCTGTAACGGTGGCTTCTGGAGGGGCCAGACCTTATTTACACGAAAGAAAAGGTCGGAAACTAAAGGTCAACCAACCCAAGGAAAGGAAGAAGGACAATAAGAAGCCTGAAGCTGCACTTAAGGATCGCACCTCTGAGGATTCCGGTGAGGAGAAGGGGGAGTTTGAACCTGATCCTGACAGCTACTCTAGGTGTCAATAACTGTTCCGTGTTTGCACTCTGCTGTATCTGCATGGGTGTGTGCTGTGACTGCCCTTGCAGCGGATTCAATGGTGCTTGCTGTGGTTGCAAAGCCTGTTGCATTTGCGGTGCTTGTGCTTGATACACTCTGTTTGATCTTGGGTAGTCATCCCTATTTTGTGAGTTATATGCTCATGGATAAGCTGTCTCCCCTCTTGAGAATTGCCCATTTTGCACATACCTTTGGCTCCCACATGTTTGCATAATGTGCCCTGTCATTCCATGTGTCAACATACAGGAGGGAGCAGCCTCATTTGCCCTCCTTGCATATTTTGACTATCATTCTGCATATTCTGGAACCCGCCTTGGTTATTTTGAAAACCACCCTGATTATTCTGGAAACCACCTCTTTCTCTGAAACCCATTCCTCTGCCTCGCGGCATGAACCCATTCCCTCCTTGATCTGTTTGGCGTTGATTATTCGCCGGTGACGTACCCACAGCTTGCTGCGTTACCAGCCCTTCTCTGCTTGTCAGTACCACTCCTTCTATGGCATACTTTGACAATTTCTTCAGAACTAGCTTGGCTTCCTCAGGTTTTCTATCATCCTCCTTCTTATTTTTCTCTTTCAGCAGTCGGCAATAATGCGCAATAGTCAACTGTATCTCTGCCCATGGCTTCGCTTCCATTCCCACTAGTTTTTTAAGCTGGCTTTTTACCTGTTCTGGCAATCCCCGACACAGAATGTGGTAAAATACTGGCACTGATTTCCCCCATGACTCCCTCGTTTCCAAGGTTCACCGTTCCTGAATACTTTGAATGTAAGCAAGCGGATCTTCATCAGCGTGCCATAATTGCACCCATATCTGATGTATCAGGATACTGTACCCTGAGCGCTTTCCAAGCAGCCACCCTACAATTATTAAATGGTGCTCTGTCATGCGCTGTGTTCTGCACCGTGACACTTGAGTAACCTGCTCTTGTCCAAATGTCACCAGCCCTTTCCCCAGGAATGGCTGCTAGGAGACCTTTAATGTCCCCTATAGCTAGAGTATTTCCTCCTGTCATTTTTTTTTAGCTTATAAATCCATTTTCCTGCACCTGCCGTTAAACTAGGGAGTTTACATCTTAAATTATCCATGTCCATTTGGGTCCAGCGGATATACTGCGGTCTGGCCCCTCCTTTCTCCAATAAGGGGAACTGCGTGAAGCCAAATCCACAATCTGCTCACATGGTCTGCCTATCCATAGTGGGTCCAATGGTTCCTGATTGCCTTCTACCTGGCAATGACCTCAACCTGTTCACATATGGTGGCGAATTCCCCCTCTCACTATACAATCGTCCTTTAGGTCGCTCTGGGTATGCTATGGGGTCTGGCGTCCTATCTTTAGGTTGCTCTAGATTAGACCATCTCACTTCCTTGTCTGTCTGCAAACATCCCTCAGGACCGCATGCACTTTCTTCCTCCTCCCCATGGAAGGTTTATCTGTTTTCATCTGACATATCTAGTCCCCAACTAGTATGGCTTTCATCTTTCTCATCCCTATTTACAGTCAGCCTGTCTAAGGACAAGGCTCTGTGCTCATAACTAAACGGGCTTCCTTCCTTGCCGCGTGACTGGGCAAATATAGATCGAACTTCTTTTCCCTTGCTTCTCGATTCATCTTTTGTCCTCATCTCCTGATAAGCTTTATCGATCCTATCTCTGCTTCCTATGTCATAATTCTCATCTATGTTTACCCTAGGTGGTCCTGGCATTACTGCTTGCAATGGGAGAAACTCCTCTATGTCGCCCCATCATATTACTGGACTCGGTTCCATCTGCTCTTTCTGAATGCGATCAATGTTGTGTGCCCTCTGTCTCCTTTTTTGCTCAATTTCTTCATCTAATTCCCTTTGCTTCCCATCTAACTCTTCCTCCTCCTGTCTTTTCTCTTCCCTTCTTTCAATTGCTCTATGCACTTCTTCTTCCCTTTGTCTTTGCATGCTTTTATCTTGTAATTTCTGTTCTTCTTCCTCTTCACTCTTCTTTTCTAGCCTATGTTGTTCTTCGATTGCTCTCTGCCTGTTATCATACATCCTTTGCTCATCTGCCCTTTTTCCTTTCTTAGCTGCTCCTCCTGATACATCTGCTCTCGTCTTTGTCTACTGTTCCTTTTATACTCATCCTCTTTCATTCGTTTCTCTCGTTCCCTATCTTTTCTACCCTGTTAATCTTGATCTTCCCCTTGCCTTACTACCTCTATACTCTTCCCATTGAGTTTGAGCAGTATCTGTCCACACATCCATTCGTTCTGTACCAGCTCTATCTTTCTCCTTTCTATCTTTTAATCTCCCATTCTATATCTATGGTCATATTTGGTCATTCACGTTTCTCCTCTTGCAAGACCTTAAAGGTCTCCTCTTTTCCTTTGGTCCTTTCTGGGCTCTCATCACTGCCATAAGCAGGTGGTTCATGTATTGAATGACTATATCCTGTCACCGCTTTTAGTTCCCTTAACTCTTTAAGTGCCATGGGTTTTTTTCCCCCCAGTGCCAAGGCCTTTTTTGGTGATTTTGGTATATCGCCATTCAATGCCTTGTAACTTTTTTTGTTACATGAGATATCTCGGCCAAATTTGTCCCCTTTTTTCCCCACATGTAGCCGGTCGTAACGCCTCCCAGGAATTGTAGGTTGCTTGTAGGGGGGGGGGGGGGTGAGAGAAAATAACCAAAAAGGGTAAACATTTTGTGTATTTTCTAAAAATGCCAATAAAATGATGTACAAAGAAGCCTGTGGTTTCTTTCGTTGTAAGAGCTAGGAACAAATGGTTTGCTTTGCTGAATTCCTCAATTTCCTGGCCTTCGAGAACAGGCTGAGTGGAAACGAAAAAAAAATATTTTGATGTGGTTTATCAACCATTCTGTGAGGTGTAGGCTATTTTGCACATTTTTGCCAATTGGACATGCATAGACGGAATGGAAGAAAAGGGTAGGAAAGCCGAATTGGAGGACAGAAAGACGTACATTTCTGAAAAGTAGACAAAATTACAAGTTTAGGAAGGGGTGATTTGCGCAGGTCGGGCAACAACTAGGTAGGGGAAAATGCCATAGTTTGGGGAAAAAGCCATAAAAAGACCGAAAAAAAAAGATATGTGGTGGACATGGTTGGCTTGGTACGGCAATGGCTTCTATGAATTTTGAGAAAAACAATGCTCCGCTACATTCCCCCGACGCTTGTGGTTCGGAAAGCACACATTTTTCTAGGGTTTCACAAAACAAGCAATGCCACAAGCCAAACACTGAGCCATAGTACACAGGAGTTTTATGCTTACAGCCTGAACAGACGTACTTAGCATGTGTAAATCAGTAAAACCAATGTGGTGAGGAACGGCAAGCATACATTTTTTGAAAGAGTGGAGGCAGACCTTTTCAGTGGTAGGTGACTTGTGCAGGTTACAAAAATGTATGGTGCCTAAAGCAGCGACTAAATGTAGTGCACATTTGGGAAATGAAAGGGTTGTGTGACAAAGCGCACCAGCAATGGGTCGAAACGTTATGAAAACCACACAAACACAAAAAATGTCATAGTCATACCTTACCGTGTTCCCACCCGTGTCCCGATGAAAACGGTATCTCACATGTGTGGGTGCACCTACCTGGGCGCCAAGGGGAAAGCCTAAAAGCCCCTAACCCCAAGTCTTTTCTGACAGCTGAATTTCACGATTTTTCCAGATGGGCACACCATACAGATATGGGCCTCGGGTGTAAAACAGGGAACCCCATGCATTTCCGAAAAGAGGACGCACGTGGGAATCTGCAGAGGTCTGACTTGCGCAAATTGGCCCAGATTGTATTACCCAGAAACCCTGGCAAAGTCTGGAATGTGGCAACAAAAAAAAACATTTTCCGCACATTTGGCTCGGCTCACCCACCGAAACACGCCACCAGCAACACATGGGCTACTGTCCACGTTTCCACAGGAGTCCCGATGAAAACGGTACCTCACATGTGTGGGTGAACCTACCTGGGTGCCAAGAGGAAAGCCTAAAACACCCCTAACACCAAGTCTTTTCCGACAGCTGAATTTCGCAATTTTTCCAGATGGGCACACCATACAGATATGGGCCTCGGGTGTCCAAGCCACCAAGGAAAACTGGGAACCCCATGCATTTCCGAAAACAGGACACCCATGGGAATCCGCAGAGGTCTGACTTGCACAAATTGGCCCAGAATGCATTACCCAGAAACCCTTGCAAAGTCCGAAATGTGGCAAAACAAACAATTTTCGCACATTTCACTCGTCTAACCCACTGAAACATGCCACCAACAACACATGGCCTACTGTCTCACATTCCCACAGGTGTCCCGATGAAAACTGTATCTCACATGTGTGGGTGCACCTACCTGGGCGCCAAGGGGAAAGCCTAAAACACCCCTAACCCCAAGGCTTTTCCGACAGCTGAATTTCACGATTTTTCCAGACGGGCACAACGTAGAGATATGGGCCTCAAAGGAAAACAGGGAACCCCATCCATTTCCAAAAAGAGGGCAACCCTTGGGAATCCACAGTAGTCTGACTTGTGCAAATCGGCCCAGAATGTATTACCCATAAACCCCGGCAAAGTCCGTAATGTGGCAAAACAAACAATTTTCGCACATTTCACTCGGCTAACCCACCGAAACATGCCGCCAACAACACATGGCCTACTGTCACACGTTCCCACAGGTGTCCCGATGGAAACGGTACCTCACATGTGTGGAAGCACCTACCTGGGCACCAAGGGGAAAACCAAAAACACCCCTAACCCCAAGTCTTTTCCGACAGCTGAATTTCATGATTTTTCCAGATGGGCACACCATACAGATATGGGCCTCGAGTGTCCCAAGCCACCAAGGAAAACAGGGAACCCCATGCATTTCCAAAGAGAGGACACCTGTGGGAATCCACAGAGGTCTGACTTGCGCAAATCGGCCCAGAATGTATTACCCAGAAACCCCGACAATGTGTGATATTTGGTGGGGAAAAAACAGTGTTCACATTGTCGGGGGTTCTGGGTAATAAATTCTGGGCCGATTTGCGTAAGTCAGATCTCTGTGGATTCCCACGGGTGTCCTCTTTTCAGAAAAGCATGGGGTTCCCTGTTTTCCTTGGTGGCTTGGACACCCTAGGCCCATATCTATATGGTGTGCCTGTCTGAATAAATCACTAGGGTGTCGAAGCCAGCAAGGAAAACAGGGAACTCCATGCATTTCCCAAAAGAGGACACCCGTGGGAATCCACAGAGATCTGACTTACGCAAATCGGCCCAGAATTTATTACCCAGAACCCTTGGCAAAGACCCACATGGGAGAAGGGTGCCCAAGGCCAGGGATATTACCGCCGACTTTGCTGGAGCTCTGGCTGCCCTGCGTTACAGCTTCTCCCCACCAGGGATTCCCGGAAGTGTGCCAATACGTCCCCAAAGGGAAAAAGGTGTAATGCAGCCCACCCGCAACTCCAGGACGGTTAGATGTGATGTCCCTGGCCTTGGACATCCATGTACCATGTGGGTGTACAGTCCCCTATGCATAGCGGCAGCTCCAGGGAGCCCCGCCAGGATTCCCATTCCTCCCCGGTGGTGACATCTGTAACGTTGCACAGCCAGAGGTGGAGCCTGGGCTTACAGACGGACAGCCCACATGGGAGGCATCCGCTCCCAGGGAAACACCAATGTTCTGTTGGCATGGGGGGGAATTTGTGGCCTGCCCCTGCAATTGTGTCCCAGCCCACCAAAATTTCTGCCCAGGCGGCCCATTCCCACCCACACCAACAATCCAGTCCCAGTCTCACCCACCCCACTGACAGTGGGCCCCAACCATAGAATAATAAAAAACAGTACTTACATAACGTTGCAGCTGCTCGCGTAGAAAAAGCTGTAAACAAAACAAAAAACATGTGTTACCTACGGTCACACCAGAAAAAACAAATCAATACTTTTCAAGCATGCTCCCCCCCTTGCAAGCCATCCCTGGTGGTCTACTGAACCTCACCCCTCCCCAGTGAAAACCCATTTGCCCCTTCCTACAGGCAGAGATCTGCCCCCAGGGAGGGCTGCATGAGGTGCACCCCACACTCCATTTGGGGTAGGGGGAGAAGCCCACCCCAAAACATCGGACAGGCCCCCCAATGGATGGGGAAGTGGGGTTTGGGCACCCTGGGGCCAGATTGGCACACCAATGTGCCCCTCTGCACCAAGGCAAGTTTGGTAAACAAAGAACAAAATTGAAAATGGCAGGCTGTACTTTAGGGGGCTGAGGGGCACCCTACACCGCCGGGGAATTTTGTAATGTAAAGGGGGATGCACCTCTCCACCCCCACCCCAATTGGAGGGGCGGTGCATCTCATGTAGCCCTCCCTGAGGGCAGATATGGGGGGCTGTCCTGCATTCCTCCCTGGGCTCAGGTGTCCCTTCCTAGGAGCAGATATCTGACCCCAGGGAGGGCTGCATGACATGGCCCCCACTCTATTGTGGGTGGGGGAGGGGGTTACCACCCCTTCCCATTAGAAAATTCCCCATCCGTTTGGGGTGCCCCACAGCCCCCCTAAAATGTGGTCCACCATTTACACTTTTTTCCTTTGGTAACCCAACACCTCTTGGTGCAGAGGGGCACATTGGTGTGCCAATCTGGCCCCAGGGTGCCCAAACCTTACTGCCCCACCCACTGGGGGGCCTGTGCCACCATTTTGGTGGCCCTCTCCCCCCTCACCCCAAATGGGTGGCGGGGGCACCTCATGCAGGCCTCCCTGGGCCTCCTACAAACGGCTGTTTGAGGTACACTCCCCCTCCATTTGGGGTGGGGGGGGAGAGGGCCACCAAGAATTGTGGGACAGGTACCCTAGTGGATGGGGAAGTAGGGTTTGGGCACCCTGGGGGCAGAGTGGCACACCAAATTGCCCATCTGTGCCAAGGGAAGTTTGGTAAACAAAGAAACAAATTGATAATGGCAGACTGCACTTTAGGGGAGCTGAGGGCCCCCCTAAAAGGCTGGAAAAATTTGAAATGTAATGGGAGGTACACCTCCACCCCCACCCCAAATGGAGAGGCGGCACATCTCATGCAGCCCTCCCTGGGAGCAGTGCAGGACAGCCCCCCTTATCTGCCCCCAGGGAGGGCTGCATGACTTGGCCCCCACTCCATTGTGGCTGGGGGGAGGGGGATCACCACCCCTTCCCATTAGAAAATGTCCCCATCGGTTTAAGGTGCCCCACAGCCCCCCTAAAATGTGGTTCACCATTTTCCTTTTTTTCCTTTGGTAACCCAACTCCCCTTGGCGCAGCAGGACCCAATAGTGTGCCCATCTGTCCCCAGGGTGCCCAAACCTTACTGCCCCACCCACTGGGTGGCCTGTCCCACAATTTTTGGTGGTCCTCTCCTCCCTCACACCAAAAAGGTGGCGGGGGCACCTCATGCAGGCCTCCCTGGGCATCCTACAAACAGCTGCGTGAGATACACCCCCCTCCATTTATTTAGGGTGGGGGGGGGAGGGTCACCAAAAATTGTGGGACATGCCCCCCAGTGAGTGGGGCAATAAGGTTTGGGCACCCTGGGCCAGATTGGTGCACCAATGTGCCCCTCTTGTAAACAAAGAAACAAATTAGAAATGGCAGGCTGCCCTTTAGGGGGGGCTGAGGTGCACCCTAAATTGCCAGGTAATTTTCGAATGTAATCGTGGGTGACCCTCTTCCCCCCCCCCACACCAAATGCAGGAGGGGGGCATCTCATTCAGCCTTCCCTGGTGGCAGATAAGAGGGGGGATTCTCAAGCAGCCCTCCCTGGGGTTACATGCCCCTTCCTAAGAGCAAATAACTACCCCAGGGAGGGCTGCATGACATGACCCCAAGTCCATTTTGGGTGGGGGGGTACAACCCCTTTCCATAAAAAAAAAATCCCTGGTGGTCCAGTGGGGAGGCACTCCCCCTAACACCAGCCATGATATTATTTTCATTGCCCCCACCCCTGGGGGAAAATGGTCACCCATCCGTCCCCAGGGGTCTCCATACATCTGGCCCCATGCTTTGGGGCCTCGGGGGGGGGGGCTACTTACCTAGTAAGCAGCCTCCCCTCCCCCGTACTGAAAAGACATCCCTGATGTCTAGTGGCATTGCTACCCACAGATCGAGCGATCTGCGCCCGGTCCGTGAGCAGCAATGATTACACAAAGGGTGTCGTTGGAAAGGGGAGAATCTCCCCTTTCCAACGACATCTGCTTCGATCACCGGCTTGAAATACAGCTGGAGATCGAGGCAGAGGGAGAAGGGCACTCACCTTCTCTCTTCACTGCGGCAGCCGAAAATGGCTGCCACAGTGAATTTACTTTCAATTGCACGCTGGCGTGCATTACGCATGCCAACATGAAACTGAAGGTAATCCAGCCCCCTGGCAGTGAGGGGGGACCTCCCCCTCACATTGCCCGAGGGTTGGATTACAGATTTCAGCGATCCCTGCTTTTCTTTGCAGGGATCGCTCAAAACAGAGTGCCAAAAAGGACGAGCTATCTTGTCCTTGGCGCTTAAGGGGTTAATGGATACAATCCTTCATCTTTTGTACTATCACCATTTACTTCAGGCGAGGTAAGGGGATCAGAAGGCTCAACACCTTCCTCCCTACACTGATTAAGCATCCAGTCCCCAGGAGGCAGATCTTCTCGTTCCTCCTGGTACATTTTCCAGCGCTCTAAACTAGCTATCCTCTTTTCCAATTTCTTCCCTGTGTACGCAGTGTGCAAATATGTGGTCATGTGTTGCAAAACCGCTTTTGACAGTGATCCTACTTGTGACCATGGCATGAACATTTTATCTGCGGTACCCTTAACCCATTCCGCACTATACTGTTTGAGCTTGGGTGCGTATTTTGGCAGTTGCTTGCAAAGATGCATCAGTGGAGTACCATCCCCCATTGTGAGGAGTCTCAATTGACTGTTGATACTTAGCGTTGCTTTAAACAAAATACGTTTCAGAAAAATAACAAATATGAGTGCGCACCAACAGTCGCCGCTCAAAGCCTCTACTTCTCAATTTACTCCAATCTACCTATTCAGTCAGCGCCAACAATGACTAAAAAGATGGATAATAACTTTTGATCTCTACTCAACACATCCTATCTTTGTCGCTCTTCGACACTTCACTTTTTCAATATACAAAATACACTAACTGACAAACTAGTCGACTTCATATATATTTCCTCAGTGCTCTTTACTGCTATCTCTTGCCCCTAAAATACTCTGATAGGAGTTTAAATAATTTCCTCTCATAGACCTGTCTATGTGCTGCTAATTACCCCTTAGGTTTTGAAATATGATATGATAGATTATTTATAACATGCTTAATACCCAGAGGTTTCTAAGCGTGGACCCGGGGATTGAACCTGTGTTGCTCCGTGTCATCTTGCTTCCAAGGTGAGCACGTTGCCCCTGAGCTATCCTCCCTTCTTCTAAAAGCTCCTTGAGCTTAGGACTCTGGGCTACACAGAGGCTCCTCATCATATATTAATCAACCCCCCATTACATTATACTTTTACCACAATCCCTATTCCCATATTTTGCCAGTCCCCTCAATCTACTCACCATTTGCCTTTCAACTCCTGACACTCCTCCTCCAACCAGCCACCGTCGCCATCGGTCTGCTCAGTGCCTGTGGAAACCAGGAGTGATTTCGTGAAAGAGGGACCTGTCCCACCTGTATCAGTCTTCTTGCAAGAGTTCTATATCGACTGCTCTACACAGGAAGCCTCGCGACCCTCCAGCTAAATGGTAGACGACACCCGATGTTCCGGATGTTCTGAAAGCCTACTGATCGATTGGTCTTTTAAACCATCCTCTCTGTGCTACCAGGTGAACCCATGAGGGTCCTTTAAGATGTGGTAACAGTATCTGACATGGATGGGGATGCAGATCTTACTCAGACATCAATAATCAGACCGACTCAGAAGGTTTGGCAAAATCACGGCTATTTTATTAACAATTAACTAAAACAGGGAGCACAACGGACATTCGCTTAAGTTCCTCGACGCTTTACATGAAAAAACACAACTTTATACTAAATATTTGTTATAAGTGATGTCATACAAGGTGGCAAAATAAGAAAACCTTCCAGGGGATGTGATAGGCTTAAAGGGAACATCTAAGTATACTCTCTATGGGGTATGGGAATGTGATTGGGTCTCTAAGGTCAGGTGGACAACTAAGCCCACCCCAAGTGCAAGTCATCTTCCGTGTCATGAAAATACACAACATTCTATTGGCTTCTCAAACTATAGGGCTCCTTGCAACGTGGCCCTCGGTTGGCACGCTTGTACCCTTCTGAAATATTCCACTCGCTAGCAGCACGCAAGCTGCTACCCTAGGTGCTGGGGGGTTGGCCTGGTCACACCTCCCCACCCAATTAGCCCAACATCCATCATTACTCCTGCATTCTGCCATTCAATTAATGCGTTTGAACTCAGCCTTTTGAAGGCTCACTGTGTCTGAGAATAAAAGGGAGTGAAGGCATGGCCTTATCTTCTGGTCTCGGTGTAGCTCGCCAAAAAGTCTATTTTCATCTGACCATGTGAGTAGAGACCACTTGTTGAGCTCCTACATTGCATTTAATACTATTAAATGAAGAAAGCTTGGCACTTCTAGTCTTTTTCCATTACACCTCAAACAGGAGCTCAGCTTGATTCTCACGTCCATTGTATCTTCTCGAGGAGATAACCAAACACTTGGCGCCACACTTCCAGCCCTTTCATTCATGGGGTCCAAGTTTGCTAAAATGCGTTGTGGAACATCCAGATTCTATACATATTTATATATATATATATATATATATATATATAGACATTGGCGCGTCGCCTGCAGTCTATTCACTACGTAGCCAGATTTATGATTAATTTGTCTACTTGCATTACTGCGTCTGTACTTTTGTAAAATGGCTGTGCATTTTCTTCAGTGCTTCTCCACACGTGAAATCTTCATTTCGCTCCCGAAATGTTGCTTAATTCGCTACTTTGTCATCAGATTCTATAAAGTCTATATTCTTTCTTCAGTGGCATCTGTTCTGGGTGCATCATTTCGGCTTCATGTGACATCACCAGTCTTCTCTTTCATTCATTTTCACACTTCTTCCGGCACTTCCTCCAGTCATTCCTTTGCGGATACATATAAGGTTTTCTCAATGGATACCTTGTTTCAAGGACTCTTGGCAATATAGGTATCATTATTGGCTTTGCGCATGTCGCAATTTCCAGTTACCAACATATAGGCAGAATGAGGGCAGGACCTCCGGTAGAGGTACTTGGCTCCTTCTCTACAACAGGAGTGGGAACATATCACAGGGACACAAGCCCCATCCAAAGAGTTAAAACAGAAGATGACTTTACTGGCTCTCCATGATGTTAGATGGGTAATTAGAGCACAGGAACAGGGATTTACACACTACTCCCATGCACACTCCTCTAACTCAAGGATACATTACATATGGACATCAACGGGGCTACTGGGGAAAATAACGGAAATAGAAGTGGGATCAATCTCCCTATCAGACCACGCCCCACTGTGGATGGGTTTGGAGTGGGGAAATAGGAATGGTGGACGTTGGAACTGGAAACTCCCCACAGACCTCCTACACGACCCACTATTGAGCAAAACATTAAGAGAAAATATTGAGCAATATTTCAGAGAAAATGATTTGGAGGAAGTCTCACAGGAAATAATATGGGATGCATTTAAGGTGGTAACGAGGGGGCACCTCATAGCACTCAGAGAGAAACAGAGAAGACAACGATCTGGAACAGAAATTAAGAGACATACAGGAGGAAATGGCAAAATCCCCAAATAATAAGCTAAGAAAGGCTTTGAGACATATTCAGGGACAACTAGAAGCACTTAGAACAAAGAGGGCAGAGAAAGCATTATTATACCTGAGATGGTGGCACTATGTAAAAGCCAATAAAGCAGACCAACACTTGGCTATACAATTAAAGGAAAAGAAGGGGGCCCAAACAATTCTAAAACTTCAAAATAGCCAGGGTCAGGCAAAAACAACAAATGAGGACATGGGTGAAACCTTTAGGGAGTTCTATTAGAGGCTGTATGCTTGAAATAATCCCTCGGAAGAACGACAGATACCACCAGTTGCATTAACTGGAGGAGAAGAACAACTAAGGATGATAATCCGGAACCACTGGGTGCCGGTTGGGTTGGAGACAATGGGAGATATCTGGTGAGAGGGATCCATAACAGACTTCGAGGGGCTGAGGGAGGAAACCGGGCTACAGACGGGCCAATATATTACATATTATAGAATGGTGCAGAAAATTAAGAGATTGTGGCCGAGATTGGGAAGAAGAAGTGAGAGTCCAGATGGAAGATGGGCTGTGGGAACAGGTTCAGGGGTACCATAAGAAAGTATTGATGAACGTGAGATTAAAACAGTTGCAAATGTATATCACGCATAGGGTGTATTTGACGCCCCAGAGGATATCGAGATTTGAAAATGCAGGACGGCAGGTATGCCTTAAATGTGATGAGGAGAATGCGGGTATGGTGCATATGTTCTGGTCATGCCCGGTTATTGAACGCTTCTGGAGCAAAGTGGCACAGAAGCTAGCGGAGAAGGGGGTCAACATTGTAGTGGACACAGTGTGGGCCTGCAGAAACTCAAGCATGTTGACAGGCTGAGGGACCTGGCTTATGTGCTTGCAAAGAGAAGAATTGCTATGGGGTGGAAGACATGTCATGGGCCGCGAGCGGAGGTGTGGTGGAAGGATTTACAGAAATGGGCGGAAGCAGAAACCATGGTGTGGCAAGAAGGGGGCAGAGCCGGGGGGAGGAGGAGACAGAGACCCTGTTGGCCTGGAAATTGCTAATTGCAGAATTGTTTGGGTCCATACAAGACCCGGCGGAACCTATGGATGTGGGGACCCTACCACTAGATGCAGGAACGAGATGATGACAGCAATAGGCTGAAAACGGGGGGAGGGATAAGGGAAGCAGTGCCTGGAAGCAAGTAATGTATAATGGAACTGTTGGTGTATGCACTGCCTGGTTGGTTTGTATTGTTTATTGAAATTAATAAAATTGTTTTAAAAAAAAAAAGGGAGATGTGATCAAGGTGCTTCTGCAGTGGCACTATATGCCAGCACGGATCCATGCAATGTATCCCGAAACATCGGACCAGTGTTGGAGAGGATGTAAGGCAGTGGGAAACTAGCGACACATATGGAGGAATTGTCCAATAATACAACCATTCTGGGGGGAGATTAAGAAACAGATGCAAGAAGTACACCAGGGAATGGAACATATGGGAGACAAAATCTGGTTGTGTGCAATGTGGGAAGCGGGATCGAAAACACCCACAAAAACCCAGAAAAGAGGACTGACGACCCTGCTGATAGCAGCGTGGCTGGTAATAGCACAGAAATGGAAACGGACAGCTCTCGCGATACGAAAGGTTTGGAACTTTTTGGCACTGGAATGGGTAACCTACAAAATCCAAGGGGACCAGGAGAAATTCAAACAGGAATGGGGCCCAGTCTTGACATATTTGCAAAGTGATTATATGGTACAATGGTGCCCCCATAAGATTAGAGTTATGGACATACAGGATCCAAGATGGCCACCAGGGAGTAGGGACGTATGTTCCACTGCTCCTCTCCGGCCCGAGACAATAGCTGCCCTTTTGCCTGGAATTGAGGTGAATGGGGCACCAGAAAGGCGTTTAAAGGCTCTCCGGGATCAGAAGGAATCGAGAGGAAAGTGCTAGCCCTTCCCTTCATATACGTGATGATAAGAGCCCGACCGAAGGGAAACTGGGCGTCGCCCACACATGCGGCCTGATCAAGCTACAAAAAGATCCTCTCTGGTGGCGAAAAGAAAGAGGGACGGAGTGCTGTCAACGAGAGGGGTGAGGGAGCCCTGGTGTTGCGGTCACCGGATGATGAGGGACAGAGCCCCTGAAGGAGGTGTACGACATGGGTAAAGGTGATCGTAGTTACTCGACCCCCAGCATGACGGCCTCAGTAAGGAATGCACTGCGGGAACAGCTGGTTATGCAGGGGTGAGAAATGTCCAACGTTACCGTCAGGCAATGAAATAAGTGTAAGCAAGGAGCTGTTTGATCATAGAGGGACGGCATTCCAACGCCATGTTCCCCCCCCGATAAGGAATGAGACTCTGATCAGCTATCAGATAAATAAGAACCAGGGACGTGATTCAGGCTCATTGTAGAAGATTGGAGTACATGATGTGCAGAAATTAAGTGGGCCTGCCCCTGCAAGATAAAGGAAAACATCTGGAGGACTTAAAAATAGCTTGTCAAGGGTGAGGCTCCGACCGTCAACAGAGAGGACAATAACGAGTGAGTGCCCTACAGAAACGCTACGGGGGGAGGAAGTGGAGCTGGTGCACAGTCAGTGACTTAGGATCAGTGCATTATTCCAGAATCATTTGTGGAAGGGTGAACTGTGTTGCTAGAGGGATCAATAGCAACGTTATGGAGTGAGGAGGTGCATGTAGTGCACTGAGGCCAAAGATTGGTAGGTTCAAGTGTGGATATCTATGGGGGAAGTGTTCAGATGGCGTAACAAGATATAATTGGTCGGGTGAGGGAGGATGAGGCGGATTTCTGATGGCTACAGTGGCAGATGACCGAAGTGGCTTTCCCCAAATAGGTTACGCAAATCTTTCCTGTATAAAGTCGTTATGGGAATTTGCTTGATCAGACAGTATGGTAATAACCATAGATAAGGGAGCGGTACAGTAACCTTGACTCTGGCACGAGACTCTCACAAAGATAGCGAACCAAAACTGGTGGAACTAAGGTACTAAGCACCTGAGATGATAATTTGACTGATCCTAAAGCCAAAAACCAAAGAGAAGAGCGCTCAGGGTAAAACAAGGCAACCCCATGGTGAGCAATAGGGCCAGTTGGAAAGGTGTTGGAAGCAAAGCACACATACAGGAAGAGGAAATACCAAGCAAGATGCAGCAGAAGGTGAGCCAAGGGATACCGTAGAAGAAACTACAATGGCGCTTAGCAAAGAAGATCTCAAAGATTGCTTGAGAGAAATGGAAAAGAGACTGACAGATAACTTCCAGCAACAATTCACGTTGTTACGCGAAGAACTGAGTACTTCACTGACCTAGATTAAAGGGAATTTGAAGTAACTGAGTGTAAGAATAGAAGTCACTGAACAAGGGTTGGCTACACCATCAGAGGAAGCTCGACAAAACCATGAATTGCTGGAACAGTTAGTGATAGTGTTACATAATTTAGAAATACAGGCACAAGATTTGGAGAACCGCTCTAATATTCGAATCAAGGGTTAAAGTGAGACAATTATGGAGATGGAGTTAAAAACGACAGTGCAGCAATGCTTTGGGATCTTGGTGACAGACCTTCAGCCAGATGACATTGGGATCGACCGAATTCATAGAGTAGGCCTAAGGGGAAGAGAACCAGGCGCCAGACCTAGAGATGTCCTGGTTGCAATGACATTGTTTGTCTTGAAAGAGAACATAGTACGGGCAGCCAGAGTAGAAGGAGATGTCACTGTAAACGGAGCACAAATATTACTGTATCAGGATCTGGCCACAGTGACACTTCAGAAGTGATGAGAAATGATGGGGCAGGTGACGCATGCTTTGGTAGCGAAACAAATCCTGTACAAATGGACATTTCCATTTGGGCTGTTATTTACCTTGGAAGGAGTGCAACATCGAATAACCACAAGTACGGAACGATTGGCTTTGTTAATTATGGAGGAAGAAACGGGACATGAAGGACATCGGGCGAGACCCTCTGCTCAATAGGGAACGCGACGATGGAACTGGTCATGGGTAAAGGGGAAGAAGCGAGGACAGGGAGAGTATTTGACGGGACCTAAAGGGAAGGGGCAGGATGGAGGGGCTGAAAAAAGGGATAAAGGAACCTCATAAAATATGCATTTGTGAATAAGCAGGAGCAGGGGCAATGTGTGTGCTAGTTCAAGGGAAGACCAGAGAGGAGGGCTGGCGGAAGATGTCTTGGAATCCAGGGGAGGGGTTAGGATACTTCCCAATGGGGATGACCCCAGGGGTACAAGGGGTCTTTGCTTGGGGTAGGTCTCTCGAGGGTATCATAGGATCAGAGGCCCGGGCATGGGATGGGTTGGGGGTTTCAAGAGGGGGGGAAGGTGGTGGGAGGGGCGGCAGAGTACAAACGATATGTTAGCTTTTTGTTAAGGCAATTGTTAGTTCGAGACAGCAAATTTCTCAGTGTCATGTACATTCAAGGTTGTGACTTGTAATGTTAGGGGGTTAAATCCCCCTGTGAAACATAAAAAGGTGGAGGCCGTATTAAAACAGGAAAATGTAGATATCATTATGTTACAGGAGACACACATTAGAAAGGTTGATAAATCAATTTGTAAATTGCGCTCGTTCTCCAGACTATTTCAGTCCACTGCTGAGGGGAAAACGGTGGGAGTTGTGATAGGAATTAGAGACAAATAACAGGCATTTGTGGTGCATTTTGAATCAGATAAGGAGGGAAGATATATTTTTGTTTTGTTGCAAATGGAACATAGGTTGATTACTCTGCCAAAGGTGTACGCTCCTAAAGTTAAACAGGGGTCTTTCTTGAGGGAAGTTGTTAGCAAGTTAGAAGACTTTGCAAGAGGGGAAATAATATTCACTGGAGATTTTAATATGGCTTGGGAGCCTAAAATGGATAGGAGTGGAGGGGAGGGAAAGGAACTGCTCAGCCCTCAAAGGGGTTAAAAAGAAGCTTTGAAAGTTTAGCACTGAAAGATGTATGGCATATGAAGATGGGGAATGAAAAGGGATACACCTGCTTCTCACATAAATCATTCCTTGTCAAGAATAGATTATATATGGGTACTGGCTAGTTTGATAGGGGAAGTGAAAGGAATAGAAGTGGGATATATAGCCTTGTCGGATCATGCCCCCCTAATGGTTCACTTTAGAGAGCAAGGTCCTTGCGTGGGGCTTTTGGCTTGGACATTCCCCAGAGAAGTGTTATACGATGAAGAAATGGCTAGGAAAATAAGCATTATAATGGAAGAGTATTTTTCTGCGAATAGTAATCCGTCGGTGTCGCTGGAGGGAACGTGGGATGCATTTAAAGTCATGATATGAGGAGAGCTTATAGCACTTAAAGTGAGGCGGGAGCGACAGAGGGCCAAGATGGAAAGGGATTTGGAGTCCCAAATACGGGACACTCAAATGGCTATCGCAAAACATAGGAAGAGGGTCTTGGCAATTAAATTAAAAGAGCTGAACAGCCAGTTGACTATTCTGTGGACTAGGAGAGCAGAGCGATCATTGTTCTTGACTAAACAAAGATATTATGTTCCAGCTAATAAAGCAGATAAACTGCTGGCTCACCAGCTAAAGGGTATGGAGGCAGCCAAGCTAATATAACAAATATTGCAGCCAGACGGGTCAATGGTAACTGACACAAAGGAAATAATAGAATCTTTTACACAATTTTATGAGGTGTTATATAAGTCTAGCCTCCCTGAATATCAAGGGATACAATGGTATGTTGAAAAGTTAAATATGCCTGAAGTTACAAAGAAGGAAAGGGATAATCTTGATAGGGCAATTAGTGAAGAAGAGGTGATGGAGGCAATAAAGGCGCTACCAACTAACAAGGCGCCGGGCCAGATGGGTTTCCAGCTATATTTTATAGAAAATATGCTAGGTTTTTAGTACCGAAATTAAAGGAATTATTTAACTCGATAGGGGCTAATGGGGCAGTTACACCAGCTATGTTAGGGTTGAATGTGATGGTGTTTAGGAAGCCAGGGAAAGATCCACCGAAATGTGGGTCTTATAGACCCATAGCTTTGTTAAATGAGGATGCTAAGTTGTTTACAAATATCTTGTCAAGAAGGGTGGCGCAGCTTCTACCCGTATTGATACATATGGATCAATCAGAGTTTATATTGGGTAGACAGACGTCGGATAATATCAGAAGGGATTCCCCGTTGATTGAAAAAATTAACATGAAACATGTTCCTGTCGTTTTAATATCTTTGGACGCTGAAAAGGCGTTTGATCGTGTAGAATGGCCTTTTTTATTCTATGTGATGGAACAAATGGGAATGGGTGCTAAGTTTATTCAGATGGTACAAGCCACCTATCATGACCCCATGATACGGTTGGCTATTAATAAACAGCTATCTCACAATATAAAGGTGACCAGGAGGACTAGACAGGGTTGCCCTCTGTCACTTCCTTTATATGCCATTTATTTGGAACCATTCCTTCATAAAATTAGAGAGACAAAGGATATGTGCGGGATTACATTTGGGAGTGAGGAACATAAGATAGCAGCATTCGTGGACGATATGCTGTTGACATTGTGGGAACCCGAACAATCTATACCTGCATTGATGGAATAGCTGGTGGAAGTAGAGAAAGTCGCAGGATTTAAGATTAACATGGGAAAGTCAGAACCTTTGGAATTGGGGTTATCTGTGTCGCAAAAGCAGATATTATCCTCTTATTTGCCTTTTAAAATATCGGAAAGTTATATTAAATACTTAGGGGTTAATATAACAAAGAAGATCTCTCTCTTGTTTGATAGCAACTATCCACAACTTTTGCAGAAGGTAAAAGAAGATTTAGGGAAATGGAATCCAATGCAAATCTCCTGGCTAGGAAGGATTGCTACTATTAAAATGGTAACCCTCCCGAGATTGCTTTATAAATTCCAAGCCCTACTGGTAAGGGTTCCACCATCGTATTTTAAGGCGTTTAATAAAGTAATAAAGAGATTTCTGTGGCATAATAAAACTCAGAGAGTGGCATATCGTATTCTGATGGCGCCCAGAGAGAGTGGGGGATTGGGATTACCGAATTTTGAAAAATATTATGAGGCTGCACATCTACGATACTCTGAGAATGGTTTGTGGGAGACACCAGGAAGCCGTGGGTGAAAACGGATAGAGCAGTAGTGGGCTCCCTGTTGGAAGGGGTAATCTGGTTAAACAGACAAGGTAGATCTAGGGATATGCAAACTAGTCAGATTCTTGCAGTGATCTTTGATATATGGGATCGCTTAGTAGATAAAGAATCTTGTCAACACAACCGTCACCATTTACCCCGTTATTTGGAAATCCTCAATTTAAACCTGGGATGACACAGGGTGCACTTAAGCAATGGCAGATAGCGGGTTGCACAAATAAAAGTGATATGATAGAGGGAGGGGGTATATATTCGCTTGAGGAATGTAAACAAATATTGGGTCTTGGGGAAAAGAATAGATTGGAGTACTACCAATTGAGGCATTGGCTAATAGGACTAGGTGGACTAGAAGTGGTAGGGAGAGGGCTTATCTTTTTTGAATAATGCATTACTACACACTCGGGGGACAAACAAATGGTGTCAAAGCTTTATTCGATATTGATGGAAAAGATAAGAGACAGGTCTCTGGGTACATGAGTAAATGGGAAGGGACCCTGGGGACAGAAATGCCTAGAAGCTATTGGGAACATTTATGGAGGAATATCCCTACACTAACTAGGTCTATTTGGATTAGGGAAGTATGGTACAGGGTTATGTATCAATGGCATTATACCCGAGAAAACCTGCACAGAATGTACCCGACTTCTATGGACCAATGTTGGTGAGGATGTGGAGGGAAGGCACCTGGCGGCATATATCGTGTGAGTGCCCAAAATTGATATTGTTCTGGGAGGAGGTTACAAACACAGTATCTTCTGCAATAATATGGTTGCCTAAAGAATGGATGTGCAGTGTATTTGATCCAGAGAATTGCTTACCCACCAAACCCCAAAGTAAAGCATTTATGCTAATGGTAATAGCTGCTTGGTTGGTTATCACAAGTGCCTGGAAACAGAAGGAACCATCAAGAGTAAGAGACTAGCTGATTAAATTATGGGGTTTCATTGCTTTAGAGTGAATGATTTATAATCTACAAGGGGAACAGGACACATTTCGAAAGGAATGGGCTCTAGTTTTGGACTTTCCTAACAGCAATTTTGTGTTGCAATGGTGCCCACATAATATAAGGATATTGGATATTATGCAAACAAATGTATCTGTCATAGGACGACGATCATGCAAAGAAAGGGAAGAGACAGATACCACTTCTTTTAGGAAAGAGGGGAAGTTGAAATTGTTCAGTGTCATGTTGTGGAATTCAGGTCAAAAATAATAAAAATATTTGGGGAATAAATGTCTGTAGGGGCTTTCTAGGAAGGGCCACGGGGATGGAACCACAATGTACCTTTTGCTGTAGGTGTTCTTGGTGTTCGACAGGGTCGGGTCAGCTTCAGGGTGCTTTGCAGGCTTCTGTGCCAGAGTTTGAGATGGGAGTCAGCTGCGGGTATCAAGCGGCAAGACAGTTTAGCAAGGAAAGCTTAAAGAACGGCTGCAGGCTGGCCTACATGGCGATTCAGGGTCAGGAATTGTCTCTGTGGTGTTTGGTGGCTCTGAAGCACGGTCAAGATGTCTCAGGCTCCTTGATGCGACTGCAGCTTGACAGCAGTCAGCCTTGCAGTCGGTTGCGGATCGAGGAACTTGACTGGCTCGGTAATACCCTTTAAGGCGGAAGGCGGTAGATGCTTGTCGATGCACTTCTCCCAGCTTCTTCGCTGGGCCTGTGTCGTCCTTTAAGGCTGAATTGTATTTAAAAAACAGTTTGTTTTAGGTGGTATTCCCCCCCCCCCCCCAAGTAGACTCCATTCGATGAATGCAGAATATCCAGATACATGCTGGCATGGATGTGGGGGCCGGGGGGATCTAGCCCACATGTGGTGGCATTGTCCAGTTATCCAAACTTTCTGGCTGGAGGTGAGGTAAAAAATTAAGGAGTTTACGGGCTCTGTGCTCCCCATGGATCCAAGAGTACTGCTGTTGGGGGATGTGCCGGAAAATGGGGCTTTCCCGATGACAGGACATAAGGTGGCTTTGATCTCACAGCTGCTTATTGCCGCCCGCATCACAAGAGCCCGGTTCTGGAAAACGATAGAAGGCCCGCAAATAGCTTATTGGTGGATAAAAGTATGGGAATTGCTGGGACTGGAGAAACTCTCAGCCATGCTGGAAGAGAAATTCTCAAAATTTAGGAAAATTTGCAGCCCATTTCTGGACTATGTCTCAGACAGGGAACATATGTTTTTTCAACCACAATTTATGAAGCACTTTATGAACTCTTGACACTCAATGCTGACCTTGTGAATTGATAATCTGTCGACCAGACCTAATTGTTTAATTTTTTTAATCTTTTTAATTAATTAATTATTTTTTTTATTTTTTTCTCCCTCCTGGCATTTTGGTCTTTGAATCAACCTCCCTTTTAATCAATTAGCGACGAATAATGATTTGAGGAAGTTTGGATTAATTTATGGCATTTAAAAGTTAATTTGTATTGAAGGAGGAATGAACTGTAGAAGGGAGGAGGGGAAGGGAAAAGAAAATGAATTGTTATGTATTGTTGCTTGCTACGCATTTATATGTTGAAAATCAATAAAAAATATTTTTTAAAAAAAAAACAGAGTTTGGCTCGAGCGAAATCCCCTAATGGGCAAAAAATGGAGGAGTCCAGAAATGTGCCAAATTGCTGCTTTATTAATCCAAGCAGGGATACGCACGCAGATTGTACTGCTCCAAATGCATTCTCAGCTCATTACATGTGGGCAGTGAGGTTTTAAACAGGTCTGACATCACAACCAAAAGTTACATTCCTGGGCTTTAAGCGAGATATGGATTGGGTGAACAGTATAGGTATAATTACAGTCTATAGGGGACAAATAATCTGATTGGTCTGGCCAGACCTGGTAGCACCGCCTGGCCCCACCCCAAGGAGGGCAGTGCAAGCTTTGCAGTTTAGGAAATTCTCCAGCATGTGAGCAAAAGTTGATGGGTGGGGAAGTGATCTCGGAGCACCGCCTGTGAATGTTACCACTTCACAATTCTCGAGCCCAGAGGAAGGAAACCTTTTCCATCTTCTTCAGTATGATGGCAACAACATTATCCGTCTGCCTCAGATGAATGGGCCTTTTTCCCCAGCTTCAGGTCACATATTCAGGGACCGTAAAAATGATTTTCTCTTCTGCCATTAATGAGGGATGTCAGCCTTCTGCCCTTGCAGGAGCTGTATCTTTTCTGCTAACCCAAACATTCTCTCCCAGCGTCCTTCGCAGGGCTGGACATGCTGCCAGATCTGTTCCATTTCTCAGGAAATTCAGTGTGTCAGGCCTCAGCCCTGTGTTTTAAGCATTCCCAATTCCTTTCAGTGCACCTGTGGCTTCCATTTTACCTTCATGGCTGTCCATAGCAATTGCTTTAGGTGTCAGCAAGCCGTTCATGTGTCTTCTCTTTGAATCTCGTTAATGTCTCTATGAGTGTGTTTAGCCATGTCGCCTCTTCATGATTACTTTGGTGATGTCATCCGGTTATGGTCTGTGGGGCTGCTTCAGTGGGTGTCATCCATCAACTTGGGGATATGCTGGGGGAGGGGAGGGGTCTGAGACCCCCTCAACAAGGTGGACGGCCCAAAGCTCAGAGTGTGATACAGGCAACTGCCCTTGTCCTTGATTTCGGGTCCAGAGACCTTCTGGCACTCCTTATCCCGGAAGCTTGCTGCAGGGCAAGCTATGTGCTGGCTGGGTACTGGTTCTGGAGTGGCTTGGGGGTCCTCTGAGTTCTGTTCTCCATCTGTTGCCTGGAAGAAGTTAAGGGGAGCGATCTTGGCTCCCTCTTTGGATGTCTTGGACTTCCTTCACTGGCGGAAGCTCTAAGGCAGACTGCACCTTCAGCCAGTGTCCAAGGATGAGTTCTTCTTTCTTACTTCTTGTGAAGTCTTCAGATGATTTGCCTAAAGAGGGGCTCCATCCTTCTTTTAAAGACAAGTGGGCCACTGTGATTATTGTAGGCCTAACCTACCTAAGTGAACCAATCCTGGTGTCTCTGCCAACAATCTTCTTTATGCGTGAGATCATATTCAGAGTGCTTTGCAACAGGAAAGGCAAAGGGGTGAAAACAGGAACAAGGTGTGCCCCAGAACTAATATGGCAGAACCCTTCTCTCAACAGAAAGAGCTCTGGGCTCACTCCCTGGTGCTACTGAGTCCCACCCATCTTCCTGTCTGTTGTGTTCTAAGAGTCTCTCTGGTTAATGGTCCTCCCCGTGGTTCCTGTTAAAGCGGCAGGTCTCCCTTGAAGCTGCTGAAACACCAGACTCTCTAGCTCCTGCAATCCTCATTCTGATGAATGGGATCCCCCTAGCAGAGTGGCCTACTGTAACTGTAACTAAAGACCCAGGGCCTCATTACACGTTGTCCGGTAAGGGAATACCGTTACCGGTAACGAAATACCGGCAACGTTATTCTCCCAAGCCGATCATGACCCGGACCCACCGCTATTAGTGGACCCGTAAAGTACGGTGCCACTAATAGCGGCGGGGCCGCGTGCGCGCGATCCCCACACCGTAAATAGCGCCATGGCGCTAATAGCACGCAATCACAACCCATGCGTACATGGGAATACCGGCATCCCAAAGACCCAAAAAGCAGTTACCGGCATGGCGCTAATAACAGCAACGAAAACCACACGTTAACAGACCTGAGCAGTGTTCCCATCTGCCACAGGTGGACACAATCGGCCCAGGTGGAGGCAATGGAGACAGGCAGCACTAAAGAGCACACCACACCCCTTCCCACAGCAAGATGGTCCCAATACCAGCAGCATGACATGGGCCTGTGTACATGATTGCAGTGCAGCACCAACAACAACAGGCAGCACAGATGAGACGAAGGAGGGGGAGGAGGAGGAGGGCAAGACTGGCGCAGCAAGCACCACCAGGGCACCCAGAAATATCACAAGGGCAGCCAACAAACCCCCGGATTCAAGGCGAAGATGACCATGGTGAAGTGGGAGAATGGAAGACCAGGCTCCCGTCCTTCACCTCTCGCGCCTGGCCTAGAGGGTCACGGCCCAGACACCCGCCGCGAGAAGAGTTTGTCCATTTACCAGACGACCAGGTACCCTGGTACAGGAACATACGGATGTGTCCATCTGCCTGCCCAGCAGCCCGCACTGGCCATGCCGACACCTGCGGCTCGGATCAGCTAGACTAAAATCCACACGTCGTTAGAGATGCCATGACGACCTAGACAACGGGAAGCACATCTGTACAAATATACACACTGAACATTTCCACACCAATCTACACGAAGAACATACTCAGTGCTCTGACGTAGGCGACAGGCATATTCACGGACGTGCATCTTTATTATTTTTACATAGGCTTTCAGAATGCAGAAACGCAAGACTCATCATGAACTCATCTATAACGCTTGCTCACGCTTCTCTTGAAACCCGTTACCACCATGAGAGGTATAATGGAAACACGATACTGGTCATGGAAATATATGCCATTATAACCTAAAAGCACCTATGCACCTATGCACCAAATGGAAACACGATACAGGTCATGGAAATATATGCCATTATAACCTAAAAGCACCTATGCACCAAACGGACTACTTAAGCACCAGGCCCGAGTAGGCCTCAAACAAGAGCTCCCGTGGACATTAACAAAGCAAGAGTCAGGTTGCTGATCCTGCAGAAAGAACCCGGTGGAGCAACCAGCCAAGGTCGCAATGTTGCAAACCCACATCCAAGAACAAATCATCAAAGGCACGATGTTGCAACCTCGCACTCCGCGCCCCAACGATAAAGGCACGCCGGCAAATTAAACCAGACGCGCAGTAGAAAAAACAATATTAATTGTGCAGAATTCTGCCTCTTTCACGGTCCCTCCCCACGTGACCAAGCCGAACCTGACGAGATGCCAAAACCCAGGAGAGAAAAGGCGTCTGGGTCCCTCGCTACGAGACACAGGCCGATACACTTGAAAGGCTCAATGGACATCTGCTACAGTGGGAGCGGTCAGCCTTCCACCTATGAATAAATCCTCACATTGTCTGCACGTACCCATATTGAAACATTGTTGCAATCACAGGTACACCGAGAGCTGGGAACAACGGTGGTCCCAGGCTGGGAAGCTCACGGGTGCACCAATCAGAACATGGGGCTCTTATCTCAGACGTCAGTAATATTAGCCAATCCTCAGGAGTCTTCATGTAACAATTCTTATGTATCTAATTGTAGGGACAACCCAGATATACCACCTGACTACACCTTGTCCACTAATATCATTCTCTATATGTGTACTATACTAACCCTACCACTCGAGCAACCAATTAAGAGTGGCGATAGGTTTTTTGTTAACTTTCTGAAGTGACGCAAGTAGCGCGTCATAATGCAGTAAAAAGGGCCTGCGAGCCCCACGATTGTGTGTGTGTCAGGACGAACGCGTGCGCTCCTTGACCCATCCCTGCCGTTTTGTCTAAATAAACAGCAGAGTCACCTTGCTCCTTGTGTGTGTCTCATACTCTATCTCATCTGGGATATACGGGAGGAGTTGGGGCCTCCCTGCCCGGAGGTCTGCGGACGGCCCGGCCGACCCCGGCAGAATTTCCCCCCGACAAGTTGGAGGCACTGCTGAGATCTGTTTAAGATCGACTTTTATTTTTAATTTTTCCAGGCACTCCCGTTGCGAGGAGGCCCGGCGGCGCGGCCCCCTCTGCCGTTGCCCCCTTCTGAGGACTACAGGACCATCGCGGAGCTGCGAGAAGACCGGACAGCGCAATCCGGATATTGGCCCTCGGGAGCCGGTTGAGAAGTATCCCGCCCGCGGTCGGCGAGTGTCCAGACGTGGTCCAGACGAGGGGAGGTGGCGAGCCGCTTGGAGGGGTGCACGCAGTCGAGCGGCCCTGCATCGAGAGAACTTGGTGAGCATGACACGAACAACAAGCAATGCGAAATTGTGAGGGAGGGGGAGGAAGTAAATAAGGGAGGAGGGAGGTATTGTACAGATGTGCGGCTAAGGTTTAACTGAGTGTTGCCAATGGAATGAATGGTAGTGAAACGAGTGCGAGAGCAGTCGGCTACGTTACGCGAAAGAGGGGGGGCGGGGCACGAAAACATCACGTGCAGCCGCTCGTAAGACAATGATGGCCTAAATTGCGACTACGTGTGAGGGTGGGTGTGTGTGGTTTCCTACGATTTGACATTTATTGATCAATGAGTAGATGAGGTTCCCTATTGTTCGAGCAAGAAACTCGATAGGTAGATGACGTTTCCCTGTGGGCGGTAGCTAGTTACATAGTTGCCCAAAACGGAAGATAATTGGCTGGTTAAGCCCTCCTGTTGAGGGGCGTATCACACGCGAGGCGACGCAGCGTGCGCAGTCCGGTTATATTATTGATGAGATTACCTTGTTCCAGGAGAGACAGGAAGACAGCTGTAGGGTTAACGGGGTAGATTGCAAGTGTATTTTGAACTTAAAGAACATAACAAGAATATACCAGTAGCTCGAAGAAATCGGTGACGTCACCAGTAGGGATTTAATAGGATATCGCGAGCACAAGGAACTTTGGGTTTGAGAGTGGTGGGGAAGAGAAACATGATAAAGGAGCGGATACGGAGATAAACGATAAACGAGTGGATCGAAAGAGGAGAAGGGGAAAGGGGCGTGGCTGCGCACGGAGAACGCCGGCCACGGCAAGTGTAAAAGGGGGAGGAGAACGGAGAAACAGGACGACTGTATAAGATCGTCGTAAGGGGTACGCAGCCGCAGGGGGCTGCGTGCGCTTCGGCCGCAGGGGGCCGTAGGGGAAGGAATATAATATAACATCATATTTATTATTATTGCATAATTTGTCAAAGGATTGTCGTAAGTCCCCACACTTGCGGGGCAAGGTAAGCAATACAAGGTTGTATATTGTGAACTGCTAGTAAAGGGAAGGGTAACAAGGGGAGTGCCACTATGTCATACGGGAGAGGGTCGGGAGGGTGGGGGAACACCCTCACTACCCCACTACAACACATATGCACCACACTGCCACCACATAGGGAGAAATTAATTAAGTACAGCATAGAGTGGACCCAGGGGACGGACAACAAAATGTTAACACCATGGCCGCCTAATGGTAGTTTCGATCCATATGCCCAACATTCACTACTAAACCATCTGCACAATACATACAAGGGGAAGAAGTTGGCAAACCATGTGGAGGTGTTTAACTTATGGAGGATGTTCCAGGGGTCCCGACCAGGACCAAATGGAATGTTCACTATGGGGGAAACACCGGAAGAAAAGGAGATTAAGAAAGAAGGAACGGATGGGGAAAAGGGGTGTGAAAGCACAAAGAATACGGGGAACGGAGGACAGGGAGGAGAAAAGATTGATAAATCCGACGACATAAAAAAGGAACCGAGCAATGAGATACCCATAACACCGGGAGTGAAAACAGAGGGAGGAGGGTTGTACCCTTTAAGAGAATTAGGAGAAATAGAAGGACAGTTCAGGGCGGCTGAAGGATACTCGAACCCGGCATACAGCCCTCCACCATATGTGGCTCATAGGAAGACACCAATGGGGGAAGGGAGGATTGGAGAAGAGCAGACTGAAGAGATAGGAAACGATGAGTGGGTAGCTGCACAGATATTATTGAAATTACGAGGCTCACTAACTGGAGAAGAAAGGGAGGCGGTAAAGAGAACAAACGAGGATAGTGCCAGAGAGAGTGAAATGAGGGGAGAGGAGCTACTACGGCAGAAGGAAGAGATTTTGGAGGAAAGATTAGCAAAACTAAGGGATGAGCAGAATGAATTGATCAAACAACTTGAGAGGGAGGAAAGAGAGAGAGTGAGGAAAAGGAAAGAAGGTAAGAACGAATTGGAAAAATTAAGGGAACGAAATGAGGAGCAAAAGAGGGAAGATGAAAGGGTAAAAGCAGCAGCAGATAGGGTATCAAGAGTAGTGCTGAGAGAGAAGAAGGAAGAAGAAGAAAAGGAAAAGGAAATGGAAATATGGAGGAGGAGGATAATATCAGAGACAGCTAAGAAATATGAAGAGGGGAAGGTAATAGAGAGTATAGTAGAAAGAGAAAGGGTGAAATGGGAAAGGAAGAAAGAGGATGAAAGAATATTGGAACAGATGAGCAACGAAGTAATGGAGGAATTGAAAAGGAAAAGGGAGGAAAATAGTAGGGAAATGGAGGAGAGAAGTGAAGGGGGAAGAGAAGGGAGGAGTAGGGAGAGTGAAAGATGGGGAGATGTATATAAAAGTAGAGAGGTAGCAACAACATCAGCACTAGGGGGAACAGTTGGTAACAACGGAAGGGGAGAAGGAGACCTAATAGACTTAAAAACAGTAACAATAAAAGGAAAAAAGGCAGAGTGGGGGGTGCCATTTATGAATGACTTTTGCAGTGAGGAGGAAGAAGGAGTGGAGAAGGATGGAAGAAAGAGTGAAAGGGAAAGCTTAGATAAACTATACCTCACTAGAACAAACATAGATTCGCCATGGATGAGTAGAAGATGGGAGGAGCTGGAGAGAAGTAAGGAGGGAGTGAAAGGAATAGGGGAAACACAAACCCATGAAACCACGCCACCCACATCCCCATCACGCCCTCCCACATCACACCCTACATGTTCAACCACCGCACGCTCACTGCACAGAATAAAGCTCGCGCCCTTCATGAACGAACTTACACCTTATGCATGTCGGCTTAGGGACCTCCCTAGTCGCAGGCAAGACAGACAAATAAACATACCCATATTGAACACAGGAAATGACGAAAAAAGGGGAAAGGAAGAAGAGGGAGGTAGGAGCAGAGGTAGTAAGGAAGAATTTGAAGTAGTAAAGGAAACGGGGGAAGAGGAGGGGTGTGAAGACTCAATATTATGGAGCGTAAAGGGTGACACAAGACAGAATTTAATGCCACTGTTGGAGAGAGGAGGGGTTAGACCACAGTATGTACCTTGGAAACATACGGATAAAGAAAACATAAAATGTAGGCTCCCATCACTAAGTGGAGGTGCGGGTAAGTGGATATATGAAATGGAAAAACACACCGCAGGACAGAAACTAGCAGTAGGAGATGTGAAGGGCCTGTTAATATCAATATTAGGGGATAGAGCGGATGACATTTGGAAGAGAGCGGGATTCCATGGAGTAACAATAACGAACACATCGCATGATGGGGCACCATTTGCAAACTGCAGACATGCGCTATGGCAAGCACTGAGAGTGCAGTACCCAGACACATCAGACATAGGAGCCATTACTTCCCGTAAGATGGGTGAGAATGAGGATCCTGTTGATTATATCCAGGATATTCAAGAGAAGTGGCGCATGGAAACTAGAGAACAATGGGACAAAACACCAGCTATATTTTATCATATACTAGTACAAGGGCTCCCAGAAGGAGTTCAGAAACAACTAAAGAAAGTAGTGGGGATGGAAGCAAAACCATGGCCAGAAATACAACTGACTATAGTACACCACTGCAGGACATGGCAGGGAAAAATGAAACAAAAGGAAGAGGACAGGAAAACAGAAGAGGCCAAACTAGTACAGAAAAAACTTACTAAATACACAATGGAAGGGGCACTAATAACTACGCTCACACCAATGGCCCAAAGCCCAACGCAAGTAGTGGCTGCACAAGATCCCGCTCAAATAGCGCCTCCACAAAGTGTAATACAGCAAGTGCCGCCTCTGCAATTACACGCACCAAACATGGGAGGAGGGTACCCAATGCAAGGAACTGGGTATTATAGTTATAACAGAGGGAGAGGAGGATTTATGAGAGGGAGAGGATACGGATATAATACCCAACAACAGGCTGGGGGACTTAGAAATTACTACCCCACAGGGCAACCCGTATACCAGGACAACACAGGGAGCTTCCCATGGCAAAGCAGGGAACCACCCGTGTGTTGGAGCTGCGGACTATTAGGTCACATGTCACGTACGTGTAGGGTCAGGCCAGGAACACCAGCATGGAATGAACAAGCACAACCTAGGACCTCACAAGAACAGCAGGGCATACAACAACAGCAGATGTCACAACAAGGGAGTGACCCACAACAACAAACAACACAACAGCCACAAACATATGCACTGCCACAAAAACAAATAACACAGCAACTGCCACCGCCACAACAACAAGTAGCGTTAATACAACCACCACCCCAAACTGAACAAACGCAATTGGGTAGGGTGACGGTGTTGGGACACAACCCTTACACAGGGAATGGCCAATCATTGTACCCCCAATAGGTCAGCCCACAGACGGCCTTGGTGTGTCCCATCCTGTCAGTAACACCTAATAGTGCGGAGGAACCACGCATAGAGGTGACGATAGGTGACAAAAAATTATCATTCCTTGTTGACACCGGGGCAACCCGGTCTTGCATAAGGGAAGGTAAATTTAAGATGTCAGGCGAAGCCATGAACACCCAAGGATTTTCTGGGGCTAAAGGGTTGGTTCCATTTACTGATAACGTTCCCTTATCTATTGGAGATTATGATCTGTCAGTCCCACTTTTGTATTATAGTGCCTCACCAGTAAATATACTGGGGAGGGACATAATGAACAGGTTGAATATGACGATCTCCTTTACAGAGGATGGCATAATTTGCTCTACTCCAGGGATTAACATGCTCGCAGCACGACAGATTTTGCAAGCATACTGTGGACAGACAGCGATTAGGGCGGAGCCAGTAGATGGCGAGCTATTCCAGTATGGCACAGACATGGCATTTGCATGGATGCCAGGGATAGAAGGGAAAATATGGAGGAGGCCAGCAGCCTATCTGTTCCGACCAGAAACACCAGTTAATGAACTGGAAGGAAAGGTGTTTGTAATGGACATTGAGAGCATTATTGCAACAGCTGATTATGTTGCTGTGCACGCCCAAGATAAAGAAGGGAGAGCATGGAGGGCAGTGATAGCACTAGCAGAAGGATGTAGGCTGACCCAGGTGTCAGATGAAGAGCTGTTCTCAGAAGAAAAGGAGGAAGGTGAAATGGTGTTCATGATGAGTGTAGAAATATGGCTAAGAGTGGCTCACAAACAAGTAGCACAGAAAATTGCAATGGCACTTGAGGCACCCGCAGGCACCCCAGTCCCCTTTTTTAAGGAAGATATGTCAAAGGTGCCCAAATCATTATGGACTATTAGCCCTTATGACGTGGGATGCATAAAAAGCATAGGGGGTGTAAGGATAAAATTGAAAAAAGGTGCCATACTACCAAGAGTGAAACAGTACCCATTGTCAAAAGAGGCAGATGAGGGCATATATGAAACCATAACGGCCCTTATAAACAATGGCATATTGGTCCCCTCAGAATCACCATGTAACACAGCTGTGTACCCGGTGCGCAAGGCTAAAGGGGGGTCTTGGCGCTTCATACAGGACCTCAGACCCTTGAACAACATAGTAGAAGCAGAGTATCCAGTAACAGCAAACCCGGCCACAATATTGTGTGGCATTCCAGCAGAAGCATCACGATTTACAGTGATTGACCTTAAAAATGCTTTTTTCTCAATACCATTACACCCAGACTCACAAGATTTGACAAGCTTCACTTACCGAAATACAAAGTGGAAACATACCAGATTACCACAGGGGTATTGTGAATCACCCTCAATTTTCAATAGAGTAATACAGATGGATTTGGGTAACGTTGAGGTGGAAAGCACAGTGTTACAGTATGTGGATGACATAATAATTTGCAGTACAAACGAAAGTAAATGTAGAGAGGACTCCTTAAAAATGTTGACAATATTGGCTGAAAAGGGGTACAAGGTAGACATGGAAAAGATACAATACTGTCAGGAACAGGTACTTTACATTGGCCAACTGATATCCCAACATGGAAGAAGGATTGCACCACAAAGAGCACAGGCCATCTCAAGCACTCCCGTGCCACAGACTGTGAGAGAACTGCAGCAATTTCTGGGGCTGTGCAACTACTGTAGAGCATGGGTATTTGATTACAGCTCATACATAGGACCCCTGCTTGAGGGTTTGAAGGAAGCAAATAAAGGGGAGAAAAAGTTGGGGTGGACTATGGAAATGAGGGAGGCATTTGACGAATTGAAAGACGCGATATCAACTGCTCCAGTACTGGCATCCCCAGACTATGAGCGACGCTTTTTTATATTTTCACATTGCGACTCAGCAGTGATGAAAGCAGTGTTGGCCCAAAAAACGAGCATGGGCTATAAACCAGTAGCATTTTACAGTGGTCACTTAGACCCTGTGGTGTTAGGCCACTTCCCTTGTGAACAAGGTCTTGCTGCAGCTGCTTTTGCAGTAGAAAAAGCATCAGCAATAACTATGGGGTGTCCAACTACACTGTTTGTGGAACATGCACTATTTGCGATATTGAATAAACCTAAGTCCACACTAACGACACAAAGGGCATCAGGTTATGAGATTATTTTGTCTAAAGCTGAACTAGCAATTGTTAGATGTAGCACGGTTAACCCTGCAAGGTTCCTAGCAGAAGTAATTGAAGAGGGAGATTACGCCCACGACTGCACCCAAATAACTAAAATGTACTCATGTACTAGGAAAGTTGAAGAAAACGCACTAGAGGGAGGTGAGCTTTTGTTTATTGATGGGTCATCAACTATTGATCAAAGAGATGGATACGAAGGACTGGGGCAGCAGTAGTAAAAATGATGGAGGCGCCGGTGTGTGTGGCTATGAAGTGTGTACAATTACCACAGCATTACTCTGCTCAAGCCGCGGAACTGGTTGCACTAATATTGGCATTAAAGGAAAGTTTTAATAAAAGAGTAACCATATATTCCGACAGTGCATATGTTACATCCACTGTCCACTCAGGGTTATCAAAATGGAGAAGAAGAGGGTTTAGGAGAGCTGATGGCACTCCAGTACAACATGCCCTCTTGTTGGCTGAACTAATTGAAGTAATAAACGACCCCCAAGAACTAGCCCTAGTCAAATGCACCGCACACACCAATGGAGAAGACTACGTCTCAAAAGGGAATGCAGCAGCAGACGCACATGCGAAATATGCTGCATACTTTGGTGAGATATGGAACCCCACAGACTCACAGAGAGGGAGAGGGAGGGGAATAGCTAGGGAGATGTTAATAAGAGAAGGGTACACCCATCTCCCAGCCACACAGATTATGGAGCTACAAGCGGCTGCACCAATGGCCGAAAAAGAAGTATGGGTAAAAAGAGGATGTACAATGTCACCAACCGACGCACTATGGCGCCAGGGTGGCACTGGGAAAGTTGTAATACCGTTGGCACTGTTAAATACCGCCCTGAGCCAATTACATCACCCTGCCCATACAGGCAAGGAAATAATCGCAGCACGAATTAGAGAAGATTGGTTTTGTCCTGAGTTAAACTCTCATGTGTCAAATTTTATCAGCAATTGCCTCACATGTCAACAGTTTACGGCCGGTCATACTCTAAAAGTGATAAGAGGTACCATACCCCGGCCAGAAGGACCTTTTCGGCACCTTCACATTGACTATGTTGATATGATCAACATATGTCAAGGTAATAGGTATATGATTGTAGTAGTATGCCCATTTTCTAGGTGGATTGAAGCAGGGCCCTGTTCACACCCTGATGCGTTTAGAGCAGCCAAATTCATAGTAAGGGAGGTCTTCCCCAGGTGGGGAGTGTGCGAGGTGTTAAGATCAGACAACGGCCCACATTTCGCAAACGAAATGTTCCAGCATATCACATCCCTGCTGAACATTAAACACAAATTTGCATGTGCATACCACCCACAGGCTAATGGTGTATGTGAACGCCTGAATGGCTTATTGAAGGAGGCAATTGCTAAAATACAACAAACAACAAAGAAAAGTTGGTTGTATTGCCTTCCGTTAGCTTTATTTGAACTTAGAAATAGGCCAGGGTCCGACCACCACCTCACCCCTCACGAAGTGGTTACTGGACGTCAAATGCGCCTTCCCCTAACCCCAACGTCAAGGGCATTCACCGACCACGAATGTTCAGCGAGTGTGTTAGGTGATGAAATGTATCAATATGTGTCTTCTTTGATTACTAGTGTCGTGTTTGTGTCTCAACAGCTCGAGCGCACACGGGGCGGGTCTACCAGCAATCAAGAAAACGGCGCAAGTACAGAATTGGGAAAGGAGAACTTGTGCAAACTTGCCAAAGGTGACCACGTGCTACTTCGCAATTTCAATAGAAAGTGGAACGAGAAGAGGTTCACTGGCCCCCATCTGGTAGAGGACGTATCAACAAGAGCAGTAAAACTAAAGGATAAGCGTGCCTGGAACCACCTACATGACGTAAAGATCTACAAACTGCAGACCCGCCCCAGCGCCAACGACAGGTCCATTGGAAGAACAGCAACAACATCCCCGACAGCGGAAGAAAGTTCCACCACAGACAACGACCCAATTGTTCCCTCGGAGACGATAACTGACGAAGAGAGGGGTGATCACCATACTGCCCACCCCATGGTCACACGCTCAAAGAGTAAAAATACTTCCGCCATCTGAGCGCAAATCCCCCCCCCATTGACTCCTAAGTACAGTTGTAACTAAAACTGGAGGACATTGCTTGCACCAATACACATGTAAACACGTGAATGTTCTCTTTTTTCTCTCGCACATACAGGAACTGCGTAATATTGTATTGTTAAGAAAAAGCTAATTAACAAGTTCAGTGTACAGGCGTAGATGGTGCTGCCAGACGATAACTACCCAGAAGAATTGTCACACCAATTTGTATACGAAATAAAAAGGCCAACATACCTAAAAAGGAGAAGGGTACGTGTCTACTACACAGCCTTCCTCCTGGCCATAGAATATTACATGCCCCACCTCCGCCCATACTTGCCGGTCCTAAGAGACCGATCACTTAGAGTAGCGTGGGAGCAGCTCTTCACCTGGGCACTGAATGACTACTTGATAGGGAGAGCTTAAAGGAAACAAAACTAACATTTAATAACGAGCACTTTTGAGAATTTTTAGGCGGGCAACTTTAACGTCGCAAGAATACGCTGCCAGGACTGCAGCAAGGTAAGAGCAAAATGCCGGTGAGATTAGCATATGTAATAAAAATAATAGGGATTTTTATGATCACCGGGTTCTTGGCTGCCTCTGTCTGGCAGTACAGCTATGCTATCAATTTTATTGCTGCACCCAAACCTAATATACCCCCGTTCCCTGCTGCAACAGGTGTTACGTCAGGTGGTAATAGTAACATTGCACCCAAGCAAAATAGAGTTAAACGCAGCACATACTCAGACAATAAAGGTATTGATAATTATGTACAAGATTCAGCACACGTCACAAACAACATATGGTACCAGCACATGACCCGCATTGGTAAGCAGACAACTGAGGATAGCTGTTACGTTTGCTCATTAATACCATACGCCATGAGCGCTTCACGAACATTTGTTGCCACAGAAATAGATGAAAAGACAGCACAGTGCATAATATATTTGGCCCTGTTCCAAACGAAAGGAAGATTTCAAGGAACAGTAGTGCACATGACATGGAAAACACGAGACTCATACCCATATGAAAACAACTTCCTCAAGACCTATCTGAGTTATCACAAGACCAGTTTACATGCTGAAGCATTCAAATACATAACAAGTGGCCCTACAAAAGGAGAAACAAAGAAGGTAACACTGCAGTATCTACCATGTGATTGGTACGCCACTGAAGTTCCGGGTAAACAAGGATGCTGGGAGAGGCCGCTACTGACGATAACAGGAAAGGTGTATCTGGACAACAGCTGGGAGATAGGAGTGATTGGCAGCAACATGGTAACAAAAGAAACTATCTCAACCATCGAGACACACAATCATCGATGCTGGACGACGTGGATCAAGTATGTACCAATGCTCACGTGGGTAGAAGAAGATGAAGACCCAATAACAATACTACCATTGACTGCGCCCAAAGTATGCTACCAGCATAAAGGAGAGGTGGACGTAGGATATAACACCAATTGTGCAAGCGTGATGGAGTTACCTGAGGGGGGAGCGGGAACAGCAGTAATAATGGACCATTATTGGGCCTGTGGAGAAAAGGCATATCATACACTGCCTCCCCTGTGGAATGGTGTGTGCACAATGGTACACGTCAATGTACCATCACTAGTGGTACCTAAGAAGCATGTCGATGTGGCGAAATTTCCTAAAATGGATGAAGGGGATAAGAGAAGAAAGAGATCTGCACCACTTCAGAAGGAGCAAGAGAACAGGACCAACAGCAATGATACTGTCCTAAATAGGAGAAAAAGACAAGGAGAGCCACTGACAGGAAATTACCTGTGGGGAAGGTCGGAAACGGAACTAACATCAATACCGCCAGAACACAGACTATTCAGCAGAGCAGCAATGTTCTTCTCCTCAATAATACATCCGGGACTACAGGCATACGCAAACGCAAAATGGCTCCAAATAACCAGATGGGAACTAATGATGACCATCAATTCAACAGTAAATGGGTTCAACGCAATTAAAGAGGAGCTGCGAGCTGTAAGGATGGTAGCACTCCAGAACAGATATGTATTGGACCTTCTCACAGCAATGGAAGGAGGAGTTTGTGCAAAGATAGGACAATCTTGCTGCACGTTCATACCTGCCAACGATGCTGACAATGGTACACTGACAGAAGCAGTCTCACAATTGGCCCAGATGCACTCCAAAATGATGGATGAAAGTAACGGTGTAGACAAGGATAAGAGCTGGTTTTCACTATTATGGTCATGGATGCCATCTTGGCTGTCAGATGGACTGAAAATAATAGTGGGGTGTACTATTTTGGCTGGAGCTACTCTGATCATAATTAGGTTTTGGAAGGCCCGGAAGGCACGCACGACTGACGAGTTGCTGGAAATGGTGGGAATGCACCCCTTAATGCCAGCAGATGACGGCCAGCATACAGGTGTGATAATACAAGAGAGGGAGAAGTTGCGCACCCAAATCATCACCAACCATCTAGACCCACCATCAGTGAAGATCGAGAACCCGAGGAACCCCAGGAGCTACATAGGAAGATGGGTATACTGTACTCCTGGAGGAACATGTGAATATATGTATTGGTCATTTGAAGATCATGTAAACCATTATGGACATCTCGGAGGGATAACTAAGATATGGAGGGTAAGAGGAGATAACGAGAAGGATATGTTTGTGGTCGACAAGTCGACCAGAGGGGGGACTGAAGTGGGAGAATGGAAGACCAGGCTCCCGTCCTTCACCTCTCGCGCCTGGCGTAGAGGGTCACGGCCCAGACACCCGCCGCGAGAAGAGTTTGTCCATTTACCAGACGACCAGGTACCCTGGTACAGGAACATACGGATGTGTCCATCTGCCTGCCCAGCAGCCCGCACTGGCCATGCCGACACCTGCGGCTCGGATCAGCTAGACTAAAATCCACACGTCGTTAGAGATGCCATGACGACCTAGACAACGGGAAGCACATCTGTACAAATATACACACTGAACATTTCCACACCAATCTACACGAAGAACATACTCAGTGCTCTGACGTAGGCGACAGGCATATTCACGGACGTGCATCTTTATTATTTTTACATAGGCTTTCAGAATGCAGAAACGCAAGACGCATCATGAACTCATCTATAACGCTTGCTCACGCTTCTCTTGAAACCCGTTACCACCATGAGAGGTATAATGGAAACACGATACTGGTCATGGAAATATATGCCATTATAACCTAAAAGCACCTATGCACCAAACGGACTACTTAAGCACCAGGCCCGAGTAGGCCTCAAACAAGAGCTCCCGTGGACATTAACAAAGCAAGAGTCAGGTTGCTGATCCTGCAGAAAGAACCCGGTGGAGCAACCAGCCAAGGTCGCAATGTTGCAAACCCACATCCAAGAACAAATCATCAAAGGCACGATGTTGCAACCTCGCACTCCGCGCCCCAACGATAAAGGCACGCCGGCAAATTAAACCAGACGCGCAGTAGAAAAAACAATATTAATTGTGCAGAATTCTGCCTCTTTCACGGTCCCTCCCCACGTGACCAAGCCGAACCTGACGAGATGCCAAAACCCAGGAGAGAAAAGGCGTCTGGGTCCCTCGCTACGAGACACAGGCCGATACACTTGAAAGGCTCAATGGACATCTGCTACAGTGGGAGCGGTCAGCCTTCCACCTATGAATAAATCCTCACATTGTCTGCACGTACCCATATTGAAACATTGTTGCAATCACAGGTACACCGAGAGCTGGGAACAACGGTGGTCCCAGGCTGGGAAGCTCACGGGTGCACCAATCAGAACATGGGGCTCTTATCTCAGACGTCAGTAATATTAGCCAATCCTCAGGAGTCTTCATGTAACAATTCTTATGTATCTAATTGTAGGGACAACCCAGATATACCACCTGACTACACCTTGTCCACTAATATCATTCTCTATATGTGTACTATACTAACCCTACCACTCGAGCAACCAATTAAGAGTGGCGATAGGTTTTTTGTTAACTTTCTGAAGTGACGCAAGTAGCGCGTCATAATGCAGTAAAAAGGGCCTGCGAGCCCCACGATTGTGTGTGTGTCAGGACGAACGCGTGCGCTCCTTGACCCATCCCTGCCGTTTTGTCTAAATAAACAGCAGAGTCACCTTGCTCCTTGTGTGTGTCTCATACTCTATCTCATCTGGGATATACGGGAGGAGTTGGGGCCTCCCTGCCCGGAGGTCTGCGGACGGCCCGGCCGACCCCGGCAGAATTTCCCCCCGACAAGTACCCCTTCCCACAGCAAGATGGTCCCAATACCAGCAGCATGACATGGGCCTGTGTACATGATTGCAGTGCAGCACCAACAACAACAGGCAGCACTGATGAGACGAAGAAGGGGGAGGAGGAGGAGGGCAAGACTGGCGCAGCAAGCACCACCAGGGCACCCAGAAATATCACAAGGGCAGCCAACAAACCCCCGGATTCAAGGCTAAGATGACCATGGCATGTGTAAGGCACAACTACATGTGCATCTGATAGAATGTGCATATGCCACTATGCAACCACCAGATGAGCATGATGTGGATGAGTATCAGTGAAATGCTCCACCACGACATGCAAGAGGCGATGTCACAGCGGGACAGGATCTGCGTCAGCATCTGAATCAGGAATAGCATCATGTACAAAGGTGGGATATCATGGATGGAGAGATGTGCATTGTTGCCCTTGTGCCCATTTTGAGGCCCACAAAGGCCCCTGTCCCAAAGAAAATCACACATACACAATGATAGAGACCATGCGTGTGTTTCAACCTCAGAACAGTGTATTTTGAACATAATGTGAACAGAAAGTGCATGACCCCAACTGTGCAAACGCCCTTACCCCCCTCCCCCCACAACACCCCCGAATACACCCTTACCCCCCTCCCCCCACAACACCCCCGAGTACACCCTTACCCCCTCTCCCCCCACAACACCCCCGAACCGAATACACCCTTACCCCCCTCCCCCCACAACACCCCCGAATACACCCTTACCCCCCTCCCCCCACAACACTCCCACGTGAGCCTCAAGGCGCGAACATGTCGCTCCACATGTGGCAGACAGTCCTTGATGGCCCTATTTGTCAGTGCCTGCTCCGTCTTCGGGTGGTTGCGATGTGGTGCGCCTCAGGTTGCGTATAGACCGGCGTAGGTGGCTAGTTTGCCGTGAACTCCCTGAGGAGACGGGGCCCTGTTCATCTTGGGTTGGGAGTGGGCATCTGCACTCAATTGCATCTGCAATGCGGTTCATGGCCTGCCTTAGTTGGGCCATTTCATCGCAGATCCGGTTGGAGCATGCCTCCATGCACTCCCTTGTCTGCTTTGCAAATGCACCAATGTCCTCCCTCAGGTGCCCTGTCTCAGCCACATGTTGCCCAACTAGACCAGTGATTTCGGTCTGCCTCTGAAAGATGGCTGGGAGGTCATGTTGCATGGTGGCTGCCGGTGGGATGGCTGATGCGCCTGGATCCATTGCACTGGCATCAGGTGAGGCTACCTGGGGGCTCCATGACACAACTTGGTTGTGGGTGGGTGATCCGCCTTGGCTAAACGGACCTGGTGAGAACATCGGGCTTGACAGTAAGGGGCGTGTCGGTATGAGGCTCTGACTCAGATCCTCAATGCCAGGTGCTACCTCCGCATCCGAAAGTGGGGCAGTGGCTGCTGCCTCACCCGTTGAGCTGGTGGCAGCAGAGTGCACTCCCTCAATGCTGCCTTCACTTGCTGGGAGACACACTCCCGTGGGTGCCACGACGGCAGCAGGCATGGCCTCTGGCTGCGTGGAACTGCTGCTCCTGCTGCCTTTGTCCCTGTGATCATGGTCACTCCTCCTGCGTCCCCTAGAGGATGTGGCGGTGTCCCCCGTGGCATCCCTCCTGGCTTTTTTCCTGGGTGCGGGAGCAGGTGTTGAAGTGTGTGGCTCCTCAGTTTCCGTGTGTGATCCTGCAGGGGTGAGAAAAGGGGTAAATCATCATCTATGGGTCGACCTGCCTTATGCAGGATGCATACGTCATGCCGTCCAATGCATTTGGGGCTCTTCAGTGTGGAGGCAGGTAATGGGGATGTTGGCTGGCTCATGCATGTTTGGCCCTGTTTTGGACGGGTATGTGGTGATGCATACCTGTCTGTTTGTGGCTGGATCCACGGCATTCATATGGACACATGATTAGAGGACCCTTCACCCTTCACTGCGCATTGTTTGGTGTATACACTCACCTCCATCAGATGAAATGGCCACGCCAAGCTCCATATCTCCGACCCCTTCGATCGATTCGACTCCAATCGTGGAGGCACAGATCTCCTCCCACTCCTTCAACTTCAATGGGGACTCTGCGCCACCTCCTGTGCCCATTGCCATGTTGCAGTTCACTGATGATATATTCTGCAAATGGACCCGGAGGTCGTCCCACCTCTTGCGGCAGTCCTTGATACTCCGGGTGGTAGTGCCCACAGCACTGACTTTTTGTGCGACTTCGGCCCAGATGGCCTTTTTCTTAAGGAGGGCCTCCCTCCGCATGTCATTCACAAACACTACTTCTGCATTGGCAGCAAGTGTGGTGGTCAGCATCACAAGCTCCTCATTGGAGAATTTTTCTTTGCGCTGTTTTTTTTAGGGCCTTCGGCATCTTCGGGCTATCCGGTATGGTTCCTGGTCGGAGTTCCCTGGATATATGTCCTGGATGAAGTGGATGGCAATGGATTGTGTTTTTAAAGATGGCCGCCGTGCTCTTTCCCGTTCCTGTGCGATGGCGTAATTTCCTGTTCCGCTTTTTAACGGTGACCGGTAATAGCGGTGACCGCTATTTACAGGTGGCGGGAGGGCGGAGGCGCTATCGACGGTTTGGACGACGCCGGTAAGGGGCGTTTTGGGGAATTTAGCGGCAGGGCGGTACGGTCATTTACAGCATGGCGCTATGCTCGTGTCTGCGTACTCGTGATGGGACGCTATTAGCGGCCTCTTGCGAGGGCGGACACTCTGATAGCGCCATGCCGTTAAATTCCGATTTTTACCGGGCAACGTGTAATGAGGCCTCCAGACATGTCAGTTCACTTGTCATTGATACTGAGGGCGGGAGCTGGCTTCAAGTTGACAAAGTTAAATATGAAAAGTGGTTGGGTTTCCTGTCTCCTCACTCGCGGCCTACTTTTTGTGAGAAATTGACACCTGGAAATGCTGCTCTGGGCCTTGGAATTTAGGGCGGCCTGTTGGTGCCCTGTGGCTGCAAGATGGCGGCACGGGTGTGTTTAGGCCTCTGTGCCTAGTGAAGGACTGGCAGAGAGCCTGCATGAGCCGCATCGGCTCCTGAAACAGACCCGATCTGGGTTGTGACATACAGCAGGAGCTGGAGCCTGTAGTTGCGGGGAGCCGCGGCACTCCAGCAACAACGTTACGACTCAGCACCTGGGGGATCGAAGGGCGCACAGAGCATTGGCGCTCCGTTTCAATTTACATGCCAGCCTACCCAGAGAACCAGTAGGCCTAGAGTTGGGACATGAGCCGTGATCGGCGGCTGTTACAGGATGAGTCGCACTGCAGGCAGTTGATGACACCTGGCTGTGCAGCACGCTTCTCAGCCATAAGCACTGCTGTTCTCACCTTGTGTCCATGACGGGTGGTCGAGATTGCCTGCTGCCCGTGAGACCAGGCACCCGCATAGGCTTCCGGGGTGAAACTTAGTCCCCCAACTGAGGCAGAGTTGTGTGCAGCCCCCCTGGCGAGGAGTGAAGTGGCCGAGGTCACCGGTGGAGAAGAGAAATCGGGGTCCTGCGGGGAGGCGCTGTAGACCCTGGTGCCTCCCTACCTACCGAAGGGGCCACTGTGCGGGAACCGGCAGTGCTGCTGTCACACATCACCTGAGACCGGCTAGCTGTCAACATCGAGCGACAGCCATGACAGGCTACAGGGGTAACTTGGGACTCCAAAGGGAGGGTAAGGGAGATGACGGGGGGAGACCATTTGGAGTGTGCGGCCTGCTGGATCGTGACTACTGTGGCTAGCTGAACGAGGTGAGACTCCCCAGATACATACCCAGTATGCCCCTGGGAACTGAACCAAGATCTTTAAAATTGACTGCCACGGGCCATGATGCGGTGCTCAGCGTCCACAAATCAAAGCATACATTGGATCACACATCATCAAGTAATTCTCCCATACATAGCCAACTGCTTTAAGATTTAATAGACCAAGTCTTTTTTTCCTCATGGCACATTTAAGAGCCCATTGAATTGAACGCTGTGAAATACCTGATAATCTGTAGACCGCCTGATAGGCATTTATCCTACACAGTCCCGACTATCACAGGGCCAGCTATGCTTAACTTGCCCTGATATCCATTGCTGTATTCAATGACTGGCCATATACATGAAACGTCTGGGTGCGAAGAACCAAAGAGCAGCATCTTTTGTGAACAGAGTGCGCCTATCCTTTACCACTGCTTGGCTTGATTGCATGCGGAAGCTCCCCCTCCCCTCCACCCCAATCACTGGTTGATGCAATACAGGGCACAGCAAGATTGGAAGCTCTGTGCGCCTTTAGTATACAGGCTGGCAGGCAGAGGGGAGGCAACAGACCTACAATCATGAACTTCTTTAATGCGCAGGGGAAGCGCTCCGGCCCTGTGCAGGAGAGGGAGGGCAAGCAACCAGATGAACTGACGCCTCAAACAGAACCCCAAGAGGACCAAATCCTTGCATCCTTTGCGCCTCGCAACCATCCCTCAAAGGAAAAATTAAGGAAGTCAAGGTGGATGTGCACCTTCTGCAGCAAGCTGGCCGAGAGAGTTACTACCACGGACACACTCTTGCAGGAGACCATTACAACCACAGCTGACCTGGAACTCAGGGTGAAAGCCCTTTAAGCTGAAAGTGCTGCACTGGAACTTCGTGCAGAGGGAAGATCACACAGGACCAACATCCGGGTGCTTGGTCTCCCTGAAGGCACAGAAGGCATGGATCCGGCATCCTACATTGAAAGCCTGACACTATAGGATGTTGGCACAGGAAAACTAATCGAGGGCTTCATGTTTGAGAGGGCACATCACTCACTGCAACGGAGGCCTCCACCGGGTGCTAACCCGAGACCATCATTGCCAGGGTCCTTAATTTCCGAGACAGAGTGGTGATCCTACAGTTTTCTAGGGAGGGCAGCAGTATACAACGGGGGAACTCTAAGATCACTATCTAGCCGGATTATACCCCACTAGTTCAAAGGAAGTGTAATATGTTTGTTCCTACGAAAGAAAGGCTCTGTCATCAAGGCCTCAAATACATGCTTATTTATCCGGCCAAGCTGAAAGTAATCTACAAAGGGAACGTGTTTTTCTTTGAGATTCCGGAAGCTGTAAACCTGTGGATGGACCATAACAGCATGGCAGACGGGAAAGCATATATTGGTCTGGATGGGAGAAGATGAGAGCCATGCTCATAAGGAGGTTGGCCCGCCGTTGTTACATCCAGGAAGCGAACACCGTTAGTTCTGTCATCACTGTCTGAATAGACGCTATATCTGACACCCCCGAAAGGGTGGACATTTTTGGTACCGGATAACGGTGCCCCTGCCCTGTACCACCACATGGCAAGCCTTTGGCTGTTGGGTACGGTTAATGGTCCCATTGTTAGGGATGCACTGTTCTTGTTACAGTTTGTTTGGTTGTGGTGATTCGATGTAGTTTTGGCATCTGGGATATACAGGGTCTGTGAAAAATTGGGGGGAGTGTTGAGAGAAATGATATTTTGCATATGGTATATGAGGAGCCACTGAGGTGACCCATTCCATTGGGACTGGTCACAGGGAGAGTGGACGAGGTGGAGTGGCTGGTTTGAGGTGCTGTTGATGCTGATAAGGTGGTGTGTGCCAGCTGGCTTCTTCCTGAGGTCTGCCGGATGGTGTATTGCTGAGTGGTTTGTGCTGGGCGAGGGGGTGCTCAACTCGAGGCTGGCGTGTCGGCGGTGGAGGCCTGACTTTAAGGGGGAGTTTGCTATGAGGATAATTGATGGCTGTCAAGCCGGGAGGGGCCCTAAATGATTGGTTGTGCTGTTCTCATACTACCCAGATGGCACTGACTAGGATAATGACCTGGAACGTCAGGGGGCTGGGCTCCTATTTGTGCAGAAACCGGGTCAGATTCTTTTTGCACAGGAAAGGACTATCGATCCTTCTATTACAAGAGATGCACCTGCTTCCTGAAGAACGTTATAGCCAGATGGGGAGGAGAGGAGTACAGATCCACATATTCAAAATCTGCTAGGGGGCTGATGATATGGATCAACGCACCTGTCCCCTTCTGACTCCTGGATGTTGAGATAGATAAAGATGGCAGATACATGATCGTACATTGTAATATCGATCATCAAGAGATATGTATAGTTAACGCATATTGCCATAACCATGCAATACCGGCCTTCCTAGGCCCCCTATACACCAGACTGGCTCACATGAGGGATGCCCTATTTCTTTGATGGGGGATGTAAGGAAGGCATGGTATCAACAGTAAAACAGACCCAAGTGACCACAGTTCAAGGGTGTTTATTGAACTTCATTGGGTTTGAAAAATGTTTATCTAATCCTAAATGTAAAGATGGGAGCAAGCTACGACCATCAAATAATAATGACGGAAATAGTGTGGGAAACAATGTTATGCAAAAGAAAAGTGTGCAAGAAATTATATGTCAGGATCTCCCTTACCCATGTTTTCAGCACGGGGCAAGGCGGCACACTTGAGTTTAGGACAGTCTCTGGCTTTGCTAGCATGAGGATGCAGTTCAAAACATCAACATCATGGCCTTCTATGCCAAAGTTTCCTTGCCATTCAAAGTCTCTTCTTTCAGAGGGCCTGATGCAACAAGTTCCTTTCCTTTTAGCATTTCACAAATACACATTTTTCTTAGGTATTCACCTCGAATCCCCTTCTGCCGGGCTCAAGTCCACTTTAACACAATTTTACCAGGATTTTCATGTATCCAATTTCTCAGGTGGTTCACTGTTCACCCAGGATCCCCCTCTGCCGGGCTCAGATTCACTTTGACACAAAATCCTCAATCAGTCTCCCTATGCCAGGCTCGGACCAACTTTATCTACTTTGCCATAAATTTTCTTTACTGTATCAACATCAAAGACTTTCGATTGTGCGCAGGAGTTTGCTTGATCCGTCCAGGACCACTTCGATTCACAATTCTTTACCACTCTTTCACTTTTGCCACCTCTCAGCTGGATACCTTACAGAGACCTTCAATTGAGCACATACGCGGTGCCGGACTACTCTGTCATAGGTATCGTATCTTGGTTTCAAAGTTCAATCACTCATCAGCAGTTCAACTTTACTCGCGTCGGTTATCACACACATTTCAAACAATATTCGTGCAGCATTCGCCATACAATGTTGCCGCTTGCAACCTTGGCTTCAACACAGACCGGTCTTGCATCGTTCTCCGCAACTCACCGGCTCTGTTGATTTCGCTATAACGTTGCTTTATTCTTGGAGCCAAGGATGGTACCACGGTAACTGCTGCTTCTCCCCACCTTGATTATAGACGCAGGAGGGCCCTGGGTACCTCTTACACACAATGCAGGATTCATCAGCCTGGTTTTCTGGTCTTACACTTTCTATTCTCAAGGTTTCATGAAAGTAACGGTTTCTTGTCGAAAAGGTCAAGGGAACTTCCCTCCTTGCAACCCCCTTCTGTCTTGCTGTCTTTCTTCTCTTGTTACACTGCCTTCTTGGAACTGCTGTTTCCTCGTGTGCTTTGCCTTGCTCAGAGTGTGCTCTCGTGCTCTGCCTTTTATCCGTGTGGGAAAGTGTAATGGAAGTCAGGTGTGTGTGATGGTCAGTAATTGTCTGAACCCCACCTGACCATTGTATTGGGACACGTCAGGTATACTGCTCGAATGTTAGTCTGTTTTCTCTCATACCGGGCTGTCCGTGAGAAAATATTCATGCTGTAAAAAGGGGTTGAGTTCCTAAATATCCGACCTGGTAGGATGGAGTAAAGGTTTACAAGGAAGGGGATACCGCGTCTCACCATCCAGTGTTCCACTCCCACTCCTTGAAGACCCCTCACCCAGGTGATCCTCCCACACTGGTCCACCCCCAGGAACTGGATCCAAAAGCGATGGTTGTGTCCTGGCCACCTGGATGACAGATCCCCGGGGACTAGTGGGTGAGACACCTAATGGTTTCTCACATGCCCTTCCCCTATGCGATGTAGCTGCACCTGATTCACAAGGAAACCGAGAAAGGAAATCAAAGTTCCCATGGTCTTTACCTTTTCGGTGCTCCACAGTGAAATAGTAGGGTTGCAGGTCTAAGAACCATTGCATGACCCAAGGGTAAGAGTCCTTTCACTGGCTAATCCATTCTAATGGAGAATGATCCATGACGAGTGTGGACTTCCTTCGTAGGAGGTAGTATCTAAGGTGGGTGATGGCCCACTTTATGGCAAGGGCTTCTAATTCTAACACAGAGGGCCTCATTACAAGTTGTGCGGAATGCATTTAACGGCGCCGGTAATGATGCCGGCTCCGTTAAACGCATTCCGCACTATTACGAGGTTCCCTCGCGGGACCCGATGTGGACTTCTGGTTTATCCAGACACGAGGAAACAGCAGTTCAGTTCCTGAACTGACCCATGTGGTCTAGCATTTTGGGTGTAGCAGGCCCAGAGACACCTGGGATACCTGCAGGCTATATAAGCCACGCCGGACTCCAATACACGCTTCGCGTTGCTCTGCCAGTGGCAGCGTGACGTTCACCGCGGTCAGCAGAATCTTCATCTGCACGTCGGACCTGATCTCCTGCAAGAATAAAGAGAAGACATTGTTGGTGTTCGCTTACCTCCTGGGAGCAGCTCCTGTACTCCGCTCCAGGATTCCGAACAGTCAATATCTCGGCGGACCTCGTCCCATAGAGAAAACCGCTACCTGGAAAAGAAAACGGAGAAAACAACTTTAGTAAGCGTTTATTCTGCACATTCAGAAACTCTCCCTTACCTGAATAGGGCGGAAGGTCTGGCCCAACCCGGAGTGTCAGTAAGCGGTTCGCTCCTCACTTCTTACTGCTCTTCATCTTTTCGGCACGCGCATTCCGGAACAACATCGTAACCTGCAAGAAGGACAAAATAAACAGGTTAGCACAAGAAAAGCATATAGCGCTGCACTTTGCGCTTTCTTACCATCTCGTGCACAAAACTGCGGTACATCACGAGGACAACATCTACACCTAAAACCAAAGGAAAGAGAGAAAGAGACAATTACCAAACAAGGAACACACAGTCAAGACAGACTTACCTGAAGAACGGAGTCACAGCAGGTCTGGACCCCGGAGGGTCGCTCCAGTGAAGTAACTAGGCAGCGACAAGCCTAACCCCAATGCGCCCCTGCTCTAAGTGGCAGGACGGAGAGCGTGCATCATCAAAAAACAAGGCTGAGAAAGACGCTTGGGGGGGGGGGGTTTGTGGGTCCGTAAAGGAGGTGAGTCCCGGGCCACAAGAGACAACCAAGCTAAAGTGTAAACCCCTGTGTTTCAGACCTGATCTTCAGCCGCACGAGAATCCGGGGAAGTGGTGAAGCAGTCCGGACTGGGTGGCGCCCCGTGGATACCAGGTGAGCGTTACAGAACGCAAAGCCTACACTATATAATCCACCTGGGCGTCATGGAAACCTCTGAGACCAACCAGCTGGCACAGCTGTTGGTGCAGTTACGCGCAAAAGTGCATTCAACCAGGCAGTAGACCAATACATTGCGGAGAGAGTTAATAGTGGCAAAAGAACGAACTGACGAGCTGAGTAGACAGCTTCCCCAATCACAGGCTGGACAAGCTCCATTGCCAGGGAGCGTTTCATCAATGCCTATACCTTCGATCAATCCAGTACAAATCACTCTTCCAGGAGCAGTCCCATTAGCCCCACCAGAACGTTTTTCGGGGGACCCTAGAAAATACGCCGCCTTCATGAACCAGTGTCAGCTCCATTTTCTTTGCAGACCTGGGGCCTTCCCAAATGATCAGTCGCGGGTTGCCTTCGTGTTGTCTTATTTGAGCGGTAGTGCTGCAGACTGGCCAGTACCTTTTGTCAGCCAGGATGATCCTCTGTTACGAGATTTTGGGAGTTTCCAACAAGAGATGTAAAAGCTCTTTGCCCGCCATACTCATGGGCAGGCAGTAGATAATGAACTTTTGTCTCTTCGTCAAGGAAACCAGGACCTACTAACCTATGTAGCAACCTTCAACAGACTTGTGGTTGAAGCAGGGTGGCCGGAAGAGAAAAGGACCACGTTATTTCATCGGGGTCTACGGGGAGAGTTAAAGGACGTACTTGCTCAAGTGGTGGATCCGCCGAACGACTGTGGAGAGTTCATCAATCTTGTGGTTCAACTTGATCACAGGTTGCAAGAACGAAAGGCAGATCGGTACAGGCCCGATGTTCAACCACTGTTCGTGCGGCCTAAAGATCAGATTCCACAAACTATGGGCAATTCAGTGGAACCAATGCAACTGGGAGGGGTGAGACCGCCCTTAACGAAGGCTGAAAGAGACAAGAGAAGGGAACTGCAGTTATGTTTATACTGCAGAAAAGCAGGTCATTTTCTCAAAGAGTGTCCAGTAAAGCCTCCAAGGAGAACAGTGGGTGCCACGGATAAGGAAGCCACGAGTGATGAGTCGGAAAACTACCAAGCCCGGCAAATTTAGGGGTCCATTTGTCGAGCGAAGAAAGTCAACTACAGACCTTCCATTCTGCTTTGCCCGTGATTCTAATCAACCACCAACAACCGTCTAAGATGCATGCCGTAGAGGCATACATAGACAGCGGGGCCATTGGGAATTATATGGACCAGTATCTTGCAGCAAAGATGGGGCTATCTCTTTGTTCTAAGCCAACCACTGAAACAGTGACCACAGTAGATGGTACAGAAATCGCTTCAGGCCCAGTATCCCAGTGCACAACAGGTCTAACCCTCCTATGTCAAGATGGCCACCGGGAATCGATTACCTTCGACCTCATCAGGGCACCTCAGTTCCGGTTGATCCTTGGGATGCCGTGGTTGGTAACACAGAACCCGCTTATCGACTGGCGAACTCAACAACTGCTGTTTTCAAAAGAGTGCCTCCGCACATGCTACCCCAAGGAGGCTAAGGCAACGGTTACCAGTCCCTTGTCCATGGAACCGCAGCAATGACCCCAGGGGTGGTTGGCTCCCTACCGAGTGAATATCAGGACTTCCAGGATGTGTTTCAAAAAGAACAAGCTAACACTCTACCGCCACATAGGCCTTATGATTGCCAAATCGATCTGGTACCAGGAGCTCAAATCCCTTGTAGCAGGATCTATGCACTTACGGAACCTGGAAACCAACATTTGAAGACCTACCTAGAACAATACCTGGCTAATGGTTTTATTCCCCCTTCAAAGTCACCGGCAGCATCCCCCTTATTCTTCGTACCGAAGAAAGAAGGAGATTTGAGGACTTGCATCGACTTTCGTGCACTGAACCAAATCACATAAAGAATCGTTACCCCCTGCCCCTTATTCCAGAACTACTGGACCAAGTTAAAGATGCCCAAATCTATACCAAGTTAGATCTTAGAGGAGCATACGATCTCGTCCGGGTTAAAAAAGGTGATGAATGGAAGACTGCGTTTCGCACTAAATATGGCCTGTACGAGTACCAGGTAATGCAGTTCAGCCTTTGTAATGCCCCCGCTGCATTCCAGTATTTTATGAATGATGTCCTGAGGGAACTGATTGACGTTTGTGCCCTGGTCTATATAGACGATATTCTGGTATACTGGGCCTCGAGACAAGACCACGTAAAGCATGTCCGCTCGGTCCTTGCGAAACTCCGCCAACATCACCTCTATGCCAAACTCAAGAAGTGTTTGTTTCATGTCACTGAGAAGGAGTTTCTCGGCTTCATTCTCACTCCAAGAGGAATCCGAATGGATGCACGTAAGGTCGACGCTATCCTAAATTGGCCAGCTCCAAACTTATTCAAGGGGATCCAGAGTATGTTGAGCTTTGCAAATTTTTACCGCCGGTTCATTCCATAATTTTCTCAAATAATGCATCCGATCACATCTTTATTGAGAAAAAGCAACAAGAAATTCCAGTGGACGGAAGAGGCAGAAAAGGCCTTCCAGGAATTTAAGGTGAAATTTACCTCCGCCCCGATTTTACGACACCCACAACCGGATCTACCATACCTGGTGGCAACGGACGCCTCCAGTATGACAATGGGCACAGTTCATTCGCAAAGGGACCCACTAACCGGCCAGCTGCACCCGGTAGCCTTCTGGTCTCGTAGGTTTTCACCACCGGAACTTAATTACGCAATCACTGATAAGGAGCTCCTAGCTATCAAATCAGACTTTAAGGCCTGGCGGCACTATCTTCTCGGTGCCAGGCACACTATCACTGTGATAACAGACCACCGAAACCTGCAATACCTAAAACCTGCCAGGGCCCAATCTTTACGACAGTTACGCTGGGCCCTTTTCTTCGCAGAATATGACTATGTCATCACCTTTCGACCGGAAGTCAGGAATGGAAAAGCTGACGCCCTTTCCCGCATGGTTACGGATGAACAGGTATACACGACCCCCGATCCTGTGGCTATCATTCCGAGTGACAAGGTCCTAGGCATTACAACCACAATGACTCGGGATGAATTGCGGCGTGAGATCCAAAGCGAGATGACTCCCGAGTTGATACAGGAATGGTATTCGCGAGGAGAACCCTACATAATCAAGGACGAACTACCTTACTTCGGAAACCGTTTGTTTGTTCCCAAAAAGGAACTTCAGGTCCAAGTAATCTCAGGATATCATGACTCCTTACTGGAAGGTCACCCTGGAATTGCGAAAACCTTAGCCAAAGTAAAACGAAGTTACTGGTGGCCCACTTGGCGTAAGGATGTTATTCAATTTGTCACCTCATGTGGGGTCTGTGCACAGAACAAATCATCTAAGCAGAAACCAGCTGGGCTCCTCAAACCATTAGAAATTCCACATTCACCCTGGCATACCTTGTCTCTTGATTTCATCACCGATTTACCACCCAGTCAGGGATACAATACCATTCTCGTGGTCATAGACTTGTTTTCAAAGATGGCCCACTTTCTACCATTTAAAGGTCTCCCAAACGCATCCAGCCTAGCAAAGGTTTTTTTGGAACACATCATACGCCTTCATGGGTTTCCGTCGGTACTAATCTCCGATCGAGGTATCCAATTTGTATCTAACTTCTGGAATAAATGCTGTTCCATGGCTCAAATAGACATCAGACTATCCACTAGCCATTAGGGATGGAACGGTATAACAGTGTACCGTTAAAGATACCGTGAACCACTTAACTGAACAATAATAACCGTCACATTGTTAATACCGGTATACCGTTTATACCGTTAAGTGTGATTTTTCAATCTGATTTGGAAAGGCTGCAGTAAGCAAGTGCTGTGCAGTCTTGGTCTTGCACTGTTGGATGTGCCATCTGCCAAGTAGTTTCAGTTGGAGCAGTTTTTAATGCCATTCCATAAACCACACGTGCCTGACACAAAATCAATATGTTAGCAATAGGAAGAATAAATACAGTGCCAAGAAGGAAAAGGGTTTACTTTGGGTTGGCGGCTTTGAGGTTTATATATTTATAATGGATAATGTTTGCTAAACATATGACAATGGGGGATTTACCTGGTTCTATCATTGAATTTATATATAATAAGTCACACTGCGAAATTCACTCCTCTCTGTGGGTATTCCCTGCTGCCATACCAAAGGGTAAGATGTCTGTGATTACTGAACACCTTTTGGCCCGCAAGTAAACTAAAGGCTGTAAAGTAAAGCGAGTGTGCGTGTGTGTGTATGCGCACAAGCATATACTACCATCAGCCTCCATTGATCTGTGGAATGCAGGTTATAAAGATGGCAACATGTTCATCTTCACCAGTACCCAGTGGGGGAGCTAAAAGCCTAAATGACCACTTAAGAAAAGCTATTCAGTTTGCTTTGCCAGTCGCAGCAGGGCCCACCCCCCCTCCTCGTCCTCTCCACACGTGTGTTTGTGTTTGGTGGAAGCAAGGGGTGGCATTTCAGTGGAAAGTATATTGAAAAGCCCAATTCTGGCACTGGGTGCATGGTTTTGTTTGTGATGATAAATCTGACAATTGTATGACCTTTTAGAAAATATTTATTAAGATTGGTTAACTCCACCTGCTATACCACGATAACCATGATATACCGTCATTTGGCAAGAAGGTTATTGTACCGTCATAAAACTAATAACGTGACACCCCTACTAGCCATCACCCTCAAATGAATGGTCAAACAGAACGAACCAAACGCTTGAACAGTACCTACGGTGCATGTTACACCAAGTCGAAGGAAACTGGAAAGACTTGTTATGGGTAGCTGAGTATGCATATAACAACTCCCTGCACAGTAGTAGTACGGATCAGACCCCATTCTTCACAATTTATGGCAAACACCCACGCACTTCCGAACTGGACATTCCAACAACACTGGAGATGCCGGCCGTTGAAACCTTGCACACCATAATTTCTCAGGCCTTCACAAGCGCCGCCAAACACCTACGTCAAGCCAAGGATCGGCAGAAGAAATATGCAGATCAACACCGTAAAAGAGCCCCAAACTACCAGGTGGGGGATGAAGTTTGGTTAGCCTCAAAATATGTGCCTATTAAAGGAACTCTGAGATTTCGCCTGCGGTATTTGGAACCTTTCACCGTCAAGGCTATCATAAATCCAGCCGCAGTAAAACTGGCCTTGCCAGCTAACATGCACATCCATCCGGTGTTACACGTGTCTCTCTTAAAACCAGTCCAACCAGGGACACGAATAACCATTCCACCTGACCCAGTAATGGTAAATGATAAACCAGAGTTTGAAGTCAAAAACATCCTGGACTCAAAGTATGTCAGAAGGAAACTATACTATTTAGTAGATTGGAAGGGGCATGGCCCACATGACAGGACATGGGAACCCCATGATTACATCCACGCTCCACGCCTGATTTGGCGTTTTCATCGGGATTACCCCACCAAACCCGGACCAGAGGCAAGAATGACCTTGAGAGGGGCCTTGGGGGAGGGGGGGGTGATGTCATGACCCCTGCCCTTGGCCTGGATCGCCAGACCAGGTGGGCTACATGGAGTACCCCCATCAGGGCCTCAAGGGCCTTGACATTTGCCCCCAGACTCACTTGGAATCAGTCAGGCGCCAGGCTCATGTATTAAAGCAGTAATCTGGGCCCATAAGGGCATTGCGCAACAACATGGATGCTTCCACATGGCTCAGTTCCTGAACTGAACCATGCAGTCTAGCATTTTGGGTGTGGCAGGCCCAGAGACACCTGGCATACCTGCAGGCTATATAAGCCACCGCCGGACTCCAGTACACGTTTCGCGTTGCTCTGGCAGTGGCAGCGTGACGTTCACCGCGGTCAGCAGCATCTTCATCTGCACGCCGGACCTGATCTCCTGTAAGAATAAAGAGAAGTCATCATTAGTGTTCGCTTAGTTCCTGGGAGCAGCTCCTGTACTCCGCTCCAGGATTCCGAACAGTCAACATCTCGGCGGACCTCGTCCCATGGAGAAAACCGCTACCTGGAAAAGAAAACGGAGAAAACAACTTTAGTAAGCGTTTATTCTGCACATTCAGAAACTCTCTCTTACCTGAATAGGGCGGAAGGTCTGGCCCAACCCGGAGTGTCAGTAAGTGGTTCGCTCCTCACTACTTACCGCTCTTCATCTTTTTGGCATGCGCATTCCAGAACAACATCGTAACCTGCAAGAAGGACAAAATAAACAGGTTAACACAAGAAAAGCATATAGCACCGCACTTCGCGCTTTCTTACCATCTCGTGCACAAAACTGCGCGGCATCACGAGGACAACATCTACACTTAAAACCAAAGGAAAGAGAGAAAGAGACAATTACCAAACAAGGAACACACAGTCAAGACAGACTTACCTGAAGAACAGAGTCACAGCAGGTCTGGACCCCGGAGAGTCGCTCCAGTGAAGTAACAAGGCAGCGACAAGCCTAACCCCAACGTGCCCCTGCTCTGAGTGGCAAGATGGAGAGCGCGCCTCATCAAAAAGCAAGGTGAGAAAGACGCCAGGGGGGGTTCGTGGGTCTGTAAGGGAGGTGAGACCCGGGCCACAAGAGACAATCAAGCTAAAGTGTAAACCCCTGTGTTTCAGACCTGGTCTTCAGCCGCATGAGGGTCCAAGGAAGTGGTCCAAGGGTGAAGCAGTCCGGACTGGGTGGCGCCCCCGTGGATACCAGGTGAGCGTTACAGCCATTGGAAAGTGGCAGAAGCCCTGTGTAAGCCAAAAGGGAGGACTTTGAACTGGAATAGTCCCAGGGGCGTCGAGAAAGCTGTTGTTTCTTTATCAGGTCCATGTACTGGGAATTGCCAGCACCCCTAGGTTAAATCTAGGGTTGATAGGAAGGTGGCATTTCCGAGTTATCAATCAATTTGTCGATACGTTGCATCGGATAAGCATTGTAGTCTGAGATGGCGTTGACCTATCGGAAATCTATGCAAAACCTCCAGGAAGGATTGAGTTTTTGACCAACACAATGGGGGAGGACCATGGGCTTGAAGAGGGTTCGATAATATTTGCCCATAGCATTTTGTTTACTTCCTCAAATACCATCTGTCTACGGGCTTCCAGGAGTCTATATGGTTTCAAATGTACCGCTTTTCCCTTTGGGGTTCTATTGTAATGGTATGTGACATGCGCTCTCCCTGGGTTTCTCGCAGAATACATCGGGCAATGTCGTGACTAAATCTTTTAAGTCCTCTTGCTGTTGACTAGATAGTTCTTGGGGAATTAATTCAAAATTGTCTATTTCTTCTTGTACTAAACAAGACATTGAGGCAGTGGCAGTGGAATGATTTTCTTTCCACTCTTTTAAGAAATCCAAGTGGTAGTGGTGGGTCTTTTGTTTCCTAGCAGGTTGGGCAATTTTATAGGTACAGGTCCATGTCTGTACTAGCACTTCATATGGCCCATGACCCTTTGAGACAACTTTATTTTCTGAGGTTTGTAAGAGGACTAATACCTTTTGTCCTAATGAAAAGGATCTTAAGTTTACCTTCTTGTCGTAGGTGGATTTTTGTTGTGTTTGGGTTTTTTCCATGCGAGTATAGACTAGATTTCGAACAAGTTTCGTATGCTGTTGCAATCGGGTAGCTGTTTGTGAGAGGGGAATAGGTGCCTCTTCTCTTGCTTCCCAGGTCTCTCGGAGCATGTCTAGGACAACTCTTGGTTCTCTACCATAATGTAGTTTGAAAGGAGAGAACCCGGTAGACATCTAAGGGGTCTTTCTTACTGCAAATAGGGCCCAGGAAATCATACGATCCCAGTCTTTCCCGTCCTTGTCTACCAACTTTCTTAGGACCATCTTAAGTGTCTTGTTAAATCTTTCCACCAATCCGTCTACTTGGGGGTAGAAAACTGAGGTTCTTAAGGTGGAAATATGGAGCGATTCCTTGACCTCGCCCATGAGTTTGCTCATAAAACTGGATCCCGATCCATTAGAATTTCCTTGGGGAAACCAACCCTGGAAAAATATGGCAATAGATTTTGTTTTATTTGTTGGGTTGTGTTGTTCCGCATGGGGAACGCCTCTGGGTATTGGGTAAAGTAATCAACGATTACAAGGACATATTTGTTACCCAGTCTAGAGGTCTCCAATGGTCCAATGATATCCATCCCAATTCGGGAGAAAGAGATTTCTATTAGTGGCAAAGGGTTCAGATGGACAGGCAAGGGAATATGTGTACTGGTTTTCTGACATATTTCACATGTCTGAATGAAGTTCTTTATATCAGCATGGATACCTGGCCACTAGAACTTCCAACTGATGTGCGCCTGAGTCTTAGGCTGTCCTAAGTGTCCCCCTGTCAAATGAGAATGTGCAATTTCTAGCACAATTTTCTGATGGGTTTTGGGAATTACTAAATGAGTTTTACTTAGGCCTTCTCTGGAGGTTTCCTTTCTGTACAGTAATACTTGCTTTAGGAAGTAAAGGGGACTTCCGTTCTTTAACCCTTCGCCTTCAGGAATCACCTGCAAGAAAGCCTCTGCAAATGCTGGATCATTTTGCTGGGCAAAGGCTAAATTGGGAAGGATGGTAGGTTCTTCTTCCCTCTTTGCCTCAGTAGTAGGTGGTTCATCAGCTTCTCCAAAGCCTAAGGTACCTCTCTGTTTCACTCTGTATAAAACGGGGAAATTGAGCCCTTTTAAGATTTCCCTGTGCAATTTTGACCCCATAGTGTACTTCAAATGGAGTTTCGCCATGGTTCTGTAGGAGAACCTTTGTCTCCCCAGAAGTCGGGATACATGACACCTGCTAGGACGTCCAGACTGAACTTCCAGGCCAGGTTTTGGAGCAAATCTTATATAACACTCATGCAGGGGTATTAGAACCAAGTCTGTGGGAATCATTCCTCTTTTCCCTGGAGGGATCGTAACTTCTCTGCTACTACAAATATCAAAGCCTATGGATTCTTTCGTGGCAATAGAGAGATCTGAGGCTCTGTGACTAAGCTTCTGGAATCTTAGGGTTCCCCAATTTGTTTCAATTGAGTCACATCACATTCCTGACACCATATGTAAGGAAGGCATGGTATCAACAGTAAGACAGACACAGGTGACCACAGTTCAAGGGTGTTTATTAAACTTCAATGGGTTTGAAAAACACCTATCTAATCCTAGATCTACAGATGGAAGCAAGCTATGGCCATCAAATAATAACGCAGTCCTAGTCAAGTCTGTCAAATAAAGGGGCCTATACTATTAAACCTATTGCCAATCCTTACTTCTATATACAAATAGTGTGGGAAACAATGTTATGCAAAAGAAAAGTGTTCAAGAAATGATTTGTCAGGATATCTGAGCTGTTGGCTTCCCTTCCCCACGTTTTCAGCTTGGGACAAGGCGGCACACACAAGCTTAGCACAATCTCTAGCACGAAGGTGCAGTTCAAAACTTCAACATCACGGCCTTCTGTGCAAAAGTCTCTTTGCCATTCAAAGTCTCTTCTTTCAGAGGGCCTGATGCAACAACCAATAAAGCTCCTTTCCTTTTAGTATTACACCATTTTCATAGGTGATTTACTATTCATGTTGGATCGCCCTACGCAGGGTTCAGATCCACTTTAACACAATGTTCTCAGGATTTTCACATATCCAATTTCTCGGGTGGTTCAATGTTCACCCTGGATCCCCCACCGCCAGGCTCAGATCCACTTTGACACAAAATCTTCAGTCAGTCTCCCTCCGCAAGGCACTGACCAATTTATCTACTTTGCCATAAACTTTCTTTACTGTATCAACATTGAAAACTTTCGATTCTCCACAGGATTTTGATTGAGCCGTTGCAGGACTACTTTGATTCCCAATTCTTTACCACTGTTTCACTTTTGCCACCTCTCACTTGGTTAACTTACAGAGACCTTCGATTGAGCACACACGCAGTGCCGGACCACGCTGTCAAAGGTATTGTATCTTGGTTTCAAAGTTCAATCACTCATCAGCAGTTCAACTTTACTCGCGTTGGTTATCACACGCGTTTCAAACAATGTTTGTTGCACCGCTCACCATACAATGTTGCAGCTTGCAACCTTGGCTTCAACGCAGACCATTCTTGTATCTGTCTCCCCATCTCACCGGCTGCGTTGATTTGGCTGTGGCGTTGCTTTGTTCTTGGAGCCAAGGACAGTACCACGTAGCTGGCAGTTCTCCCCGCCTTGATTATTGATGCGGGAGGGCCCTGGGTACCTCTGACACACAATGCAGGATTCTTCAGCCTGATTTCCTGGTCGTACGCTTTCTGTTCTAGAGATGTCATGAAAGTACTGGTTCCTTATCGAAAAGGTCAATAGAACTTCCCTCCTTGCGACCCCCTTCTGTCTTGCTGTCTTTCTTCTCTTGTTAGACTGCCATCTTGGAACTGCTGTTTCCTTGTGTGCTTTGCCTCACTCAGAGTGTGCTCTCGCGCTCCACCTTTTATCCGTGTGTAATGAAGTCAGGTGTGTGTGTGTGATGGTCAGTAATTGCCCAACCTTGTCTGACCATTGTATTGGGACACATCTGGTATACCGATCGGGCATTAGTCTCTTTTCTCTCATAACGGGCTGTCTGTGAGAAAGTGTTTGTGTTGTAAAGGGGGATGAGATTGAGTTCCTAAATATCCTACCAGGTAGGATCGCGTAAAGGTATAAAAAGGAAGGGGATACTGCGTCTCACCATCTGGTGTCCCACTGCCAATCCATGAAGACACCTCACCCAGGTGATCCTCCCTCCCTGGGCCACCCCCAGAAACTGGATCCAAAATCGATGGCCGTGTATTGGCCACCTGGATGACAGATCCACAGGGACTAGTGGATGCGACACCTTCTGGTTTCTCACAGAGGACTTAAATTGTGTGAGGGGCCTGACCCTGGCTAGATTAGATTCCATCTAGCCCAGAACATTGTCGACATCCAGGGCCCTGAATGAGCTACTCACTGACTTAGCATTGGCAGACATTTGGAGGGACCTGTTGGTATGTTAATCACTGCCACCAGCTACAGGGCCTAACAAAAGAGCAGGGTGGCTCCATGAAGCCTTTGTCAGTTAATCAGGCCATCTATGGCAGGGGGAAGTTTGGTCTCCCCCTTCCTGTGATGACATTGGGCACTCCTTGGCTGTCACATTGCAACTAAATATGACCGGGCGGACTGTGCCTGTAGGCGGTGTACAGCCCGAAGTACATGGGTCTATACTTTTGTTGTTGTGTGGGCATAGGAAAATGTGTCTGGATTAGCCCCACACATTTTCCTGAGGTTGGTCTACCGTCATTCCATTTAATTGCAAATTTCAACAAAGCCAGGCGAGCGCATGCCCACCATGCGGATGGTCCAATTGCTTATATGCTACCAGCCTCAACATGTGAGCCATCACCCTACTGAGGGTCTGGTTCGTCATCTAGATGCAAGTACCAATTTAGGCCATCTGCATTTTGATGCTGGGAACCCAGCCTGTGCTGGATGTCCATATCTAATCCCTGTAGGGATATGGCCCAGTGTAAAAGCTTAGCGTCCTCCCCTTGCATGGCCATTAACCACATAAGAGGCCGGTGGTCTGTTTGGATGGTAAGGTGAGACCCAGAGATGTAGGATTTCAGCTTCTTTACTGCCTAAATGATTGTGTAAGCTTCTTTTTCAAAAATGGCCCAGTTCTTTCCCTTTTTGTTAATCACCTGCCTGCTAATGTAGAGAGTTCAGCTGTGCGAACACTGGTCCAATCCCAAAATCACAGGCGCCTGTCTGGATAATGAACTCCTAACCATAGTCTGGCACTTTCAAAGCTGGGGCCCTGCACAATCCATCCTTCAAATCCTAAAAGGAGGTTTGAAAGGCAGGGATCCAAATTAACTTCTTTGGAATTTTCTTCAAAGTTACATCATTCAGGGAAATGGCAATGGTCCTGTACCCCTTGATGAACGACTGGTAGTACCTGGTAGTACTTGGGGTGGGACAGGCATGGTATCAAGAGACACTGACTCGTCAAATAAAGTTTGCAAACCTTTATTTAAAAAAACTGTTGGGGTTTGTAGCACTCCTAACTGGCCCTAACTCTAAAGGGAAAGGTCCCTCAACCGATGAAACTAAGGCCGTCAAAGTCTGTGAGTCCTAAATTACAGCCTGTCTATGTCTCAACCTATGCTTGCCCTCACAAACTAACAAAAGTGTGAAAAAGGGGGTCTCTGATAAAAGAAAAATAGTGATGCAAAAACAAGGCAGGTACCAGTTCTGGCTCAGCAATGTCTTACTTTTGAGGTGTGGTTCTCCTGGTCCTAGCGAGGGGTTGGCTCTTGCATCGCCTATGTCAGCTTCCCCTAGCTTTCCAGCTCTTGACAAAAATATATCACGATAACAGTTCACTGTAACTATCCCAGGTTTTTCCTGACTTGATGTAGGATATGTCCAAAGTTCCCAGAACAGTACAAAGTTATTTTAAATTATATCATTGGACCTCTTGTGGGTCCCTTCCCCAAGCTTATGTCATTGTCCAAAGAAAATATTCAAAGATGTTCAAAAAAATTGTCTCAGTCACCAGTTCAAACTGACTCGGGGGTTCCCTTCCCCAAGTCTCAGCTTATTCAACAAAGAAATATTCAAAGACGTTCAAAGAAATTGTCTTAGCCACAAGTTCAAACTGACTCAGGGGTTCCCTTCCCCCAAGTCTCAGCTTATTCAACTCAAACTCATACAGTTCCTGGAGGACAAGTCTTGTCGGAGACTTTCGAGAATGCAGGGCATTTAATTTCCTTCCTGCGACCACACTGACAGCTTGCCTCTGGTTGTGCACCTCTCTTTTCCTTTCTTTTACTCCGGTGTTTCCTACACCTTTTCTCTTCTTCCGGGCCACTTGCCCAGTATTGCTTGTTCATGCACTCTTACACATTTGTTTCTCCTTTCTCTGTTGGACCCGGCCACTTAACTGTCGAGCATTCACTTTTGCTTTTACCTCAGTGCTCAGGCCACTTACCCGCTTTGCTTCTTCACTTTTACTTTCCTCTTTCTCCCATCTTCGGGTTGCTTGTCTGTTTCAATTTCATCTTTCACTTTTCCTGGAGTGTCCTCTTTCAGGGTCACTCTCGTGCTACACTCTGCTTTCTTTCACCTGTCTTCACTTGCTGGTGTTTCCTCAAATGCTGCTCCGCCAGCTCGCATGCTGCCCAAGTCTCTCTCTCACACGACTCACCGGGTGGGGTTGCGATGCAGCGTCTTCCGGCGACAGTGTGAGGCAGTGTGTCTCACCACCTGCCCCTCCGCACCCTTTGGGCTAGTTCTGGGCCTAAGGAAACGAGCATTGGTCCTTTAAGTGCCAGCAGGTATCTGGCTGTTGGAGTCCCGTCCAGGACGGGACACACGGCTTCCCCAACTGACAGCGGTGCACTCTGCTCACCAAAATGATGCTGCTGCACGCTGTCCTCCCTGGGGTCATTCCAACAACTCCCCGCGCTGTGGCTTCTCTGCTCTGGACCTCCTTCACAACACACTCCAACCTTTGTGTTGAACAACAACTTTTATACCGGCCTTGAAAGTTTGTTTGTTTGTTTTTATTACTTGTATTGCGCACCAGACCCCGGGGTAACCGGGCGCATTTTATAAGACAACTTAAAGCTTAGTTACAAGAGCACATGGCAAATAGAGAAGCAAGAAATATACAAAAATGTACAACCGAAATATACAAAAATATACAACAGGCGAAAATGACGATACACGTATTTACAGTCCTAATCGGAAACTACTAGGAATTAAATAGGTCCAGGAAGTGAGGTAGGGTTGATCTGTCTTCAGGGTGGATTGGAGTCATCAGTTGATGGTCAACCTGAATTGCCTAACTCTGCCTGTCCTTGTTAAAGGGGCAAAATGGAGAATGCCCATAGGAATCAATTGCCCATGGATTCCTATGGGTAATCCTCATTGCTCCTGGCATTTTCTTCTTCGTCCCAGCGATTGGGGCAAGAGAGAGAGGGGTTTCGAGTGTAAGTAACCCATGACAACTGGTGGGGGGAGATTGACAATGGAAATGTGAGTGTGAGGAATCTCTTCTATGTAATGAAAAGTTCTCTTTTGGACATCTCATTTGTTTTCTTGTCTTAGGGAGAGTAAGAGGGGTGGGTGTTGGGGTCAGATAGACACTGTCTTTCCTTCAGTCTTCACTTATGTCCAGTGGTATAGTTAAGGTGGAGCTGTTAGATCTTAAAGATAAATGGTCTACTGAAAAACAAGATAGTGGGAGTGATTGTTTCATCCTAGGGTTTATGATTGCCTCAGATTCCTTGGATTGATTACCAGATTTCTAGGTGGGGTTTTGAGTACTGGGTTGTGAGTGGAGATAACCCATTAAGGCTGAGGGAGGGGAGTCTGATGGACAGCAGGACTGAGGGGGATACTGTTTTTCACCCAAAGGCACGCCCCCAACCATCACTGAGACCCTCCACTCGGGTGATGCTCCCTCGCTTGTCCGACCTGTGAGAAACCAGAAGGTATCTCACCCACTAGTCCCTGTGGATCTGTCATCCAGGCCAGGGCACGGCCATCACTTTTGGATCCAGTTCCTTGGGGTTCAACCAGTGAATGAGGATCACCTGGGTGAGGGGTCTTCGGGGAGTGGGACACCAGATGGTGAGACACGGTATACCCTTCCCTGTAACATCTTTGCCCCGTCCTACCAGGTGGGGTACTTAGGAACTGTACCCCACCCCCCTTTTACAACACAAACACTTTCACATGGACAGCCCGCTATGGAAGAAAACAGACTAACACCCGAGCAGTATACCTGACGTGTCCCAATACAATGGTCAGGCAATTACTGACCATCACACCCACCCGACTTCCATTCAGCTTCCCCACATGGATAAAAAAGGTGGAGCACGAGAGCACACTCTGAGGCAGGCAAAGCACACGAGGAAACAGCAGTTTCGAGCCGGCAGCTGAACTAGAGAAGAAAGACAGCAAGATACGAGGGGATCGCAAGGAGAGAAATTCCCCTTGACCTTTCCGACAGGGAACCGTTGCTTTCAAAGGCTCTCAAGATTAGAAAGCCTAAGACCAGGAAACCAGGCTGAAGAATCCTGCATTGTGTGTAGGAGATACCCGGGGCCCTCCCACATCAATAATCAAGGCAAGGAGAAGCAGCAGCCACCATGGTACCATCCGTGGCTCCAAGAACAAAGCAGCATCAGTGAAATCAACACAGCCAGTGAGTTGCAGAGACAGATACAAGACCGGTCTCTGTTGAAGCCAAGGTGTTGCAAGCAGCAACATTGTATGGCGAGCGCTGGAATGAACATTGTTAAAACATGTGTGATAAAAAATGCAAGTAAAGTTGAAATGCTGAAGAGGGGTTGAACTTTAAAAGAAAGATATGATACCTTTGACAGAGTGGTGCGGCACCGCGTGGGTGATCAATCGAAGGTCTCGAAGGAAAAGGGATGTACTCTGGCTACTGACAGGAGGGAAGCTGGTATGATTATTAACCACAATAGTTTGTAATGGTTACTTGGCTTCAGCAAAAGGAGAACCTTAAAATATTGCTAGGGGCCTTCTGGGAAGGACCAGAGGGCCAGGACCATAATGTACCTTTTGGTGTGGGTGTTCCTGGTGTTCGACAGGGTTGAGGTGGCTTCAGGACGCTTTGCAGTTTTCTGTGACAGAGTTCGAGACAGGAGTCAGCTGTGGATATTAGGCGGCAGGACAGATTGACGAGTGAAGCTTGACGAACGGCTGCAGGCTGGCCTACACAGTGACGCGGGTCAGGAATTGTCTCACTGCTATTCATTGGTTCTGAAGTGCTGGTCGAGACGTCTCTGACTTCTTTAAGTGACTGCGACTTGACAGCGGTCAGCGTTGCAGTCGGTTGCGGATCGAGGAACTCGACTTGCTCGGGAATGTCCTTTAAGGCAGACGGCGGCAGATACTTGTCAATGCACTTCTCCCAGCTTCTTCATTGGGCTTGTGTCATCCTTTAAGGCGGACAGCCCAAAGCTCGGGAGTGTGTAGCAGGCAGCTGCCTTGTCCTTGATTTCATATACAAAGACCTGCTGGCACTGCCAATCCCAGATGCTTGCTGTAGACCCTAGCAGTGCATGCTGTGTACTGGCTGGGTACCGGTTCTGGAGTGGCTTGGGGGTCCTCTGAGTTCTGTTCTCCCTCTGTCCACTGGGAGAAGTTAAGGGGGGCGATCTTGCTTCTTCTTTGGATGTCCTGGCCTTCCTTAACTGGCGGAAGCTGTAAGGTAGACTGTACCTTCATCCAGGGTCCAAGGATGTGAACTCTTCATATTATCTGCTTGCAGAGGGGCTACAGCCCACTTTTAAAGCCAGGTGGGCCACAGTGATTGATGTAGGCTAAGCCTAACCTTAATAAACCATTCCAAGGACCCTTGCTAACAATGTTCGGCATGCCTGTGATCATAACCAGATTACTTTGCTACAGGATAGGCAAAGAGGTGAAAACAGGAACAAGGTGTGCCCCAAATGAATATGGCGCAATCCTTCTCTCAACAGAAAAAAGCTCTGGGCCCACTTCCTTATGCTACTAAGTCCCACCCATCTTCCTGTCTGTTGTGTTCAAAGAGTCTATCTGGTTAATGGTCCTCCCTGTGTGGTTCGTGTTAAAGCGGCAGGTCTCCTTTGAATCTGCAGAGAGACCAGACTCTCTGGCTCCTGAAAACCACAGTCTTGTACTTTATGAATGGGGTCCCCCTAGCAGGGTGACCTACTTTAACTATGCAGACATATCAGTTCATTTGTCATTGATACTGAGGGTGGGAGCTGGTTTCAGGTTCACACAGTTACATATGCAACGTGGTTGGATTTCCGGTCTCCTGGGGGTCTATCTGAAGTACCCTTTGTTGGTTTCTTAATAACTGCCACCAGCTGCAGGGCCTAACATAAGAGCATGGCGGTTCCATGGAGCCTGTGTCAGTTAGTCAGGCTGTCCATGACAGGGGTAAGTTTGACCTCTCCCTTCCTGAAATGACCTTGTGCCCTCCCTGGCTGTCACATTCCAACTACATATGGCTGGGGTGGACTGTGCCTGTAGGTGGTGTCCAGCTTGGTGGAGTACACAGGTCTATGCTTTTGTTGTGGTGTGAGCATAGCATGGGAGAATGTCTGTGGATTAGCCCCACACATTTTCCTGAGGACGGTCTACCATAATTTCATATAATTAAGAATTTTAACAAACCCCAGGTGAGCACACACCCACCATGCAATGGTCGAATTCCTCACACAGGTTGAGAAGACTTTCTAAGGCTTGCTTTCTCTCCCTCCCCCCATCTTAGGGTTTATCAGGGGTTATGTTCCTTCTGATCTTGATCTATGGGCCATACCTATTTCTCTTTTTTTCTTTTGTTTTAAACTTTCTTTATTGACACATGACAATACATCTCATATCACAGTACAGTGTTTTTTGGCGTTGTAAGCTGTGGGTCGAAAGGGACCAAGCTGGGGTGACGCAGGGATCAGGGCTCGGGAGATACAACCAAGGGGAGGGGACTCACGGGGGCAGTCTTGGATGTGCATTCAGTAAGTCTTATCAGCAGGAGGATACATAAAGTAACTCAATCAGGGGTCTGGAGTCATATCGACAGTTTATATACGCAAAAGGTATGCCTGGAGTGGCCCCCAACTGTTTCTTGGACAAAGGCCATTCGGCTGCATCTGTGCCCAGTACTCCTCCATGTTGTTGGCCCACACAACGTCTCTTAACCAGTGGTCCTTATTAGGGGCATTCACTCTTGTCCATCTCAGTAGTATGCATTTTTTAGCTAGGAGGAGGCACAGTTTTAGCAATCTGCTCATACTGCCCAAGGGAGCGTCAAATCTGTAGAATAAGCAGTGCAGAGGGGCAGGCTAAATCTCTCGACCCACCACCTCTGACACAACAGTACACACATCCCCCCAAAACAGGTGCAATACCGGGCAGTCCCACATCATGTAAAAATATTTGGTATCAGGAAAATTGCATCGAGGGCACACCCCAGTACCTTCATTTGAGAACAGACGTATTCCGGCTGGTGTGTAGTGAGCCCTGTGTAACACTTTCAGTTGTATCAATTGAAATTTTGAATTGTATGAGACTGTGGACCTCATTACGAGCATGGAGGTGATAAAAATAGGAAGGCGCAATGGTATTACCGGCATCGTTAACGGGTCTGGGCCATTACGACCCGCCAATTACGCCACCGCCCGTACCGTGCCCCTTCATACCAGCTTGCGTGCATACACGTGCCCCTTCGCGGAGGAAATACTGGGATGCCGCTAATAGGAGGACATCACAAGTTATGTGGGCATGCACTTACCGGTATCCCGAAGGCGGTAAATAGGGCCTGCACGACGGCGGCCATACAGGCATCGCGGACCACCCGCAACTACCACAGGTGCACACAATCACCACAGGTGGAGTCAATGGAGCCTGTCCCAGTATAAAAGGAGTACACCCACACACCACACCCCTTCCCACGCCAAAATGATACCACTAGCTGTTGCAATCATGGGGCTGGAGGGCATGCCTGTACTGCTACAACTACAGCAACAACAGCAACTACAACAACAACTACAGCCACAACAACAGGCAGCACAGAGGAGACGCAGGAGGAGAAGGAGGGTGAGACAGGCCCAGCAATTACCACCAGTGCAGCCATTAGTACCTCGTAGACAGCCACCAATCCCTCGCATCAGACCCAGTCCATTCAATCTAACCCCTGAGCAGATCCACACCCTGTACCGGTTGGAACGGGATACCATCACCACCATTGTGGACATGAAACATGACGACATCGTCAGCCTCATTGAAATACGTACTGCCATCCCCCCGCTACTAAAGGTGGTGTCTGTGCTCCACTTCCTGGCCACAGGCACCTACCAGCACAAAGTGGGCCAGCTGCATGGTATATCACAACCACTCTTTTCACGCATGCTGACCCAAGTGCTGGATGCCCTCCTGAAGCACGCTAGCACCCACATATCCCTACCATGGACTGCCCAGGAGATTGCCAACACCAAAGTAGGTTTCCATGCACTGGCAGGCATGCCCAATTGCGTTGGTGCCCTCGAATGCACCCATGTCGAATTGGTAGTCCCGCATGCCATAGAGGCGGTGTACCGCAATCGCAAGCAATACCACTCTATCAATGTGAAGATGGTATGTGACTCCAGCAAGATCATCACACATTGTTGTGCCCAATATCCCAGATCGACACATGATGCCATGGTGCTGCGTAACTCCACGCTACCCCATCACATGGAGCGACATGCTGGACTACGTGCCTGGCTGCTTGGTGAGTTGCCTGACTGGCCCATGGCAGTGCATCGGGGTTGTGATGTGGGGGGATGCATACTCCACCTGGGTGGGAATGGCCGGTGAGTGGACAATGCACTCAGAGCTAAACACTTCTGACCTGAACCTCCCAACCCGAACATGACACATCACTGCCACACATTGGACCAATGCCGTACATCAATGACAACATGTAAGACGCACAACCAGGCCACCATGGGTATGTCAAGCGATGCATGACTAAACATGATTACAACTGTGCCAATGTCGCTAGTGTGATTAGGCACAGAGTAGCATACACTGCAATTATGGGAGGCAAGACATCGTTCTGCATCCACAGTACATCCACATCAGCATGCAAGTTAACACCCTGCATCATCTGTACAACGCCATCCAGACTAGCAGACCATATTGCAGTACACAATGCATCCAAATAATCTTTGTGCATATGTACAGGGACATGTGCATGTCAACAGCAAATAGCTGTGGCCATGGCTAAGAATCCTGAAGGTGGCAGCTCAGAATGACCACACATACCTCTTTGTACTCCCATGCAGGTGATGGAGGATATCCCTTGAAGCCATGGCTACTTACCCCTGTGCGGAACCCGCATAATGGGCATGAAGAGGAATACAATCGGGTTCATACCCATACCCGTGTCGTGATTGAGCGGACCTTTGGCCTGTTGAAGGCGCGGTTCCACTGCCTAAGCAGGTCTGGTGGAGCACTCCTTTATAGGCCTGAGAAGGTGGCAAAGATCACCATGGCCTGGGTCATGCGAAATGTACCACTGCCACCTGACATTGACATGCATGCACCAGGTGAGGATGATGAGGATGAAGATGGAGAAGCATCACTGATTGCCGAATACTTCTGAACCACAGGGACGTTGATGGATATGTGTCAGTGCTACACTGAGCACTGGGTCCATGTGGACATGCACACAGGATATGTGGGGAGTTGGGTACTATGCACTGTCATGAATAAAATGAATACACACGAAATGAACAATGTCCAGGCATTGAATGATTTTTTACACAACGTGTGTATTAATGAAAACTACAGAAAAATGCCTCACCCCTCCACCACTCACATGACTCCCTCCACTCTCCCCCCAACACACCAAAACTCCCCATTCCCCCAATGAACTCCCCATTCCCCCAATGAACTTCCCATTCCCCCCAATGAACTTCCCATTCCCCCCAATGAACACCCCCTTATTCCCTTATACACCAATGACACCACCTCCCCCACTCCCATTGTTGACCCACACTATTTGCGTGCTGTTTTTGTGTCCAGGGGCAGCATTTCGGACTGCCTCACACTCCGCCTTGTCAGTCGCACAGGGCTGGAGGGTGCAGAGGATGCGGGTGTGGAGGATGGAATGCCGTAGGGATTGGCATGGCTGGCGCAGGTTGTTGTTGCTGCATGTGTTGCAGTATGCAAGTCAGGACCTGCGTGACTGCCCACAAACTGTCAGAGATCATTGCAGCACAGGCATTGATTGCAGCAGTGTTCCCTGCAATGGCCTGACGGATCTCTCGCATTGTTTCCTCCCCGTCAGCCACATATTGTTGCACAATGTCAATCATGGTGTCCTGCCTTGCCTCCACCCTTGAAAGTGGTGCCTCCAAGTCAGTGGGAGCAGCAGAGGTTGATGGTGCTGCGGCAGGGTGTGGCATTGCAGGGCTGGCCTCTGGGGTGGTACTGAGTTCGGGGCTGTACAGGAGAACTGCAGAATCCAGTATGGGGCTGGAGAGTGAGGGCTGAGTGGCGTGTTGGGGGCTGGACGGGGGGCTTGGGGTGTGTGGACATGCCACATGGATTGCGCCTTCTTGGTCCACATACTCCTCCGCTCCTATGTCAAGGTCACTCAGTGGGGCTGTGGCTCCTGCCTCACTCACTGAACTTGTTGCAGCAGAATGGGTGCCACTGGCCTCCCCTTCCACTGTTGTTGGCAGCTCTGTGCTTGCAGTCTCATCCGCTTCTGTGGGGCCCTCATCTGCCGGCATGGCCTGTGTACTCGCCCTGGCTTGTACTGTGGGCCGCGATGCTGCCCCGGAGGTGGTTTTGCCAGTGGCAGCTGGTTTGGCCTGGGACGTGGATGGCCTTGTGGCTGGGTCTTGACTGCCATCTTCTCCATCGGTGCCTGTGGGGAAGAAGAGATGCAGGGCATCAGTGATGGTGTTACATGCCAGATGCATGAGATGGTGCTGTGGAGTTTTTAATTTCTCATGCATTTATATCTTACAGATGTCACACAGGTTAGTTTGAAGGGGGCATTTTGGCATTAGCCATGACGTCTCAATTCGGCAATGCTGCATGCCAGGTGGCATGCCGTTGTATTGGGGTTTGTGTGATGTATGACATGGGAATGGTCCCTGTGTGTTGGCTGTATGTTGGTAATGGGATTGGCACTCAGCATGCATTTCAGTGTGGCAGGGTTTGGGCCTCCATCTGGACATAGATATGTTAATGTGTGTGTGATGGGACATGCATTGCCTTGCCTAGGCTCTATTCCACATCACTTGTGCTACGTCATGGTTTGCCCTACTGGGGTTTGCAGGGTCACTCACCTCCATCTCCAGATGTTGCGGCACCCGTCTCCATCTCCCCGAAGCCCTCGATCGACTCCATCTGGATGGTAGTGCTGCATGTCTCCTCCCAGCGCATGAGTTTGAGCGGGGAGTGGGCACCCCCGCCTGTGGCCATGGCCTCCCGACCATTGCTGGTCAGGATGTTGCGGACTCTGAGGCGGAGGTCATCCCACCTTTTCTTGCAGTCTTTGACTGTGCGTGGGGTGGTGCCGACAGCAGACATCTTGCGGGCTACCTCCTCCCATATCTCCTTCTTCCTCTGCTGCACCTCCCTTTTGAGGTTATGGGTGGTGATCTCATCAGCATGGGCAGCAAGGGTGTCTGCCAACATGTTCAATTCCTCATCTGAGAAACGCTTCTTGCGCAGGCGGGGGTTGGTTTTTCGGGTTGCCTTAGACATGTTCTTTTCAATGGGTCTGGTTTCTCCTATGCAACACTGGTGGTTTGGGAGGATTGCAATGGATTGTGTTTTTAAAGATGGCCGCCGGTGCATTTCCCATTCCGACGCGATGACGTTACTTCTGGGTCCGGTATTACGAGCACGGTATTTACATGTTGTTATTACCGGGTCGGTATTAAGGGGTGCCCCTGGGCGGAGGCTTTATTGCCGGGTCCCGCGATGCCGCTGTCGGGGGGTTGAGGGACCTTTAGTGGCATGGCGGTATGGCCATTACCGGCATGGGAGTTCGCGCGTGCTCGCGCACTCGTAATCAGGCGCTATTAGCGGCACCAAACGAGCACGGACCTGCTACTTCCTCCATGCCGGTAATGGGCCCGTTTTTAGCGGGATTCTCGTAATGAGGCTGTGTGTCTCTGGGCACACATGTTTGACGAGAGGTCATCCGTGATGTCCATCTCCAGGCCCATTTAGAGTGGGCAATATACTGTGGTGCTGCCCGGCGGTTTTGAATGATCCTGTACAGTGATGATACCAGACCACGATTGCCATGGGCAGTCAATGCATACTCTAATAATGTATCGTCGGCTGGCTCGACTGGGAAGTCCACTCACTTTTTTTAACATGCTTTACATAGGCCCGTATATTACAACCACTGTGATGCTGTGTGACGAGCGAGTATTGGGGTATCGCTAGGCTGGATGAAGCTGCCCCCTGCATATAGGGTCCCTAGTGTATGGAATCTGTTCTGCGTCCAGATTTTACGTGAGCTTAGTCCATTTGTGGCAGGCCGGGCATACAATCACACAAGAGAACATTTCTAAGGTATGGGGTGGGCGTGTCAACCACATTCCATATTTTTCACCAGGCAAGTGCAGTGGTGCTAGTGGGGTCGAACCCGCTGCTGTCAGCAAATCAGGTGGAAAAGATCAATGAGCGCAGATCTTTGTCCCCCGTTGAGAAGTTTCTGTAAGCGCGTTTGAGGGGGAAGTGATTCCTCAGAGAACTAAAAAAAAAGCAAATTGCGCCTGTGCAACTATCCAATACAGGCTAAAGTCCAGAGCATACAACCCTCCCTTGTCCTATGGCTGCAACAGTGTACTCCATTTCAGGCGCACTGCCCCGGAGTGCCACACGTATTTGCATATGTTGGCTTCTAAATCATGGAAGAATGTCTGCCCTGGCCACATCGGTATATTGAGGAATAGATAAAGCAGTTTAGGGAGCCCAGTCATCTTAAGGAGCGTCGGTTTGCCTACAATTGTGATAGGGAGAGTAGGCCATCTTCTGAGTTTGTCTCCCAGTAGCATAGTGTATGCAGCGTAAATTGAGCTCGTATAATTCTAGGCAGTGTCTGGCAATGGCTATCCCCAAATAGCATATGGTCGAGGGAGCCCACGTGAATCCCTGCAGGTCTCGGGTGGGACTGTGGCCTCTGTGAGAGGGAAAAGTTCTGACTTACTACAGTTGACTCTAAAGCCCGATATTTCACTGAAGTTAGAGACATCAGACATGATGAGTTCCAGATGGGTGGAGGGGTCCCTTATATATAGCAATGGGTCGTCTGCATATAAAGAGATCATTTCAGGTTCCCCCTTCATCCTGATACCCAATGTTTATGTTTATGGCGTATTAGGTCTGCAAAGGGTTCAATGATAATTGCAAATATTAGGGGCGATAGCGGGCAGCCTTGTTGGGTGCCCCTCTCTGTCACAAAGGGCGCGGACAGTGTCCCACTGGTGGCGACCCGGGGACTTGAGACGTGTATAGGAGATGTAAAGAGGCAAGGAGTCCGGGCGCAAGCCTGCATTTTGTTAACACGACATACATGAACTTGCAGGATACCGAGTCAAACGCCTTTTGGACGTCCAACACAGCTGTCACCGCCTGAGTTTCTGGGTCAATTTGGCCCATTATATTAAAGAGGCACCGTAAATGTAATGTGGATCTTCCAGGGATGAACCCCGACTGATCGGGGTGTATTATATGCAACATGTAGGGCATTTGTCATGTGACCATGATTTTCGCAAATATTTTAACATCTGTGTTGATTAGAGAAAGGGACCTATATGATCCGTACTGCTAAGCCAGCCTATTGGACTCGAGCAGGACTTTGATGATGGCCTTGCGCATGGTGGTTGGTAGCGTCTGTGACTTAAGGTCTCATCCCATGGTAGCAGTAGATGTGGGGCAAGTTGGGTCTTATATCATTTATAGAAGTCAGCCGTGAGGCCATCTGTGCCAGGGGCCTTCCCAGATGGTAAGTGGTCAATAGCTTGAGTGATATCGGTCAGGGAAATTGGCTGATACAGGAAGGCTTTAGCGTCTCGGGAGAGTTGACTGAGTGGCAATGCATCTTGGAACCTTTAAGTGTCGTCGGACGGGCGTGTAACCGCATTTGCATAGAGATCTGTGTAGAACTCGGCAAACACACCATTAATGGCTGCCGGATAATGGTCTAGGTTACCTGAAGTGTCTGTAATCACTGGGATACACCCACTACCCCTTTCTGGGCGAGATATGCGAGCAAGTAGTTTACCTGGCCTATCCCCCTCGCCGTACCGCTGCGCTGCCATGGGGGTATCGAAGAACTTCGTCTCTCACTCCGCATGTGCTCTGAAAATATGTAGTGTCTCTTTGATCTGTTTAAATGTGGCGGGGGCAGTTGTCAGGCCTCTTTCAAGCTCCTTTAGCCTGTTCTCGCTTTTCTCTATTTTTTGCCCTATCGTTTTGAGGACACTTGCGATCCTGTGTATGTTATCTTTAAAGGTTTACCACAATGTGCTGATTTGTGCCACCAAACCCACATTAGTCTGGAAAAATAGTTTGCCATGGTCATCCAAATTGGATGTGAACGCTAAATCCAGCAGCGCTTGCGACTTAAAGTGCCAGATTTTTCGTAGTCTAGGGAGCGCGGATAATGTCAGGAGGAGGCAGATAGGGGAGTGATCAAAGTAGGTTCTGGGGACCATTTGGATCCCCACCAACTCCACCCATCAACACATCAGAGATCAGCCACATATCGATGCAGGAGGACGAGCCATGGACCGATGAGTAGAATGAGTAGGATCGTTCATTGCCAGGAGTCGCTCTACAAGCATCGATCAGGCCAAGGGAGTGCATGCCTCGACTTATAGTGGTGGTGGCCCGGGGCAGGGTCCTCTGGGCGGATGTGGACCTGTCTAGCTGAAGGTCAAGGATAGTATTGAAATCTCCTCCCCACATTATGGGGACCATGGGGTACCAAGCCAACTTATCGATGTTTTCCATGTAGAATTGAGGGTCATCAATGTTTGGGCCATAGGTATTCATTAGCAGAATCTGTCATCCCACCATGCCCCGTACACCATGACGTACCTCCCCAACGGGTCGATGTCCACCCGCCTGCTCTGGAACGGGAAGGACTTATGTATTAGTGTCATCACCCCCCTAGCCTTAGTCGAATATGAAGTATAGAATGGGTTCCCACCCCATTGTCTAGCAGATCCCTCACAGGTTGCAGAAAGTGCATGAGTCTCTTGTAAATATAGAATTTTGGCTTTATGTCTATCTGTACCTTACGCCTCTTTTTTTTTATAACTCTGTTTATTGAATTTAAACAACACAACGAAAAGGCAGATGTTAAGCATAAACATACATCAGAAAAAGTAACAAGGCAATATCAACAGCGGCAAGGGCACTGCAGGGCCTCGGGCCATGAGACGGATGCGAGACAAATAAATGTTGGGAGCACAGGCTATAGCTTACATCCACAAGTCAAGGGAGTGGGAAGGGAGGAGGGGGGAGAGAGGTGGGATGAAGGGGGGGAGATGGGAGGGGGTGGATTTCATTGAGCATCGAGCCATTTACCCCATATCCTTTCAAATTTACGGGGTCAACCCCGCACATTATAGATCCAGCGTTCTGAAGCTGCGCATCTGTCCAGTTCATTGCTCCAGCGGTTCAGACACAGTGGGTCTGCAGAGCCCCAGTTAGCCGCGATAAGTGTCTTGCCCGCCTCCAGCGCAATCGCCAAGAACATTGTCCCATATTTTGTCAAGTCCACTTCTCCCCAGATGCCCAAAAGTGCCATCTTGGGATCTTTAGGAATTGATGTCGCCAGGACAGTAGAGATCGTATTGATACAGCCCCCCCAGAAGACTTGTAGCACTTGACAGTCCCAGATCATATGGTAGAAGGTGGCCAGCTCAGTTTTGCATCTAATACATGTCCCATCCTCAGATCCCCCCATCTGGCCATGGCAGTGCGCGAATAATAAGAGCGGTGAAGGATTCTCAGTTGTATTAGTCTGAGCTTGGTTTCTATCCCGATTTCTCTAGGGGACATTAATGCCTCTGTCCAGTCTTCAGGTTCCAGCTCACCTAAGTCTCTTTCCCACCTTTCTTTAAGCCCATCGAGTTGTGTGGCGCCGAAGGAGTTGAGAGCCTGATAGAGGGTAGAGGTGACCTTGGCGGGAATACGCTGCGGAAGGACGTTGGTCTCAATAGGAGAGCAGGGGGGTATGTTTGTTGTGTCGGGGAATTGAGCACGGATGGTGTGGGCCAGCTGCGTGTGTCGAAACCGGCCCATAGGAGCTAAGCCAAATTGCTCTTGCATGGTCTCGAAGTCTAGGAAGTGACCCCCCTGGATCACATGTGCTAGTGTATTTATCCCTTTTGCTCCCCAGTGTTCAAAAGAGCCCATTTTCACTATCTCTGGAATGTGCGCGTTCTGCCATATGGGTTGGGATAGTGTTGGTTTCCCTTTCCAGCCGACCAGTCTGTGTGTGTCCCGCCAAGCGCCGCGGATTTGGTGCGCTATTTTTGGTAATGTCGGGAGTTGGTTGTTGGTGGCATACAGGATCTGCAGTGAGGTTATTGGGGACATGGTTTCTATTTCAATACGGATATGTGGCAGTGTGGGGTCTGCGTGTACCCAGTCGTTTAACACCTCGATCTGTGTCGCAAGGTAGTACGTATGCAGGGTAGACCTATGCCCCCCTCCCATACCGATCTCTGGAGCATGTTAAGGGAAATTCTGGGCTGTTTCCCTCCCCATAGTAGTGTGCAAATGTTCTTGTCAATGAGCGTAAAGGTTTCCTGGGGGATGGTGAGCGGGGCATTTTGGAGAACATATAGGAGTATGGGGAGGGTCATCATTTTGAATAGTGCAGCTCTACCTATTAGCGATAGGGGGAGTGATTGCCAGTGGGAGACATCCCTATTAAACCGTTATATTACCGGCTGTAGGTTGAGTTGGAGGAACCCGTCTAGTGTCGGGTCAAGCCGTATGCCCAGATATTTAAATTCCCTGATACAGACATGATATGGGCAGGGCTCAGGGATCGCGGACTCGCCGCCTTGGATCGGGAAGTAAATGGTTTTGGCCTCATTCACCTTTAGACCCGCAAAGTTTTGATACTCTTTAAGGATAAGGGAGACAGTCGGGCATGAGGTGCACGGGTTGCTTAGGCATATAAGGAGGTCATCCGGCCAGGCAAATCCGGATCAATTCTTGTTCGCTCTGAGCTCTATTGCGAGCGGTTTGATGGCGAGGAGAAAGAGGAGTGGGGACAATGGGCACCTGTCAGGTACTGTTAGGATACAGTGACATAATCTGAGACATTAGGTCTGGGGAAAATTAGTATAGAAAGGTTTTTGGAAGTTATTATGAGTTTAATTTTAAAACAGCCAATTTTGCCCTTAACATTCATTGCAGTCTATGGAGAATGCCCCAAGCCAAGATGGAGGTCCTCAGTCTAAGTTCTGATTGGCTGGTGATTGTTTATAGGGAAGACAATGAACATTCTAAACTGCCTTTCATCGTCTTTGCCCAGCTGAGAGGTCGCATATTAAGCTGCTCCTGCTTAACTTGTTCAGGGGTTTCAAGTTTCAAGCGGTCGAGCGGCTTATTTGGAAAAGCAAACAGGAATCTTGCGGAGATTCATTTTGGCACTGAACAGGAGTAAGAAGATTTCGAGTTATCCAAGAAAAAAGAAAGGTTTCAAAGACTCTCCACAAGATAAGTCCTTTTAAAACTCAAGACTCTTTCTATAATGTCATTGTAGAAGATTTAATCTGATTTTCAAGTTCATATGAAAAATATTTACTAAGAACTTTATTGCTGTCGCATGTTTGGCTTTGTTACGCTACGTTTTCTATCAAGCGCGTGGTTTTTCCGTTAACAGAAGCCTGCGCGTGAGAGACTTCGCTTGAGTATCTAGCGAGAGCTCTTTGGTGTCGCGTGATACTCTTGTGCGTGTGTTTTTTACCCGCGGTTGAACTTCAGCGCGTGTGCTCGCATATTGGATTAAGCGCGTGTGGATTTTTACCCGCGGTTTGTCGTCAGCGCGTGTGCTCGCATATTGGATTAAGCGCGTGTGGATTTTTACCCGCGGTTTGTCGTCAGCGCGTGTGCTCGCATATTGGATTAAGCGCGTGTGGATTTTTACCCGCGGTTTGTCGTCAGCGCGTGTGCTCGCATATTGGATTAAGCGCGTGTGGATTTTTACCCGCGGTTTGTCGTCAGCGCGTGTGCTCGCATATTGGATTAAGCGCGTGTGGATTTTTACCCGCGGTTTGTCGTCAGCGCGTGTGCTCGCATATTGGACTAAGCGCGTGTGGATTTTTACCCGCGGTTTGTCGTCAGCGCGTGTGCTCGCATCTTGGACTAAGCGCGTGTGGATTTTTACCTGCGGTTTGTCGTCAGCGCGTGTGTTCGCATCCTGGACTAAGCGCGTGTGGATTTTTACCCGCGGTTGAACTTCAGCGCGTGTGCGTGTTTTCGTTTAATCGCGTGTGGATTTTTTCTGTGGTTTAATCTACAGCGCTTCAACGATCTTCACTCAGTTTGGATCCCTATGCGAGTTCAAGAGATTTCTACGTGAGATTTTTGACGCAAGTTTCAAGAACTGTAATTTAAGTAAAAACACTCTAAAAATAAATTTATAAGAAGAAATATAAATATTTTCCAGAAACACTAGAACTTCCATTTACTTTTAATGAACTTAAGACTTTGTTCAAGCTTCTTGAGTTTAAAGAAGATTACCTGCAAAGTTAATTTCACATTCATGGACCTACTAAGAAGGCTGAATGATCGTTGAGATTCAAGTCAACTAGTAAGGGAGTCT